>NC_087356.1:15155543-15477730 GCF_030014295.1 Loxodonta africana
TTTTAGAAGATTCCAGTTATCTAGCTTATCATCTGGAGTTTGTGTGTTGTTGGTTATGGTTTGTATCTGGTTAACGCCATGTATTAGGGCCTCCAGTGTTGATCCCATTTTTTCTTCTCTGAACTTTATAGTTTTTGGCTTTATATTTAGGTCTTTGATCCATTCTGGATTAGTTTTTGTATATGGTGTGAGGTATGGGTCCTGTTTCATTTTTTTGCAGAGGGACATCCAGTTTTGCCAGCACCATTTGTTAAAAAGACTGTCTTTTCCCCATGTGATGGACTTTGGGCCCCTGTCGAAGATCAGGTGACCACAGGTGGATAGATTTACATCTGGGTTCTCAATTCTGTTCCATTGGTCAATGCATCTGTCGTCGTACCATTACCAGGCTGTTTTGACTACCGTAGCTTTATAATAGGTTCTGAGGTCAGGTAGTGTGAGTCCTCCTACTTTATTCTTCTTCTTCAGTAGTGCTTTATTTATCCAGGGCTTCTTCCCTTTCCATATAAAGTTAATGATTAGTTTTTCCACCTCCTTAAAGAATCTTGTTGGTATTTGGATTAGGACTGCCATTGTATTTGTAAATTGCTTGGGCAGAACTGTCATTTTCACAATGTTGAGTCTACCTATCCATGAGCATGTATGTTTTTCCATTCACGTAGGTCTCTTTTGGTTTCTTGCACTAGTGTTCTGTAGTTGTCTTTGTACACGTCTTTTACATCTCTGGTTAGATTTATTCCTAAGTATTTTATATTTTTAGGGGCTATTACAAATGGTATTGTTTTCCTGATTTCCTTTTCATTGTACTCTTTATTGGTGTACAGGAGTTTAACTGATTTTTGTATGTTTATCTTGTATCCTGCTGCTCTGCTGAATCTATTAGTTCCAGTAGTTTTGTTGTCGAGTCTTTTCAGTTTTCTATGTATCACATCATATCATCCGCAAATAGGGACAGTTTAACTTCTTCATTACCAACTTGGATGCTCTTTATTTTTTTTCCTTGCCTTATTGCTGTAGCTAGGACTTCCAGCACAATATTAAATAGGAGTGGTGACAAAGGGCACCCTTGTCTTGTTCGTGTTCTCAAGGGTAATGTTTTCAGCCTCTCTCCATTAAGAATAATGTTGGCTGTTGGTTTTGCATAGATGCCCTTTATTATGTTGAGAAATTTCCCTTCTATACCTATTTTATTGAGTTTTTATTAGGAATGGGTGTTGGACTTTGTCAAATGCCCTTTCTGCCTTGATTGAGATGATCATGTGATTCTTTTATTTATGTGGTGGATTACATTGATTGATTTTCTAATGTTAAACCATCCTTGTATACCTGGTATGAATCCTACTTGTTTGTGGTATATTATTTTTTTGACATTGTCTTAGGGTGGGTTCTCTACAGAAGCAAAACCAGTAATGCATATAAATATAAATATATTTATATTAAGGAAACACCTCACGTGATTGTAGGGGTTGGAACGTCCCAAGTCCTCGGATCAGGATAGTGTCTTTTCCCAATTCACGGAGCCGTAGAAGCTGGTGAACCCAAAATGAGTAGGCTGGAGAGCAGGGATCCTGCTCACAGGTTGTGACGGTTGAGGAATCCCCAAGGTGGGCAGGCAAGATCACAAGGTCTCTCTTCAGTCAGCTGCAGGGGCTGGTGAACCCCAAGATGGACAGGTAAGCTGCTAGCTCAAGTCCCAAGAACCAGCGGTCAGACAAATGATAGCTGCTGGATCCAGAACAAGCCAACAACCTTTGCAAGGCGAGCAGGAAAAGGAAGTAGACAGCAGAAGGTGGACAGATGAAGGTTGAGGGGGCGGTGAGCTGCCACAGGCCCCACCCCCGGCAGTGCCACTTAGCAGATTCCATCATGGAGGTGATCACATATCAGATTTCAACAGGAAAGTGATCCCATCATACAACTGCCAAAACACTGAGAATCACGGCTCAGCCAAGTTGACACACAATCTTAACCGTCACAGATATGATGCTGAATTCTACTGGCTGGAATTTTGTTGAGAATTTTTACATCCATATTCATGAGAGATACTGGTCTGTAATTTTTTTTTTTTGTGGTGTCTTGGTTTTGGTATCAGGGTTATGCTGGCTTCATAGAATGACTTTGGAAGTATCACTTCCTTTTCTATGTTCTGAAATAGTTTTAGTAGTATTGGTGTAAGCTCTTCTCTGAATGTTTGGTAGAATTCTCCAGTGATGCCATCTGGGCCAGGGCTTTTTTTTGTCGGAAATTTTTTTTATTACATTCTCAATCTCTTCTCTTGTTATAGGTCTGTTCAGATTTTCAGCATTATTTTGTGTTAGTTTGGGTAAGTAGGATTTTGAAATTTGTCCATTTCCTCTAAGTTTTCAAATTTGTTACAGTTTTTCATAATACTCTGTTATGATCCTTTTTATTTCATTTCTGTTGTAATATCCATTTCATTTCTTATTTGGGTTATTTCCATCCTTACCTGTTTTTGTCAGTTTGGCCAGTGGTGTGTTTTTTTTTGTTTATGCTTTCAAAGAACCAACTTGGTTTTGTTGATTCTTTCCATCATTTTTCTATTCTCTAGTCCATTTATTTCTGCTCTGATCTTTATTATTTCCTTTCTTCTGGTGACTGTGGGCTTTTTTGCTGTTCTGTTTGATTTCTGTAGCTAATGTTTTGATTTTGTCCCTTTCTTTTTTGATGTGTGCATCCATTGCTATCAATTGACCTCTGAGCAGTGCCTTTGCTGTGTCCCAAAGGTTTTGGTATGATGTGTTTTCATTCTCATTTGATTCTAGGAACTTTTTTATTCCATCTCTGATTTCTTCTATTACCCAGTGGCTTTTAAGCAGGGTGTTTATTCAATTTCCATGTAACTGATTTTTTTTTCATGGCTCTTCCTGTTAAGTTCTACCTTGATGGTGTTGTGGTCAGAGAAGACACTTTGTGTTATCTCAATGTTTTGGATTTTGTTGAGGGTTGCTCTGTGGTCTAAGACGTGGTCTATTCTGGAGAACGTTCCACGTGCGTTGGAAAAGAATGTGTACTTTGCAGGTGTTGGGTGGAATGTTCTATATATGTCTATGAGGTCAAGTTGGCTGATTGTGCTCTTTAGCTCTTCTATATCTTTGCTGAGTTTCTTTCTAGATGTTCTGTCCTTTACCGAAAGTGGCGTGTTAAGTCTCCTACTATTATTGTGGAACTGTCAGTGTCTCTCTTCAGTGCTGTTAGAGTTTGTTTTATGTATTTTGAAGCCCTGTCATTGTATGGGTTTGTCTTCATGAAGGATCAGCCCTTTAATCATTATATAGTGCCGTTCTTTGTCTTTTATGGTGGATTTTGTTTTAAAGTCTATTTTATCTGAGATTAGTATTGCCACTCTTGGTGTTTTTTGGTAGTTGTCTGCTTGATATATTTTTTTCCATCCTTTGATTTTTAATAAATTTACATCTTTGTTTCCAAGGTGTGTCTCTTGTAGACAGCATATTGATGGATCCTGTTTTTTCATCCATTCTGTCACTCTGTGTCTCTTTATGGGTACATTTAGGCCATTTACATTCAGTGTAATTATGGATAGATACGAGTTTATTGCCGTCATTTTGTAGTACTATATTTTTTGGTGCTGATGTTTTACAAAAGAAACCATTATTAAAATGTATTATTGTTTTGGAATCCCTGGGAGATGCAAATGGTTAACAGGTTTGCCTGGTAACAGAAAGGAAGTTCAAGTCCACTCAGAGGTGCCTCAGGAAAGAGACCTGGCGATCCACTCCCAAAAAATCAGTCATTGCAAACCCTATGGAGCACAGTTCTGCTCTGACACACATGGGGTTGTCTTGAGTTGGAATCAACTCCCTGGCAACAGTTTTTTTTTTTTTTTTTAATTATTGTTTTAAGCCAGTGGTTCTCAATTTGTGTTCTGGGAATACATGGGGAGAGGGCCTGGGGTCCTTTTAAGGTCAGCTGTGAGGTCAAAACTAGATTTATACTAAGACATTATTTGTATTTTTCACTCTTTCTCTCCTGAGTCAACAGTGGTGTTTTCCAGAGGCTACATGTGTGATGATGTTATCACCCTGATGGCTAAATGGAACATTTATTTCTGTACTCTTGTTTTAAATGTTTCTGCTTTTATTTTGAATACAGTAAATATCAAAAAGTATATACAAGCAAAATATACAAGCAAAAACTCAATAATTTTTGAGCTTTGTGGGTTCTCAATAATTTTTAAGGATGTGAAGGGATCCTGGGACCAAAAAGTTTAAGAACCACAGTTTTAAACCAATATTTTTGAAAATAAGTAAAACAGGACTCCAGGGAACATGAGGCACCAAATACAAACCAGCTAACAAACTAACAGAACCAAAAGATGGCAGATCTTAGAAGCATGTATTTATTACTTCCCTGACTCTTGGGTCTGGAAGTCTCTAGATCAAAGCCAAACTGTGCGGTGACATAGGTTCACAGCAAGCTCACTATTCAGGAGATCCACTCTATACACTAAGCAGGGGTCAGTAAACTACAGCCCGAGGGCCAAAGATGGACCACTGCCTGTTTTTGTAAATAAAGCTTTCTTGGAACCCAGCTATGGCCATTTGTTCATGTATTGTCTAAAACTGCCTTTGTGCCCCACAGCAGAGTTTAGTAGTTGTGAAGGAGATCATATGGTCTGCAAAGGCTACATTATTTGCTATTGGCCCTTTACAGAAGAGGGTTGGCTGAGTATCCTTTGAAGCCAGGGTTGGCTCAGCTGGGGTACATGAACTTTGCTCAATCCACGGCAAGTTCTTCCCTCTTCCTCCCCTCCAAATTCAACAGCACAGCCCTGCACCTCTCTGGGGCCACAGAATTGACTGTATGTCTGATAATCATAGATTTAAAAAAAAAATGATAAATGACTAATACTTAGTTTTTTGATAAATATAAACATTTTATAATTTATCAGTAACAAGGAATGGATATAATCAGCAAAATATTCAGAGAATTAAAGCCATATTTTAAAAAGCAATCTTTTACTACGTAAAGTTCTATGTAGGAAAATGACCATAACGACTTAAAATCCATAGCAACAGAAACTTTTATTTAATAAAAGGCTCAAAGCACACTGCCAAAAATACAATAACATTTAAACATTTCACTAAAAGGAAAAAAATACTGTAGATTGCATAGTTTCAGAAGGATACACTAAATTGTTTAAAAAGAAAGCTGCTTCAGACTGTAAAAAGAGAGCTTCTAGATGCTGTATCTATGTTATCCCCGCCCCCAAATAATGACATTTATGTTATCTTCAGCAAATCCTAGAAGCATAATGGGTATAAACCATGAGCACATCAAAAGACCATTACACAGTTCTTCATGTCAATGGCCAAACCGTTAATAAGAATTTAAAGTTGTTGGATGTTACAGAGTATTATGGACTGTATTAGAGGGACTATTCTAAAAAATAACAAAACTTGGGGATGCTTATAACAGAAGGTGCAGAAGTGGGTGATTACAAAGAATAAAATGAAATGAGAATTGCTCACCTCACTGACACTATGGCTTATAGAAAACTAACAAGAAGTACAATGAGATACAATTCCTACAGATGATACGCCTACAAATGTGTAAAACACAACATGCAAATTATTCCTACAATGTATACAGGGCTTCTGAATTCACATTCACACAATACTAATTTTCTTCCCTGTTTTGGTCATACTTTTCAAAAGAGATCATTTTCTCTATTTTGGCTAAACAGTAAACACGAGTTTATTCTGGAAACGGGAAACCAGGAACAATTCTTCTCAATTAAAAAAAACAAAACACTTCTTTCTTAAGGATGGTTTCTAGATGTTTGTAAGCCACCTTTGTCTATTTCTAGTCTCCTTGTAAGGGATACATTTACCTTGCACCCTAGGTTATATCCTAGGGTGACTGATATACGTCAGGAAATCCCCTTCTAATCTCTGGAAAACTGAACAGGAAGTGAACACCCCTCACAAGCTTGGCTTACACACGGGTTTGCTCCACCTCTTCGCTCTTCTTAGACACAGTTCCGGTTGAGGCTTCTGCCTCACGCTTCCTCCCATCACCGCTCTCCTCGGCGGGTCTCCCACCACACTCACAGGCGTTACTTGTAGAGCCCAAACGGGCTCGGGTGCGAGCGCCTGGCTGGTATAACTGCATGGCTGGCCGGTCCTGCCAGGAGAGAAGGGCAGGGTTAGTCTTCCAGGGGAAATAATCCCCTAAGCAGGTAATTCAAGAGCGGTCAATTTGTGGGTTTGGTATCATCATCATTTTATGTTTCTGGGGACTGTTGACACTAATTGTGTAATGAAACCAATTTTGCAGCTAAAAATCTGCCCTTTTCTCAGGACTATCTCAGAAATCGGTCATTTCTAGGGGGAAAAAAATCCATGAAAAAGAAGGCAGTTAGTATTTAAAATAACTTGAAATAAAGTAAAAGTTGATATCTGGGAAAATGTTATTGCTTATGCCAAGACTACTCCGTGGAAATATCACAACCATGGCATTCGATAACTAGTTAGAATATTCCCTCCCAGTTTGAGAGATTAAAACTCAAATTCTCATGCATATCTCACAACATCAAGTCACCACACATAGTGAACATGAGGCCTGCAACAGAGTTAGGCATGGGCCTGCAGAGAGATGGCTCTTCAGATCTATGAACTAAAAGTATCACATTAGTAACAGACAGTTTCCATGTGGACTATTTCTGTCTACCATCTAATAGTGCAGAATTGTGAACTGTTCCCTTTATAGAAAATACTAACCCCATCATCTTAACAAACTCTTGGAAGTGGGGAACAAAAACGATGACTGAAGTGCCAACCAAAGAAAACCTGCTGCCGTCAAGTCGATTCTGACTCATAGCAACCCTACAGGACAGAGCAGAACTGCCCCATAGGGTTTCCAAGGAGCAGCTGGTGGATTCGAACTGCCAGCCTTTTGGTTAGCAGCCGAACGCTTAACCACTGTGCCACCAGGGCTCTGGCTGAAGACCAGTGAGAGGCAATTGCTTTAGGGCAAAAGGACCATGACAGCCAAGGAAACACAGAGTCATTCTGAAGGTTAAGATCAATAGTAACAATAAGGACAAATGCTTCCCTTGTAGAAGCCAGCCAGCTTTACTGTGGGCACCAGCACTGACTAAGTGGTAAGAGAGGAAGACAAATTCCTCCCCCCACCACAAGTATCAGTTCACTGCAAGTTTATAGCCCAATAAGGAAGCAAAAAACCCCAAATGGGTTGCCATGAAGTTGATTCCAACTCACAGCTACCCTACGGGACAGGGTAGAATTACCCCACAGGACAGAGTACAACTGCCCCACGGGGTTTCCAAGGAGCAGCTGGTGAACTCAAACTTCCGACCTTTTGGTTAGCAGCCAAGCTCTTAACCATCGCGCCATCAGGGCTCCACTAAGGAACTGCCCTCTTAAAGGTACTTTTCTTTCCCTGCCTGCGCGTAGGCAGAGAAGTCCAAGCAATAGCCTTTCAATGGCCACCATTTGTAGCCTGAATATAGGTTGCTGCCCTGATACAAGTAGTTCAGATGAGCAGCTTGCACTTGCTGTCTTTCTCTGGTAATCACCCCAGCTCACCTGCATCTACTTCTGTACTATGTGTGCAGGCCCCCAGCAGGTCACCAGGTATGGCTAGTAATGCTTTTGTCTGAGAGTGGGGCAAGGAAAGAGGGGGCTTAACTTAATGTTCTGTTTCTTAAATATAAGCCCAGCCAATGAGAAGAGTGGGAGAGGGCTCGGTGGTCGCTGGTGGATCTGAGTCCCCCTGTGTAGGCAGATAAACAGGTTTCAGAAGCTGCAAAGAGGACTCTCCAACAGCTGCTCTATTAGCTGGGGCCAACATGCATTGTTCTGCCTTTCACACTAATGTGTACTGATGGAGTTCAAAATCTGATCTGCAAAGTACATTATAATAATCACTACTCAGTACATTCCAATCCATCCTGCACTCACTATTCGGACCTCCTAAGGCTGTTACGCACACTGCTTTCTCGTTACCACTATTGCATTCTTAGACTCAATTGGAACAAGTCACTTTGAGTTTTCACACTTGAAGTTGTGCAAATGCACAAGTCATTCACTACTGCTGAAATAACTACTTATACTAAAAAGGCAGTTGAAGAACAAGCATTCATATGAGCAAACTCCCCATCCAAAAAGACATGTGGCTGTACTTTATGTCCTCTGAGTTAAGGTAACTTCAGAAATCTCTGGTTTAATATAGATGTGATTAGTCAAGAATGTGCTCCTCTGGACTTCTGACTTGCCTTTACTGGTAACATCTGAAAAATCAACATTGATACACGCAAGAACTTGGATGGATAGGAATTAGGCTGAGTGAAAAAAGCCAATCTCAAAAGCCCACATACTGTATGATTCCATTTATATAAGATTCTTGAAGCAACTATGGAGATGGAGAACATTAAAGACAGCCGGTGGTTGAGAGGAGGGCCAGGAGGCAGGTGGCTATGAACTGGAGCCTTGGGGACAGGCCCTAGGGACCTCTCTGACCCTCAAGTCCCTTAGCTCTGGGAACCGGCTGACAGGCACCTCCACCTGGAGGCCTGGCTGGGTGGGACAAATGAAGCACCTGGTGGAGCATCTGGCCCTAGAAAGGGAGATAAATGGGAACTGGTTTGTTAGCTTGAATACCATTTATAATGTTTCTCTGGGGAAATGTGATCTCAATAAAAATTCACTTCAAACTTCTGAAAGAAACCTGTCGATTGGGAATGGCTAACATTTTATAAGAATTATTTAATTTCTAAAGTGAGAGCAAGATGTGAAGGGGAAGACAGGGAGAGAAGAGATAAGGGGAACTTAAGATGACTGTTTTGAGTATTACTATAGTATATTGTTTTAGCCAGTAAGAAAACAATTTGGGAAATCCTTGTTGTGAAACATATCTGTAATATATTTCAATTGGTTTTGACTTTAGGAATTATGTTGTCATAATCACGTAGTCATTCTATTACCTAATCAACTCAAGTCTTTGGGGACCGATTTGGGTATATTTCATATCCTTTTTTCCTCCTCCCTTCCCAGGTCTCCTAGGAAAGAAAATAAAAGACGAAGCTCAATCTTGTGAATACGCTTCCTGGGCTAAAAGTATACGTTAGGAAGAGCTTTGAATTTTGCTTTGGAGCCATCCTGGCTTCCACTTCCAGGTGTAAATGAGAGTCAGACAAATATTCTTGCTTGTATTCTTGACATTCATCTGGGATCCAAGTTCTAGGAGCTTTTCACGGTGTAGACTGAATTTGTCACATGCTCTCTACAGTGCTCGGGGCAGGTCCTGCAGTGCACCCTGGTCTACTACAGAGGAAACCGTCTGGGTGAAGTGAGTAACCTTGATGTCTGTGCAGATCGATTGTATGGATTTTTATGAGTCATTTGATTATTCATTAATAATCAGAATGTTGGTAAGAATGTAAAAGAGGGGGTCATAGGGGGCACTGAGTCTCTGCTCATGGTGGTGGAATGATCTGGAAAAGGACAGTGGTGATGGTTGCACAATATGACGAACATAATCAACGTCATTGAATCATACATGTAAAAACAGTTGAATTGGTAAATGTTTTCTTAAATATATTTTTACCACAAAAAATACAAAATAAATCTCCCTGAAATGTCATTAAAATATTCTTTACTGTCTTAGGGGTAAATTTTATAATCTTGCCATTACTTAATTTTAAACAAATGGTATGAATGTGCTAGTGTTATCTTTTTTTTTTTTTTCCCCTCCAGTGAAAAATAATTTAGATTTTCTGAGAAAAGATGACAGCTGGCTTCATGTTAAGATCTGACTTTTAAGACCTGGTATCCAACAGATAAACAAAAACACTTGTTCAAGGGATGGGTGTCTGAGGACCATGGTTTCAGGGGACACCTAGGTCAACTGGAATAATGAAACGTATTAAGAAAACGTTCTACATCCCACTTTGGTGAGTGGTGTCTGGGATCTTAAGTGTTAGCAAGTGGCCATCTAAGATGCATCAACTGGTCTCAACCCACCTGGAGCAAAGGAGAATGAAGAACACCAAAGATGCAAGGTAAATATGAACCCATGAGACAGAAAGGTCCACGTAAACCAAAGACTACATCAGCCTGAGACCAGAAGAACTAGACGGTGCTCAGCTACCACTGATTTCTCCTCTGATAGGGACACAACAGACAATCCCTGATGGAGCAGGAGAACTGTAGGATGCAGACCTCAAATTCTAGTAAAAAGACCAGAATTAATGGTCTGAGACTAGAGGGACCCCAGAGGTCATGGTCTCTGGACCCTCTGTTAGCCCAAGACTGAAGCCATTCCTGAAGCCAACAATTCAGACAGAGATTGCACTGGACTATAAGACAGAAAAACGATACTGGTGGGGAGTCAGCCTCTTGGCTCAAGTAGACACATGAGACTATGGGGGCAGCTCCTGTCTGGAGGCGAGATGAGAAAGCAAGGGGGGATAGGAGCTGGCTGAACAAACACAAGGGTACAGTGCTGTCACATTAGGGGGTGAGCAGCTAGGAGTACATGTCAAGGTGTGTATAAGTTTTTGTATGAGAGATTGACTTGATTTGTAAACTTTCACTCAAAGTACAATTAAAAAAAAAAAACTTGCTCAAGTAAATTCTGAATCCCTCAAGACATTATGCTCCCTAAAATAACGGTCTAAGCAAGTTTCAGGAGAGAACAAAACCTCACATCATCAGGGTGTTCTACCCAAAGATATCTACTTTTTTTTTTTCAATAAAGGAATTACTTTTTTGGGAAAAGCAGTTGTATGACTGTAGAAGGAAGACCTCTGACCTCAAATCATAGTTTAATGAAGGAAAGATTATCCTAAATGAGTAAGAGGACCTTATTTTTCATGAGCTCCTTTTTGGATGTCATGTCATCATCACACTTCTCCTCTTTGCCTTGTCTCTCTATGGCCTCCATAGTGGAGCTGCAGTTCTGCTTCCCTTTCTTCCCTCTGTTTTGGGTGAATCCTTTCCCCCATTTCAGCTCATCTTCATTCCTTTTCAGATACTTATCAAATTCATAGTTAGCTCTATGCTTTCTGCCATCATCCAAGTGATATCTTTGTGTTTCAAGTTCTTTTTCTTGAAATCTTCTCTCCATATCCCTTTGCTCCTTATCACTGTCATTTTGTGACCTGTGATTCAATATAAGTTATTAGTATACCTATGTAAATTGCTGGTTGATTACTTGCCTTCCTTTCTAGACTGTAAATTCCACAAATACAGGGAGTATGTAAGTCTGCTTATCAGTGTATTGCCAGAATTTGCACAGTAATGGGTACACAGCAGGCATTCAATGAAAAATCCATGAAAAGATGAATAAATAGAAATAATAATAATAGTATTTACCATAACCCTTGAGTAACAGATAAATAATAGGCATTATACTAAGATAGAGATATATATGTATGTGCATGTATATTTCTAAATCTCAGTAACCATCCACAGTAAATAAAGGACCAAACCCATTGCCTGTTGAGTTAACTCCAACTCACAGTGACCCTACAGGACAGAGTAGAACTGCCCCATAGGGTTTCCAAGGAGCGGCTGGTGGATTTGAACTGCTGACCTTTTGGTTAGCATCCTAATCCCTCCATTTTTACAGATAAAGTAAATGAGGCTAAAACAGGTCAAGGAAATTTCCTAAGAGCATCCATCTAGGAAGTGGTAGAGCTGACATGAATATCCAGCATAGTCAAAGCTAGTACTGACAACTTAGTTTCTGCTCCAAGCAGAGTTAAAATTAACGAAATTTAATAATGCCAGATTAATTAAATTTACATATGTATCAAAATATTAAGTGAATAGTAAATAAATAAGTTACTGCTTAGCTCATTTGGTTCTTAAAGTCTTTTCCCTGCACAAACCACAGGAAAAAAAGACCTTAGACACCATCTGTGAAGTCCTGGTGGCACAGTGACTAACAGCTCAGCTGCCAACCAAAAGGTCAGCAGTTCAAATCCACCATCTGCTCCTTGGAGTCCCTGTGGGGCAGTTCTATCTATTCTGTCGCATAGGGTGGCTATGAGTCAGAATCGACTCAATGGCACCTAAAAACACCACCATCACCATCAGTGGCTCATCCATCTATCAGGAAGTAGTGGTAACACTGGGCGGGGGACAATAAGGGATCTATAAGCAAAGTATGAATTCAGCCAGAAACATAAGAATAGGCATACTTACAATCATAAATAATACAGCCATCCATACCATAAACTATAGTGCTAAAGCCACAAAAACCAAACCCGTTGCCTTCCAGCTGATTTCGACTCACAGTGACCCTACACTGCTAAAAGATAATGGACCCGGTAAGCATGTACATTAATTTTATAAAGAACCTAATAAAACAATACCTCAAAAAACAAAGAGGAAAAATAAAACTTTAATGAAACTGTGTTAAAAAGACAGTAAGAAATCATTCATCTGGGTTCTTAAAAGCCTGTCAGTGCCAACCTAAGATACTCTCCTGGTCCCACCCCATTTGGAGCAAGAAAGAATGAAGAAAACCAAAGACATAAGGGAAAGATTAGTCCAAAGAAATAATGGTCCACAACTACCATAGCATTCACCAGACTGAGTCCAGCACAACTAGATGGTGCCTGGCTGCCACCGCTGACTGCTCTGACAGGGATCATAATAGAGGGTCCTGGACAGAGCTGGAGAAAAATGTAGGGCGAAATTCTAACTCTAATTCTAATTCTAAAAACAGATCAGACTTACGGTCTGCCAGAGACTGAAAAATCCCTAAAGTATGGTCCCTGGACACCCTTTTAACTCAGTACTGATGTCACTCCTGAGGCTCACCCTTCAGCCAAAGATCAGACAGGCCTATAAAACAAAACGAGACCAAATGGGCACACCAACCCAAGGGCAAGGACAAGAAGGCAGTAGGGGCGGGAAAGCTGGTAACAGGGAACCCAAGGGGAAAGTGTGGACGTGTTGTGGGGTTGGGAACCAATGTCATAAAACAATAAGTGTATTAATTGTTTAATGAAAAACTAATTTGCTCTGTAAACCTTCATCTAAAGTACAATTAAAAAGAAAAAAAAAATTCAGATAACTGTGGTTCCAGGAAAACAGTAGCCTAATCACATGACCTTGCCACCTAACCACATGACCTTCCAGCCATCAACTCTGAAAAGAGCAGCCTAGAGGCTGGGGGCTTAGTGGGAGCTACATACAGCAAGTAGGCAGGAGCCCTGGGGTAAGGAAGACAAGACTGAGGGTCTTGGAGAGTCCACAACTTGCAGAATTCTGCAAACACCCGAGGAAGGTAACTCCAGCCTGTGTGTGGCCCAGCAAGACTGTGGGGGAGGTGGCCAAACCTTGAGGATTAGGGAGTAGAGAGTGGTCACCTCCTGACCAGCAGCTGGCTGGTCCTTTCCTAGCCCACAGAGCAGAGACTGTACGTCTCTCCCATTCACAGATAAGCCTTGCTCAAGCTACCTCCACAGGGGCTGGACATCATGAGCAGGCAAGGGAACAAAAAAATGCACCTATGTGCATTCAGCAGGGAGAAAAGGCAAAACAAGCCAAATATCCAGGATTAACTGCTGCTGGTCAAATAACATCTGGAGACAGATGATAACTTAAAGAAAAGAATGACAGCACTTAAAATGATTCCATTTCTGCATCAAAAAAACTTTCTAAAAGGACAGTGATAATGGTAGCACAACATGAAAAATGTAATCAATGTCACTGGATTGTAAATGTGGAAGCTGTTAAGCTGGCGAATGTTTTGATGTGTATATTTTCAGACAATTAAAAAAAAAACTTTCTAGTCCTCAAAGACTGGGTCTCAAATTTAAAATTCTGTAGATAAACTGAAGGAAGATTTGGTCATTGGTGAGATCCAAATCTGGCAGTTTGGATAATCAAATGGACAAGATATCTCAAAACAAAATTACAAAGTGACTAAAATCCATGAAGGAAACTGGAGGGGCAGGGAGACAGATCTTGCGTACCGAATGTGCAATAACAAGAGTCCTAAAAGAAAGATACAGGAGAAAAAGGAAGAGGCAAAGAGAGGCAATAGTTAAGGAAACAATGGAAGAAAAGTTCCCTGATTTGAAGACACACTTGAGACTGAAAACTGAATGAGCTCATTAAGTTCCTGGCATGACTGATGAGAATAAAAAACAAACATGTATAAGCACATCCTAGTTAAATTCCTGAATTCCAAGAATTATGTAAAATATAAGTGCTTATACTGACAGAAGGTATTGACTATGGCTTGATAACAACCTTTTAATATTTAATGTGGTCATAAAAACAAAACCACGACTCACTTTTCCTTGAGCTCCTTCAGTGAGCTTTCTAAGCGCTTGGATTTTATGACTGCACAGCTAGGAAATTTTTCCCATTCTCCATCTCCAATATCAATTTCCTCTCCTCTTTCTTTTGGTTTCTCTGTGGCTGGCTCCTCTCCCTTTTCTGGTTTCTTAAGAAGCTGAGAAATTGTAATATTAGTAAAATATCATTTTAAGAGTTTACTATAAAAAAAATTGCTTAATACGTAATTAAAAGTATATGCCAAGAGGACAGAGCAAGATGGCAAAGCGAGTAAAGGTTCCCATTTACTCTCCCAGGAATTAACCCACTGAACAATGAATAAAAACATGCGCAGACTGAGATCTCAGATCTCTGGACAGCAGCTAAGGTGTTGGAGTGTCAAGGTGAGTCCAGAAGCGGGGCAGGGAGGAGGAGCGGGGATGTCACAGAATCTGGGAGAACCTACCTGACTACATCTAGAGCATTCGCTCACTGTAGCCATTTTGGGACGGGGATTGGCAACACCTGAAACAGGGAATACAGAAAGGGAGCTAATCTGAGGCAGCTGTAGTCTGATTTTTTAAGGCAGCAGAGATTGGCCATGGCAGTTTGTGGGCTGCACAATTGGGAAGGAGGGAAGGGATATCATGGCGCTGCAAGAGATTTGCTGTTAAATCTTGCTGAGGCCTGAGATGGATGGGCACTAGGACTCGGAGGAACTGTAAGGGCAGCAAGGTGAGGGGAATACTTTGGACAGACAGGCAACACAGAGGGAAATAGCCCACTCTCTGCCCATGGTAGGGCACCATGGGAGAGCCTGTGCAGGTGCACCCATGAAGGAAAGATATGAACTGAAACTGAACCCATTGCCTTTGAGTTGATTCGGACTCATGGTGACCCTATAGGTCAGAGGAGAACTGCCCTGTGGGGATTCCAAGGAGCAGCTGGTGGATCTGAACCTTTTGTTAGCAGCTGAGCTCATACAAAATTTAAAGAAAAAAAAAAATAACAAAATGGCCCAAGTTCAACAAAATATAGTAAAACACACAAAATCACAAGAGAAAAAGGGTCAATCAAAAGCAAAACATGAAGAAGAGAAAATTTCTCCTATGGAGGCCAGGCTAACAGAAAGAATTGAAAATTTTCAGACTATGCTGCTAAATATGTTTAAAGAAAGCAAAACACACACACAAAGCAAACTAATGTAGATCAGGAAACAAATGGAGGAACAAAACAAGAGACTCAACAAGGAAACTGACAAACATAAAACAAACAAAAAACCAAAGAGAACAATGAACTGAAAAATAAAGCAACTGAATTTGAAAAAGAGAAACACTCAATAGAGTAGAACACACAGAAGATAGAATATATGAACTAGAAGACAAAATAACTGAATTTATGAAGTCTGACGAGAAAAGAACAAAGAAATGCAAACAATCCCAAATGAAAATATGGGATTCAGTTAAGAAATCTAATGTTAGAATTATAGAAATCCCAGCACACCATGACAACAACAAAGGCATAGAAACAATTTTCCAAGAGATAATCAGGGAGAATTTCCCAGACCCAAACAGAGAACCAAGCTTGCAAATACTGGAATCTACATGAACCCCAATTAGAAGAAACACAAAAAGATCAACTTCAAGCTAACCCAGTGCCAAAACACAAAAAGATCAACTTCAAGCTATATCCTAATAAAATTCTTAAAAACCAGAGGAGAAAATTCTGAAGGCAACAAGAGAAAAATGCAATATAACATACCAAGAGTCTTTCATAAGAATTGGTGATTTCTCCCCAGAAACTCTAGAGGCCAGAAGACAATAGAGCAACATATACAAAATACTGAACAAAAACAATTGCTAACCAAGAATTCTTTACCCAGCAAAGCTGCAATTCAAAAAACGGGAAATCAAGACATTCCCAAACAAACTGAAGGTCTGGGAATTTGCCACTACCAGATCAACTTTGCAAGTATGACTTAAAGGAGTACTCCAAATGGAAAGGCAATAACATTAAATAAATACTTGTATCTATACACAGGAAAAAAAATAAACAAAAAATAAGAGATCTCAAAAAAAAAAGCAACAACACAGGCAATCCTAATGACCAAGTATATGATATTTTCAGGGAATAAAATCAGTAATTAAATTCTGCAAACAATACAACATCAAGTTTGTAAGAAATAAGTACAAAGTAAACTTAACTAATATAGGTTGTATATCGATGTTAATGGAGACACAGCAACAGAAATGAGGGAAAAGACATTCAGAAGGAGGAAGAAAGCAAAAAAAACTCATCACAAGACAGCAGCCAAATACAAACAAAAACAGATAAAGCAGAATAAAAAACAAAGAAGACACAAAACAAGTCGCAAAATGAGTGAGGCAGACAGTTTGTTTTTAGTAATAACCTTAAATGTAAATGGTCTAAACACCCCACGCAAAGGGCAGAGTGTGGCAGGATAGATAAAAGAGGTTGGAGAAAAATATTCCATGCCACCAGCAGAAAAAGAGCAGGGGTGGTCATACTGATATCAGATACCATAGACTTTTAAATCAAAATCTGTTACAAGAGATAAAGGACATTACATAATAATAAAAGGGTCAATTCAGCAAGATGTAGCAATTGTAGATATATATGTACCTAACAGCAATGCTCCAAAATACATGAAAGAAATACTGACTATGAAAGGAGAAATAGACAGCTCCACAATAATAGTAGGGGACTTCAACACCCCACTTTCAATTATATACCAAACATCTAAAAAGAAGGTAACTAAGGACATTGAGAACTTAAATAAAACCATAAGCCAAATAGACCTAACTGAGCATCAATTTCAGACTGCAAAAGTTGGTAAAAATCTTCAATTTCGTCGTCTTTGGTCTTAGTGGTTGGCGTGTAAATTTGAATAATAGTCGTATTAACGGGTCTTCCTTGTAGGTATATGAAAGGTATATGAATACTATCCTATCACTGACAGCATTGTACTTCAGGATAGATCTTGAAATGTGCTTTTTGACAATGAATGCAATGTCATTCCTCTTCAAGTTTTCATTCCTAGCATAGTAAACCATATGATTGTCCGATTCAAAATGACCAACACCAGTCTCTTCCAGCTCACTAATGCCTAGGATACTGATCTTTATGGGTTCCATTTCATTTTTGATGATTACCAATTTTTCCAGATTCATGCTTCATACATTCCAGGTTTTGGTTATTAATGGATGTTTGCAGCCGTTTCTTCTCATTTTGACTTGTGCCACATCAGCAAATGAAGGTCCCAAAAGCTTGATTCTATCCACCTCATTAAGGCCAACTGGACTGGGGAGGCAGCTCTTCCCCAGTAGTTTTTTGAGTGCCTTCCAACCTGAGGGGCTGCTCTTCCGGCACTATATCAGACAATATCCACTGCTATACATAAAGTTTCCACTGGCTAATTCTTTTCGGAAGTAGATCGTCAAGGCCTTCTTCCTAGTCTGTCTTAGTCTGGAAGCTCCGCTGAAATCTGTCCACCATGGGTGACACTGCTGTTATTTGAATACTGGTGGTATAGCTTCCGGCATCACAGCAACACACAAGCCCCCACTGTACTCTACTGACAGTGTGAAATTTATCGAACATGCAATCAGGATGCGTTGATAATTATAATTACTGCTGATTGGAATGTGAAAGATGGAAACAGAGAAGAAGGATCAGTAGTTGGACAATATGGCCTTGGTGATAGCAACAATGCCAGAGATCGCATGATTGAGTTTTGCAAGACCAACAACTTCTTCATTGCAAATACCTTTTTTCGCCAACATAAACAGTGACTATATACATGGACTTGCTAGATGGAATACACAGCAATCAAATTGACTACGTCTGTGGAAAGAGACAATGGAAAAGCTCAATATCATCGGTCAGAACAAGGCCAAGGGCTGACTGCGAATCAGACCATCAATTATTCATATGCCAGTACAAGGTGAAACTGAGGAAAATTAGAACAAGTCCACGAGAGCCAAAATATGACCTTGAGCATACCCCACCTGAATTTAGAGACCATCTCAGGGACAGGTTTGATGTGTTGATCACTAATGACGGAAGACAAGACGAGTTGTGGAATGCATTGAGGACATCATACATGAAGAAAGCAAGATGTCATTAAAGAGAAAGGAGAGAAATAAAAGACCTAAATGGATGTCAGAAGAGACTCTGAAACTTGCTCTTGAACATCGAGTAGCTAAAGCAAAAGGAAAAAATGATGAAGTAAAAGAGCTGGACAGAAGATTTCAAGGGATGCTTAAGAAGACAAAATAAAGTATTATGATGATATGTGTAAAGACCTGGAGATAGAAAACCAAAAAGCAAGAACACACTCAGCACTTCTCAAGCTGAAAGAACTGAAGAAAAAATTCAAGCCTTGAGTTGCAACAGTGAAGGATTTTATGGGGAAAATATTAAACGATGCAAGAAGCATCAAAAGAAGATGGAAGTAATACACAGAGTCACTATACCAAAAAGAATTTGTTGACGTTTAACCATCTCAGGAGGAAACATATGATCAGGAACCGATGGTACTGAAGGAAGAAGTCTCCAAGCTGCACTGAAGGCACTGGTAAAACACAAGGCTCCGAGAATTTACGAAATACCAGTTGAGATATTTTAACAAACAGATGCAGGGCTGAAAGTGCTCACTTGTCTATGCCAAGAAATTTGGAAGACAGCTACCTGGTCAACCAACTGAAAGAGATCCATATTTATGCCTATTCCTAAGAAAGCTGATCCAACTGAATGCAGAACTACTTAAACAATATCATTAATATTACATGCAAGCAAAATGTTGCTGAAGATTATTCAAAAGCTGCTGCAGCAGTACATCCACGTGGAATTGCCAGAAACTCAAGCCGAATTTAGAAAGGAACCAGTGATATCATTGCTGATGTCAGATGGATCCTGGCTGAAAGCAGAGAATACCGGAAAGATGTTTACCTGTGTTTTATTGACTATGCTAAGGCATTTGACTGTGTGGATCATAACAAATTATGGATAACATTTCGGAGAATGGGAATTCCAGAACACTTAATTGTGCTCATGAGGAATCTGTACATGGATCAAGAGGCAGTTGTTCAAACAGAACAAGGGGATGTTGCATGGTTTAAAGTCAGGAAAGGTGTTTATCAGGGTTGTATCCTTTCACCATACCTATTCAATCTGTACACTGAGCAAATAATCCAAGAAGCTGGACTATATGAAGAAGAATGGGGCATCAGGATAGGATGAAGACTCATTAACAACCTGTGTTATGCAGATGACACAACCTTGCTTGCTGAAAGTGAAGAGGACTTGAAGCACTTACTGATAAAGATCAAAGACCACAGGCTTCAGTATGGATTACACCTCAACATAAAGAATACAAAAGTCCCCACAACTGGACCAATAAGCAACATCACGATAAACAGAGAAAAGGCTGGGGTTGTCGAGGATTTCATTTTACTTGGATCCACAATCAACACCCATGGAAGTAGCAGTCAAGAAATCAAAAGATGCATTGCATTTGGGCAAACTGGCTGCAAAAGACCTCTCTAAAATGTTGAAAAGCAAAGATGTCACCTTGAGGACTAAGACGCACCTGACGCAAGCCATGGTGTTTTCAATTGCCTCATATGTATGTGAAAGCTGGACAATGAATAAGGAAGACCGAAGAATTGATGCATTTGAATTGTGGTGTTGGTGAAAAATACTGAACATACTATGGACTGCCAAAAGAACGAACAAATCTGTCTTAGAAGAACTACAGCCAGAATACTCCTTAGAAGCAAGGATGGTGAGACTATGTCTCACATATTTTGGACACGTTATCAGGAGGGATCAGTCCCTGGAGAAGGACATCATGCTTGGTAAAGGAGAGGGTCAGTGAAAAAGAGGAAGACCCTCAATGAGATGGAATGACACAGTGGCTGCAACAATGGGCTCAAGCATAGTAATAATTGTGAGGAATGTGCAGGACTGGGCAGTGTTTTGTTCTGCTGGGCATAGGGTCACTATGAGTCAGAACTGACTCGATGGCACCTAACACATTCTTCTTCAGAGCACATGGATCATTTTCCAGAATAGATCATATGCTAGGACACAAAACAAGTCTCAACAAATTTATAAAGACTGAAATCATACAAAGTGTCTTCTCTGTCAATAATGGTATGAAGCTAGAAATCAAGAACAGGAAAAACAAGAAAAAAGAACATATGGAAACTAAGTAATACACTACTAAAAAACTATTTGATCACAGAAGAAATCAAACATGAAACTGAAAAATTCCTGCAATCAAACAAAAATGAAAACACAACACATCAAAATCTCTGGGACACAGCAAAAGTAGTACACAGAGGGAAATTCATAGTAATAAATGCCTTCATTAAAAAAGAAGATCCAAAATCATTAACTTAAACATACAACTTGAACACATAGAAAAGGAAGAGCAAAAGAAGCCAAAAGCTATCAGAAAAAGGAAATAATAAAAATCAAGGCAGAAATATATGAAATAGAAAATAAAAAAAACAGTAGAAACAATCAACACAACCAGAAGTTGGTTCTTTGAAAGGATCAGTAACATAGACAAACCACTGGCGAGAATGACAAAATAAAAAAACCAGGAGAGGCAAATAACCAAGTTAAGAAATGAAATTGGTGACATTACAACTGATCCAACAGAGATAAAGAAGATCATAATGGATTACTATGCAAAACTGTACTCCAACAAATTTGAAAACTTAGGTCAAATGGACAAATTCCTAGAAACACATTTCCTACTCAGACTAACACAAACTGAGGTAGAAAATTAAAACAGACCCATTACAAAATAAAAGACTGAAATGTCATTTAAAAAAAAAAAAAAACTACTAACAAAAAAAAAGGTCAGGACCAGATGGCTATGCTGGAGAATTCTACCAAACATTTAGAGAAGAGTTGACAGCGATCCTGCAGAATCCCTTCAAAAGCATAGAAGTGAAAGGAACACTTACCAAACTCTTTCCATGAAGCCGGTATAAGCTTGATACCTAAAGCAGGCTAAGACATCATAAAAAAAATAGAAAATTACAGACCAATATTCCTTATCAACATATGTGCAAACATTTTCAACAAAATTCTAGCCAATAGACTTCAGCAACATGTCAAAAAAATCATACACCATGATCGAGTGGGATTCACACCAGGATTACGTTGAACATTAGAAAATCAATCAATGTAATTAATCCACTACATAAACAAAACAAAGGAAAAGAACCATATGATCATATCAATTGATGCAGAAAAGGCATCTGATAATATTTAACACCTTTCCTGACAAAAAGTCTCAGCAAAATAGGAATAGAAGGGAAATTCCACAACATAATTAAGGGCATATATGCAAAACCAACAGCCAACATTATACTCAATGGAGAAAGGCTGAGAGCCTCCCCTTTGAGAATGGGAACCCATGATCACCACTCTTTTTAGACATTATGCTGGAAGTCCCAGCCAGAGCAATAAGACAAGAAAGAAAAATAAAAGATATCCAAATCAGAAAGGACGGGATAAAACTATTTGCAGATGACATGATCTTATACATAGAAGACTCTAAAGATTCCATAAGAAAACTGCTGGAACTAATGGAAGAATTTAGGAACATTGCAGGGTACAAGATCAACACACAAAAATCAGTTAGGTTCTTCTACCTAAGGACAAAGAGTAGTCTGAAAAAGAAATCAAGAAAGCAATAACATTTACAGTGGCCCCTAAATCAACAAAATACCTAGGAATTAACCTAACCAGGGACATAAAAGGCTAATACAGTGAGAATTATAAAACACTATTACATGAGGCTAAAAGAGACCTACAAAAACGGAAAGGCATCCCATGCTCACGGTTTGGAAGCTTAATATAGTGAAAATGTCAATTCTACCTAAAGTGATCTGGCTAAAATGGCACCGATTTTAAAAAAAACATAACAAATATTGGCGAGGATATGGGGAGATTGGAACTCTTATCCATTGCTGGTGGGACTGTAAAATGATACAACCACTATAGAAGATGGTTAAGACACTTTTGCAGAAAACTAGAAATAGAACTACCCTATGAGCCAGCAATCCCACTTTTATGAGCCAGCAATCCCACTCCTAGGTATCCTTGAAACCTAAAAATAATGACATGAACAATTATATGCATACCTATGCTCATTGCTGCTTTATTCACAATAGCAAAGGAACAGAAACAACCAAAACGCCCATCAACGGATGACCGCATAAGCAAAATGTGGTATACATCTACAGTGGCTATTTATGGGAAATTAGAGTACTGGACAGGGAACAAACAGAACACAACTGAAGAGAATGTTGGCACATTGTAGTAAATGTAATTAATGTCACTGAACAATTTGTGTGGAAATTGCCAAATGGGAACCTAATTTGCTGTGTAAACTTTCACCAAAAACTCAGTAAGATATTATTTAAAAAAAAATAAAGTATATGCCAATACTGAGTTCAATGCTTGAATTGCAAAAAACATAAGTTAAAGGTACAAGGAACAGGTTTTTGGTTAAATAAACAGTGGAGCATTCAGTCAATGAAGTACTTTGTAGTTCATTTTTGTAAAATAGTTAATGTGATGAAAAGGTGTTCACATTAATGAATACAAGAATGCTATAAACCAGAATGTGCATCACCATCCAATTTCTATTTCTATGTTCATATACACACATACAGAAACCCCAGTGGCGTAGTGGTTAAGTGCTACGGCTGCTAACCAAAAGGTCGGCAGTTCGAATCCGCCAGGCGCTCCTTGGAAACTCTACGGGGCAGTTCTACTCTGTCCTATGGGGTCGCTATGAGTCGGAATCGACTCAACGGCAGTGGGTTTTTTTTTTAATACACACATACACACACACACACATAGAAAAATGTCTAAAAGGTCCTGTAACACAATGTCAATGGTGATTATTCCAAGGTGGCAGGACTGGGATGATTTTTCTTTTCTTTTATCTATAGATTCCAGTTTTCCTACAATAACAAGAATTACTTTTCTAATAAGAAAAAAAATTTTTCAAAGGTTTAGACTTACACTGATGACTTTTAGAAGCAGTTTATAGTTTTCAAAGCATTTATTAGTCCCTTTCCTGAGACAGAATTATTGTCATGATGCATTTAATTTAGTATGTCTTTGCATTTAGACCTTTCCCTGTTTTCTATACAGTTTACTCTGAAATTTAAGTATCACACGTAGAGGCAGATTGGAGAACAGAAACAGAAAGGTCTAGTGCTGAAATTTTTTTTTTCCTAAGAGTAAACATATTTCAAATTGCAGCGTAGTAAACCTATATACAGATATATTTCAATTAGAAAAAACAAAACAACAAAATCCGTTGCCATTGAGTCGATTCCGACTCACAGCAACCCTACAGGACAGAGAAGAACTGCCCCATAGGATTTCCAAGGTGCGGCTGGTGGATTCGAACTGCCAACCTTTTGGTTAGCGGGCGAACACTTAACCACTGATGAAACAGAAGTAATGTAAGACAAAATACTAAAGTTGTTTCTCATCAAAGGCATGCATTGTTAGCTTGTGCAAGTCCTCTATTCTGCTGCCTCTAGGGATCTGTGCATTGAAATATTTCCTTTCAGGTAAGCGTTGGTCTTCTTTTCCTAACAATTTCTAAATATATAATTCAGTGACATTGATTACATTCTTCAAGTTGTGCAACCATTCTCGCTCTCCTTTTCCAAATGACTCCACAATCATTAACATAAACTCAATGCCCCCTAAGCAAAAACTCTCTCCCCCTCCCTCCCACCCCTGGTAACCACTAATCATCTTCGGTTTCTACATATTTCCTTATTACATGAGAGATCATACAGCTTGTGTCCTTTTGCGACTGGCTTATTTCACTCAGCATGCTGTTTCTAAGGTTCATCCGTGTTGTGGCATCTATCAAGATGATCTTTTTTTTTTTTTAATTACAAAAGTAATGTATGCAAACCATAAGGAAGGGCAATAGTAAACGTATTCATTCATTCGGCAAATAATTCTGTGTGCCTACTACGTGTCAGATCCTGTTTTAGATGCTAGGGATATAGTTGTGAATAAGGCAGACAAGGTCCTTGCGTTTAAGAAACAGGTTGCACTTTACATCCTAGTTGAGGCAGCGGTGGTTGTGGCGGAAGGATGGTAGTGAAGGTGATGGTGTACACAGTGAAGAAAAACCACAAATAAATGAACAAGATAATTTTGGGTAGGGTTAAATATTATGAACACATAATAAAACATACTAAAAGGATATTGATATCTCGTGTGAGAGGAAGAGGAGGAATCCTTTAGCTTGGGGCCAGGGAAGGCCTCTCAGAAGAGATTAACACGTGAACTGAGACCAGCATGCTGAGAAGGAACTACCCATGCATAGGTCTGGAGAAAAAAGTTCCCTGTGGAGGGAAGCAAACCCAAAAACCACAAGGTGAAACCAACCTGGTGTATTTAATTAAGAAGGAAGATGATTTCAGACAGAATGGGAGAAAAATGTAGAACAAAACTCAAATTCCTAAAAAAACAAAACGAAAAAAAGTCCAGATTTACTGGACCGGTAGAAACTGGATGAATCCCTGAGATTACTGCCCTGGAAAACCCTTTAAATTTGGAACTCAAACCACTCCCTGAGGTCACCTTTCAGCCAAATTGACAGACTGGCCCATAATATAATTAATATCACCTGTGAGTACTGTGCTCCTCAAAATAATCATCTAAGTGAAACCAAATGGAAACATTTTCCCTAGGCCAAACATGAGAAGGTAAGGGGGATAGGGAAACTAGATTAAGAGAAACAGGACAACCAGGATGGAAATAATGAGAATGCTGATACATTGTGAAAAGTGTAACCAATGTCAGTGAACGATATTTATAGAAATTGTTGAATGAGAACCTAATTTGCTGTGTAAACTTTCACCAAAAACACTATACTAAAAAAGAAAAAAGGAAGAAAGCAAGAGTGGCTGGAGAATGAAGCAGGGGAACACCATATAAGATAAAGTGGAAGTAAGGTCCAGATTGATGGAGTCATGCCAGCACTCTACTGAGAGCCAATAGCTACTAAGGGTCTGGTGTGTACGCTTCCAGACTTCTATGCTTACTCTATATACCTATAACATTGTTACACACACACACACTCAAGTCTATTTTTAAAGAGCTTCATGAAAAAGATTACACACCTTCTTTAGATAATGTAATCCACTGCATACAATGTACATATGCAGGAATTTTATTTGTAACTTTGGTAACCTGACTTTCTACTCCAACTCAAGCTCACTGCTTAGTTTTAGGGTCATCAGAAGAAAAACAATAAACAGCTGGATTGTTCTTCTGTCATATTTCTCTTTATTGTTAATAATAGCTATGAGAACATCTGTCTGACTACCTGTCTTTGGGTTATTAAAACAAATTCTTTATTTATTGTGCTTTAAGTGCAAGTTTACAAATCAAGCCAGTCCCTCGTACAAAAAGTTATATGCAACTTGCTATGTACTCCTAGCTGCTCTCCTCCTAATGGGATAGCACACTCCTCCTTTCCACCCTGTATTTCCCATATCCATTCAACCAGCTCCTGTCCCCCTGTGCCTTCTCATCTCCCCTCCAAACAGGAGCTGCCCACATAGTATCATGTGTCTGCTTGAGCCAGGAAGCTGACTCCTCACCAGTATCGTTATCTATCTTATAGCCCAGTTCAAGCCCTCTCCCGAGAGTTCACTTCGGGAATGGTTCCCATCTTGGGCTAACAAACAGTCTGGGGTAAAACAAATTCTTTTGGAATTTCTCCAGATTTTATTTTTCAGTTCTTTTTTTAAATTTAAATTCTCCAAATGATTTAAAAGTCAGAGGTCCCCAAATTGATCACAGATGCTTATTAGAGGCTAAACTTGGGGTCAGATGACCTAAATCTCACAAGTATTGTTCTTGTTAGGTGCTGTCAAAGTCAGTTCCGAAACATAGCGACCTATTAAAACAGAACGAAACACTGCCTGGTCCTGTGCCATCCTCACAATTGTTATTATGTTTGAGCCCACTCCTGCGGTCACTGTGCCAATCCATCTCGTCAAGGGTCTTATTATGTTTGTTAGGCTCATTAGTCATGCCAGCCACTTCTAAGTACAGAAGTCATGGGGCCAAAGAAGTCACTTGGGTCCAATCTGTCATCAAGATTTTGTTTTACCAGATTTGGACATGACTTTCTCTTTTTGTGTTTATATGTTTTGGTTTTTTTTTTTTTTTCTTTCTAAATGAAGGATCCTGAATTTACTTTTACTGACATAAATTTGTTATTTCTTGGCTTGTTGTAGATTCTAATTATATATTCAACTCCAAATACCGTAATTATGCCTTAGTTAAAATTATAATTGACATTGTAGGCTGCAAGCTCCAATGGTTCTTTCTGAAAAACTGTAAGAAAAAAGGTTGTCGATAAAACTGCTTTCGCAAATGTAAAGCACCAGGCACTAGGTAAGCTGCTACTCATTTAGAAAGGTAAATGAGAAGGTTAGAAAATATTCACATATCTGTGACCATACATTTTCAGTTAAATATATACCTCTTCTGTACCTGGTTATGATGATAGTGTTAAATTTCTACAACTACCAACAACTTTCCTGTAATTTTAGTTATCTTCCAAGGGCTGTTTGTTAATTGACATTTTAGAGACTACGTATGTTTGTTATAGGAAATATATTTGTTGCAATGTTTGCTACGGAGAGTTGTGTCTGCACATTTAAATAAGCATGGACCAAACAACAAACACTGTTCTCAGAATTACTTCCTGAAGAAAACCCTGGCTCTGCCTATTAGGTTCATGTCCTTGACCATGTGGGACAGTCAATCTTCAGTTCATAGTCTTGTTGAGTTCCTCAATGTCATCAATGTTATTACCAGATTATGAGATTTTAGAAACATATACCATATTTTTACACAAATAACATGCATCTTCCACCTTTGTTTGCCAGCCATGTTCTCCCTCCATGAGGTATTTTTGTAAGCACCGCTATGCCAGTTTTCTTTTACATGTTGCTGTGAAAAAAAAATATTATCATAGTGTGCTTACAAAAATGCCTTGGCGGGGGCAGAGGGAGGGCATGGCTGGTAAACAAACATAGAAGGCATGCGTTGTCTGCGTAAAAATATGGTGGATCTGTACCCAGGCTCTTGTCGAAAACAAGATGAAAGAAACTATTTTGGATGACTTTTTGTGGGACAAATGGTTTACCTACTCATTTTGTACATTTAGGTTTTATCCTTGAAGCAAACATGCCAGACTGACATTATCTGGTTCCTGCCCCACACCTTTTACCCAGTTGTGTTTTGGAGGAATGTCCTTACATTTTAAAGACAGACATTTCAAGAAAGAGTCTTCATAAATTGTTATTCATTGATGCTGTTCACCATTTTCTATCTCAGATTTTCCTTGTTCTGGGAAATTAAGAATGTTGTACTTTCCCACCCATTTGAAATTAAGTGGGGCCGTGTATCTTGTTTTGGCCAATAAAATGTACTCAGAAGTAAGAAGTGTCACTTCCATGTGAAAGTTTTAAGAACTAGTGCACAGTCTGTCATGTTACACATTCCCTTCCCCTGTCCTGAAGATCATGGAAGCAAATGCCAAAATGGAGCATCTACCAGTCTGGGTCACTGAATGACTACAATGAGCAGAACCTATCTGCCAATGCACAATGGACAAGAAATGAACGTGTAACGTGAACAAGAAATAAACTTCAGTTATGTTAAACCAATGAGATTTTGAGACTACTTGTTACTGCAGCGTAACCTAGCCAATCCTGTCTAATACAAATGGTTGGATGTTTTTGTAGAACTATTGTTAAGAAATTATTCCCTCCATCGCTAATGAACCCCACAGGATTACTTATGGAGAAATTATTTTAGAGTGAGTCCCTAGGGAAAAATTTGCATCCCTTGAAGAACTAGTTATGTTGTCTCATCATGGATAATGAAAACTATATTTCTGATCCACTTTTCTGCTTCTGACTATTGAGAATAAGAGAAACTAATCTACGGTTCAGTTATCTGTGATCTCTTCCCCCATCCTTCCATTTCCAGTGTGTCTTTTCCCAAGTCCTGACATTTTATTCTTTTCTTTATATGATTTTATTGAATCCCTATCTCCAAAACTCATTGCCATTGTGTTGATTTTGACTCATAGTGACCCTACAGAACGGAGTAGAACTGCTCCATAGAGTTTCCAAGGCTGTATATCTTTATGGAAGCAAATTGCCACATCTTTCTCCCTCAGAGTAGATGGCAGGTTCAAACCACTGACCTTCCAGTTAGCAGCTAAGTGCTCTTAACATCGCGTCGCCAGGGTTCCTTTTGAATCCCTATAAAGGACCTTACATCTTTCCTGCGAGAAGTAAGAGAAACTTCAGGCTGAAATTTAGACTTAATCATGTCATCTGAGCAGAGTACTAGAAAGATAAGGACTGATCCCAGTTTGGGCCAATACATTCTGCACAGAGAAAAACGCCCTCTATGCATTAAACGAGGAGCCCTGGAGGCAGTGGTTAGGCACTCGGCTGCTAACTGAAAGGTTGGTGATTTGAACCCACCAGCCACTCTACAGGAGAAAAGACCTGGCAAACTGCTCCCAGAAAGACTGTAGCTTAGGAAATCCTAGGGGGCAGCTCTACTCTGTCCTGTAGGGTCACTATGAGCCAGAATTGACTCGACAGCACACAACAACACGCATTAAACCAGCCTCCTAAACAAACGCATCAGTCACAGGAGAAACTGGACAAGCGATGTAGAAACCCATTGCTGCCGCCACGAAGGAAACGACCCAAGCTTACTCTACGAGTTAGCCTTCACGTAGAAAGGCTGGTATGTGCCGAGCCAGTGGTTTTCCAATGTGGGTATATTTCTCAGTCAGGAAACCTTTGCTTTAAAAAAAAATTTAAGCAGATGCCAGATATGTAACATTTAACATTGGGGCTACTCTGGGTGAGGATTCCCTGGGTGGTGCAAATAGCTAATGTGCTTGGCTGCCAACCAAAAGGCTAGAGGTTCAAGTTCACCCAGAGACACCTCAGGAGAAAGGCCTGGTAATCTACTTTTGAAAAATCAGCCACTGAAAACCTGATGAAGCTCAGTTCTGCTCTGATACACACAGGGTCATCATGAGTTGAAATCAACCGGACGACAACTGGTTTGCTTTGCGTGAAGTATTCCCTGCTTCACACCCAGTCTAGGTGGTCCTTCTTTACTCTCCCACCCAACCCCCCGTCCTCCCAAGGTCCGCAGGGCATGGCTGAGGAACTCCTAGGGCTTTGTGGAACACGGTCTGAAAGCTACTGTTTTTCTATATAACAAAAGAATAGGTTAAGCGAAAATGTCTTGAAAACAAAAGTTAAAATATCTAAAAGGTATAGTTAGTAGAACAGAATTATTTTTGGAAAAATAAAATGTTCAAAATTACCTTGATCCTTATTTCTTTCTCAACAATTTTCTTTTGTTTGTCTGCCTCTTTTCTTTTATATCTTTCTTCTTCTCTTCTTTTTCTTTTCTCCTCTTCCCGCAAGCGTTTCTTTTCTAACTCCCTCCTCCTTCGTTCTTCTCGCTTCTCTTCTCGAATTCGCTAAAGTTATGGAAAAGTACGTGTATAAATTATCTGAAGAACATGGTAAAAGCAGGAAGTATTCATCAGACGAAAGGTCAGACCTACCTGCTTTTCTAATTTTCTATTTTTAATGTACTCCAAAAGAGGTGTGGTTCTTCTAGCTAAAACAAAAAAATTGTATTTAACTTGTAAAATAAAAATTTTCAGTTTTAAATATGTGTTTTCAATTTAACCTTTAACATTGTTTTTTAAATCTACATGAGCATACATTGTATCCTGGGGCATTCTTATTCCATCACCATATAGTCAAGTAATGTGAGGATACTGACAATTCTATACACGGTAGGTATTTAACTCCTGATTCTTAAAGGTGTCTTAATACATTACTCAAAAACACGGTATAAAAACAAAAAGTAAAATGAATACAATGTTTTAAACTTCCCCAAAGTTACAAATCTCTCTTCACATTTTTTGCAGATATTTTAAATCATTAAATAATGTATTTCTATGTTCACTTTTATTTAACACATATTCTAGGAATTTCTTCCTAGTCTGCTCTCCAGATAATGAATTTACCCAATCTAGATTCTTGTAATTTCTTATAACAAACACTCCATAAAGCAGAATCACTCTGGTGTAGAAAATGGCTCCTTATGCCATTAGTGATCCAAAAGGCACCATGTAATGAGGAATGAATGTTTCCACCAACGCTAACTCTGATTCTCAATTTTTATATTGCATGGGTATGATTTGATCTGGATTCTGGCTGCTCAAACATGCAGCAGGCTGACAGATACATATATAAGATGGACTAGCTCCAAGAGGTCTGGGTTATCCGTGGTCTCCAAAGTTTGAGGATGAGGTGGTCTGAATGGCAAATTCAGGGCTTAGGGAGGTAAGTGGAAGATGATTTGCATCTATTCTCCAGGTCTTAGAGATCACAGATTAAATGCGAAGGGATGAATCACTGGCTGCACCTTGCCTCAGTCATCTACGGCTGCCGTAACAGAAATGCCACAAGTGGATGGCTTTAACAAACAGAAATTTCATCTCTCACAGTCTAGGAGGCTAGAAGTCCAAATTCAGGGCGCCAGCTCCAGGGGAAGGTTTTCTCTCTCTGTCGGCTCTGGGGGAAGGTCCTCGTCATCGATCTTCCCCTGGTCTACGAGCCTCTCAGCACAGGGACCCTGGGTCCAAAGGACACACTCCACTCCTGGTGTTTCTTTCTTGATGGGAGGAGGTCCCTCTCCTCTCTGCTTGCTTCTCTTTCAAGATACAACCTAATCCCGTAGATTGCATCCCGCCTCATTAATGTATCTGCCGCTAATCCTGCCTCACTAACATCACAGAGGTAGGATTTACAACACACAGGATAAATACAGCAGATCACAAAATGGAGGGCAACCACATGATACTGGGAATCATGGCCTAGCCAAGTAGACACACATTTTGGGGGGATACAATTCAATCCATAACACACCTGAAGGCTGACATGACATTGCCAGAACTCCTAGGAACAGGAATTAACCAGGACCATGTGGCCTATTCAGGAATTACAGGAGAGTCCCTGGGCTGGGGTTCTTAATTTGGAATGCAGGATTCATGAACACTTTGAAATTATGTGTAAAATGTTGTATAATTATGCCTATGGGTATTTTCTAAAGAAAAACTTTTATCAGATTTTTAAAGAGATCCATTCCATCAAGAAGAACAAGTACTCTAGGCTTCTCTGGTATCCTCCAGCAGGCTTTTGGAACTAAACAGGCTTTCGAGTTGGGGAGATGGCCAGCCAGCTCTGCTTCAGGTGGGCCAGCTGTACTGAGAACTGACAAGGGTACAACCACCTGCACTTTTATGACAAGTGCAACGTGCCATGAGAACCCTGCTTCCCGCTGGGGTGGCTCCTGGGTCAACCATGAACTTGAGCTCAGGATGAGTAGAGCTGACTCATGGAAGTCAACGATCAGCAGCTGTAACAGTTAAATCATCCAAAATTCGTGTGATTTTGGTGGGAAAAAATTGGAAAGGTGATGGATGAATGACATGATGAACACAATCAATGTCACTGAATTGTACTTGTAAAAAATGTCAAAATGGCAAATGTTTTGTTATGTATGTGTTTACCCATTGCGATGGAGTCAATTCAACTCCTAACAGCCCTAGAGGGCAGAGCAGAACTGCCCCATAGGGTTTCCAAGGCCGTAATCTTTAAAGAAGCAGACTGCTACCTTTTTTTCCCATAGCGTGGCGGGTTGGTTCAAACCGCCCACCTTTCAGTTAGCAGCTGAGCACTTAACTGCTGTGCCGCCAGGGCTCCTGGTGTTTACCACAAACAAAACAAAACCAAAAAATTAAATACCAACTGTGCACCAGGCCGAGCAAGGTGCTGGGAATAGAGACGAATGAGACATGCCGCTATTCCCCAGGAGCACAGTCGGACTTTGCTGGATGGCATGAGTCTCCCTACAGGGTCCACCTTCAAAGATGTGTCGATCCTGCAGTGGTATGACAGAACCCTGTTCTCTTCCTTTACTTATGCTGTACGAAGGGACATTTAAAACGAAGTGGAAAAGAAATGGGGGAAGGGAAGGGCTACTTCTGTAAATCATTTCTAATTTGCTTTTCTTTGACCTCTTCTTAAATGTAACATATTCTGAACTGAAATCTCACTTTTGTCCCCAACACTGCTCTCCCCATGTCAGTAACGCTGCCCCCATCCGCTGATCTGCTCAGGTCAAACACCTTGGAGTCTTAGAGTCTTTCATCTCTTTGTCTCCTTCAGCCAATCCACCAGTCAGTCCTGTCAGCTCCAACTCCAGAAGGCATCCTGGATTTACCAGCCTAGTACCAGCAACCTTCACCACTTTCCTGGGCTGCAGTAAAAGCCTCCGGACCAGTGATCCTGCTGCTTCCCCTGGTATCCACCATGTGTGGAGCACCAGAGTTCTGGGAAAAACTAAATCAGATCGCTCCCCTTCAGGTAGCTCCCCCAATAGTTTCCAGTTGCCCTGGAATAAAATCCAAAGTTCCTTAAAAAAAAAAAAAAATCCAAACTTCTTAGCACAGCCCACCAAGCTCTACACGATCTAACCAACCTATCTCTCCAGCTACTCTGTCCCCTGCCTGTTATGTGCTAACCATACAAACTTTCATTCCTTTCCTACGTCCCAGCGTTAGCTCTAGCCTCCAGTCCCTTGTGTTTACAGTTCTCTCTTCTTCCATCTCTCAGCACAGCTGGCTTCTGATGTTCTGGTCTCAGCTCAAATAGCATCTCCTCAGAAGGGCCTTTCTGAGTACTCTCTTTATTCCATTATTCTATTTCATTACATGTGTGGCACTTCTCACAGACTGAGGTGCTCCTGCTGGTTTATTTCTGCATGCAGTTACTACCTATCATCCCCAATAAAAGGGCAGCTACACAAGGACAGAGGCCTCGTCTACCTTTGTCATCACTACATTCCCAGTGCCCAGAACAGTACCTGCTCAGAGTTGGTAGCCCGTCAGCACGTGTTCAATAAAAACTAGTAAATGCATCATAAGCATATCTTAATAAATATTTACTTTTTGTGATTAAGAATTCTTTTAGCCACACCCTGATTCAGCTAATATAAAATATAAAAACTTCATTACTACACTAACGAAGGTTAACGAACCAAAACCAAACCCGTTACCACTGAGTCAATTCCGGCTCTGAAGGTTGTTGTTGTTGTGTGCCATGGAGTTGATCTCGACTCATAGTGACCCTATATGACAGAGAAGAACTGCCCCACAGGGTTTCCAAAGAGAGGCTGGTGGATTTGAACCACCAACCTTTTGGTTAGTAGCCCGAGTTCTTAACCACTATGCCACGAGGGCTCCAAATGAAGAAGGGTAACCAACTAAAACCAAACCCATTGCTGTTGAGTTGATTCGGACTTAGAAGGTGAGTAGACTCTATGTCAATAACGTTAACCATTCAATTTAGTCAACAAACATTTACTTAATACCTAAGCTTTTCTAAGCACTGTACCACATGCTGGCACCACAGAGATGAAAATACAGCTCAGTTGCGGAAAAGTGGAAATGGACCCAGAAGAGTGTCTATGTGGAGGGGGGATTGACAAATAAACAGATAAACAATAGACAATGTAACTGTCATGTCATATCAGTCTTAAAGATTGAGTAAGAGAGAGCCACGGTGATGAAGTAGGCTGGGAAGGGCCAGAGGAAGGAGCATTGAGGCCCTGAGAACAGACCTAGCATTCCGCAGAAAAAGAGAGAAGAGAGGCATTCTAAGATATGTGCGGGAACTACAAGCAGCTTGCCTGTTGATGGCTAAAAGTGTCTGACATCTACTCTTGAGATTTCTGGGGACTGCTACTAGGAGACAGGAGTCACATGGGGTCAAAAGGACTCAGAGTTGACTCAAAGGCAATTGGAAAAAAACCTAGGAGTTAATCATTTCTAAAAATACCATTTGTGGGTGTAGGGACAAAGGCCAGGATTTAAACCAGATCCTGTGGTCCCTCAGGGTTTATTCACTAGTTTGTTTGGTTTGCTCAGGGTGCTTGATAAATTTTTAAAGAGCAGTAAGATTACCTCATACTTAAGCAAAAGGTTTCATTTCTATGGGCCCCTGAGGCGTCCCTCTGTGACTGCGCTCTGTGCAAAGATGCCTTCTTGCCATCATTTTTGTCAAACTGGAAAATACATCTCTGCTAAGCCTGTAACAAGTTTCAATTTTTTATAATAATCATGGAAGAAAGAAAAAAGTATACACTCTAAATTAGAGAGAAGAAATGAAGGAAACAGACCGATGAGTTCTCTTGTCTTTGCCTCTATCTCTCCCAGAAGAGTTTCAGGATTGGCACTAGTTTTCTCTTCTTCCATAGAGTACACTTCTAAAAACTTCTTATAGTCTGGATCTGTATTAAAAAAAAGAAGACAAGAAAAATACTCCTCTACATAGACGGGAGAGGACCTCTATCTGATCGGTATATTTAATTTGGTGGTGTCCTGATCCAGTATTTAAAAAACAGCTTACCATCTTCGATGCTTCCAGTTTTGGCATCTTTTTTCTTTAGCTTCTTTTTGGATATCTTTTGGAATGGAGCAAACTCTACTACTGCAGGGTATTCTAACCCTTTAATAGAAAACAAATTCCAAAAACCATTCTGAAATTCTACGACATTCGTTTTGGAAAATAACAATGTAGTTTGCTTACAGGGTTAAGTGTAACAATGATAATGTATTATTACTGTTTAAATTATAATCTAATATATTTTCAAGTACCCTTGGCATGTTAAATTCCAGATTTAAACAAAAGATAAACTGGTAACAGGAAGAGTAATTATTTATTAAATAAAACAATTCATTATGTTGTAGTAGTGGTTATATGACTGTGTATATCCAAAATTCATCAAAGTGTATGCTTTAAAAGGGCAAATTTGACCATATGTGATCTGTACCTCAATAAACCTGGCCCCCTCCAAAAATAATTTAACATAGAATACCTTTAAATAGCCAAGCCTCTTGGCTACATTTTTTAAAACTTTCAATTTTTAAAAGGTTAACCCAATTATCAATCTGCTATGTGAGTTCAAGAAAATTACTTTGTTGAGAGGGAACATATGGCTTTAAAAAGGGACTTAAAAAGAATACGTGTAATATTCCAGGTAAGATTTTGTTGTTATGTTGGGGAAAACCAACACACACACACACACACACACACACACACACTTTCACTAAGAATCTGCTATATGCTTAACCCACAAACAGAACACTACTACCTCAGTACTAAACCCACTGAATAATCATTTTTAGACTTATTAGTAATGGCCCGTTGACTATGATACTGTACCCTCATTTATCTGGAAGACATTTTTGTGCTAACCTCAACTATCCAGAGTAAGGGCAAGAAACGGGAAGAAAGCAGGTCTTTCTTTGGACCTGTAGGGACTGTCTGATCCACTGCTGCGTCCACAATGCCTTCTGCTGTGCCTGCTATGTAGTAGATACTTATTAAATGAATTACTGAAGAAATGAGCAGTCGAACAGTCCAAGCGTTAAACTTTTTTCCTCACAGGAGAAACCTTTCAGCCCTCTGCCAAATTACGCTTTAACAACCTTTTCTAGTTTTTTTTACCCCACAGCAGAAGAGAAGAAAAAAAACAATCAGTAGTGGGGGTGGGAAGGGAGTGGAAGAGGTTGGCTGGTGAGGGGACAGTAGAAAACAATTTGCCGTGAAAGGAACACAGACTTGACGGCAGTGGATACCACAGCTGGCAGACAGACAGGAGAGGAGCAGAAAGATGTGAGAGCCCAAAAAGGACAGGGAAGTGGAACCGTTCACTACAGGAGTAAATATCATCATGGCTGCAGGCAACACTGTAACAGTCCATAAATGACGTTCCCTATTACAGTCTTATCCCCCTGAGGTGTCCCTCCGTGACTATGATTTTTGCAAAGATGACAGACTCTGACTTTGTGAGCATGGTGCTCCTTCCCTAACACAGCCACGCACAGAGCATTCAAAGGTCTTCCCCACGGCTTATCTGGAAGCATTGTCACTTTAAAACAAAAGGACTGTCACCAAAAATTCAAGTGTTTTCTATCAACAAACAATCAGAAATATTTTCCCAAGTGGCCTTCTTGACATCATTTTTGTCAAACCGGAAAATACATTTCTGCTAAGCCTGTAATGAGTTTCAATTTCTTATAATAATCATGGAAAAGAAGAAAAAAGCCCATATTCTAAAAATACGTATCTCAATAAAGTAGAGAGAAGAAAGGAACGAAACAGACTGGTGAGTTCTCTATTTATGAACTTATTTTAGATTAATATCTGAGAACATCTTAATTAAATTTCACAAATATTCCAGCAAAATTTCATTAATATACTGAGATTACAATAAAGACTTAAAAACCAAAGATCCAACCTTTACTGTCAATGAAGATATATCCATCAAAACGATCTCTAAAAAGAAGGATGTCATCAGGATTTCTAAAATTAATGTATGCTCTTGAGTAGAGATGAGGATAAAGACTGAAATAAGAGATAATGGTTAGTAAAAAAATACAAGATCTCTTTAATTTTGCCTTTTTCTTTTCTGGACACAACAAACTCCTTCAGATAAAGCCTTTATGCCAAAGAATGTCTTAGTTATTTTTAATAATCTGGATATTCTTTCGGGGGGGAAGTTAACAGATATTGTTAATGACCTGGGGGGCAATTTAGAGACAGTTTGTTTATTGCACAAAGCCAGGATTAAAATACTGGTCTTCAGAGGTTAAAACACCAAAGAAAATGTTATTCCTACATTATGAGTCACAACTGGCATAGAACTCTAATCATGATTTATTTATATTGTAAAAGGGATTCTTTACTATTTAGAGAACACTTTTAGATATTTTAGGAGTATTTATTGTAGCACATGGTACAGAATTCAAAAGGCTCAGTGGGGTCTACTGGAAGAATTAAGCTTTTTCCTCTGTCCCACAGCGACCCAGTTTCCTTCACAGAAAGGTGCTTTCGATCCATATTACAGATGAGAACACTGAAGCTCAGAGAAATCAGGTGCTTGTCAAGCGTACGGTGCAGCCCTGGTGGTGCAGTGGTTAAGAGCTCAGCTGCTAACCAAAAGGTTCCAATCTACCAGCTGCTCCTTAGAAACACTATGGGGCGGTTCTGCTCTGTCCTATGGGATCATTAGAAGTCAGAATTAATTCGACGGCAGTGGTTTTTTTTGGGGTTTAGAGGGTATGGTTAGTTAAAAGGTGGGACTGGGGTTCCAGTCTAGATCATTCTAGTTCCCAGGCTTGTTCTCTTTTAACATACCAGTATTTTCCTCAACTTCAGTCATTTGAAAACCACCTTTGTTTTTCACTACATCTATGTTTGCCTGTTAGTAATATTTTTCTCTGAATGGATCTTTTTTTTTTAACTTAAATGCGTGCATTTATTCAAAAGGAAAGTTTACATGACTACCATAAATGGGAAATTATGATAACGAAGACAATAATATAGTGAAAAATCACAAAATTCTAGCTGCCCTGTTGTCTGTTAAAGGTGTGAGCTGAGGTCGCCTCTCTTTTAAGAAGGAGATTAGTAAGTGTTAAAGTGAGGCTAGTCATCCTATTATCAAACTGTAAAAGAGTGCTGAAAAAGATACAATTGGCAGGGGAGGCTGTTAGTGATAGAACCGAGCACAAGGGGCTTTTGGGGTCCTGGAAATATTTGGCTTCTTTATGTAACTGACACCTACTTACATAAGCTTGTTCACTTGTGAAAATTCCCCAGGTTACACATTTATAACATACTCATTTATTTTGTGATATCTCAACATAATTTACTTTAACAAGCTACAGGAAACAAGGTTCAAAAGCTAAGTAATAATGGTGTAAATCTGTTTTTCCTTTTATACTCTGGTGGTGACAGTAGAAGTATATTCCAAAATTCTATTTTAGGGGAAAATTTTTTTTTTTTTTAGTAATCTGCCTACTTAGAAGTGAGCTGCAAAAATAAAGAACGGTACCGATTTCTGCGGACATTTGGTAGAGAATATGGAAAAAAGGATGCCTTCCCTTATCTATAACAACTGCCCATCAACTGACAACACCTCTCAGCTGTTTAATGTTGAAGCTTAACGTGTCTCCTCACCTAAGATTGGCAGTACAGAACTCAAAATAGTCGTGTGCAGGAAGCGGATGTAGCTGCTCGTCCAGCTGCTCCTTGGTGAGACTGGGAGGAAGCCGCCGTATGACAACCTGAGGAGCACCAAGATAAAACCGTATGACAACCTGAGGAGCACCAAGGTAAAACCGTATGACAACCTGAGGAGCACCAAGGTAAAACTGTATGACAACCTGAGAAGCACCAAGGTAAAACAGTATGACAACCTGAAGAGCACCAAGGTAAAACCATATGACAACCTGAGGAGCACCAAGATAAAACTGTATGACAACCTGAGGAGCACCAAGGTAAAACTGTATGACGACCTGAGGAGCACCAAGGTAAAACCGATGCTGACTGGATTTTGTTTTCACTATTAATGGGTTTTATTAAGTGTCAATTGTTGGAATGCTTGATCCCCTATATTTATGCACAGAGGAAAATCTAAACCAGGAGTCCAACAGAAACACACACAGAAAAAAGGTTAAGACATACATGCACAGAGAACACGGTGGTCAAAGGGTACAGATGGCTGAGTAATTTAAAAGTTATCAGTGAGGTCAGAAAAGGCTGTGTATAACACAGCTCTTTTTCATGTAAGCATTTTATTACTACATCGAGAAAACTGCTGGCATATGATATGTACTGTTTGTGCCAGCACTGAAAAATAAAATCTTCTCCACACTCTACCTTAATTAGTATTAGAAGGGAAAACACATTCAGAGAAATGCAAGCAATAAAAAGTAAAGTGTATTTGTTCTTGTTGCCAGTAGGAGTTCTTGGCCAGCTTCACGACCTGCAGCACTTTGGCTGCCTGTGGTGGGCACTTTCACCTCTCTGATACGTATTACTGGCAGTTCTTTCTCCAGTGTTCGTTCATCCTTCTCTGTCTCTTATGCTAGTAATATCAGGGTTATCTGGTAATCCTTTTCTGCAGTGGCCATTTCCAGTTCCTCTCTGGAAATCTTTATTTGATTAGATCGGTATGTACCAGCCTTCTGAATGTGACTCTGCCAACTAAGTAATCGTCTACCTTCGTGTGACCCGTTTGGGGGCTTCTCAGCAGTCTCATGTTTCAGATTTTGAGGCGTCTTTAAATCCTATCTAGAGGGGTGGTCATTAGTAATAATGTCGGTTTGGAACCGGAAATAGTACGGGGTGGGAAGGAAGAAGGGGTAGAAGGAGTGAAATTTCTTGCTTTGAACACGCTGTCTGATGGTGGTAAGCCAAGGATTCTAAATCCATCTGAAAAATATGGGGCAGCGGTTAAGTGCTCGGCTGCTGACCAAAAGATCAACAGTTTGAATCCACCAGCCAAACCCTATGGGGCAGTTCTACTCTGTCCTATAGGATCTCTATGAGTCGGAATCGACTCCACGGCAAACGGCTTGTTTTTTTTTTAATATATTCACTTAAATGGCTCTTCTTCCTCTGAGTCGGAAAAGATCAAGTCAGAAAGTGCAGGAAACTTTGTCTCCCTCAGCATCCCTTTCCCCAACTCTTGTCAGTCGCTTATCAGAGACCTGCCCGGGCGCTCTCCGGGGTCCTGAAGATGCTCCGCCCCTCCGTAGTCCTCGCCCCGCCCCTCCCCAGTCCTCACCCCGCCCCCTCACCGCCCCGCCTCGCCCCCGTCCTCGCCCCGCCCCTCCCCTTCCCCCGTCCTCGCCCCGCCCCCTTCCCGGACCTTGCTCAGAACCGTCCTCTTCTCCTCGCGAGGTTTGCCCGCCCCGCCCCCACCACCCCTACAGCTGGAGGCGGAGGCAGACGGCATTTCGGGCTCTCGCCGCGGCGACTCCCAGCGGAACTGGACCTCCATGGCCGGCCCCCCGCGGGGAGTGGGCGCTGACGGCTTCTCCCTCCCACTCGAGCCTCGAGCTGCCACTGCAGCCCCGGTCGCCCCGGCGCCACCAGCCGCCTCCTTCTCCGAGCGCATCTCGCAGCCGCTTCGGGGCAGCCGCCTCCCCGCCTCCCCCGACCCCGAGAGTTCGGCCGAAACCTCGCGAGAATGCCACGTTTTCTCGATCGCCCGCACCCCTCTCGCCTCTGCCCCTTCCCACGGCTTTGCACGTCCGTCCCCAGGCCCGGGAGCACGCCCACCCCGGGGCAGGGGAACCGAGGGAGGGAGAGGGGTGTGCGGCGAGGCCGGGGCGAGACTCTGGGGCCAGGTACCAGAGGTTGACACAGTGGGTTCAGGTGTGGCCCTGGAGCCTTCGCTTTCAGCTAGCACCCCAGGTGTGCCCTGACAGTGGTCCTGCGTGCGGGGCACTTGGAGAAACACTGGTTTACAGAGATGGCGCGGCGGTGGCTGGGATTGCACCCGCTTTCCGCATGCAAGAAGCCGGGAAACTAGAAGGAAGAAGGGAATAATGGCATCTCCTCTTTTTAGCTTCTTGGCCACTAAACGGTTCAGCTGGTCAGGTGACAGGCACAGCTCCACAGAAATTCAGAACCAGAGAATTTTTGGCGTAAGCAGGAGCTCATAAAATTGGGTCTGCATTGCTGAATCTCAGTTCCCCAAATAGAAGGCTAAACATAGAAGGCTGTTGGGCGAAACATTCCTGAGAAATACGTGTGCTGAATATTTACAGTTTTCTTCTTTTCCAAAGATATTTGAACATTTTATTAAAGAACAGCAATTACAGTTAAAAAAAAAAAGGGTCCAGTGGCTGACGCAAGTTGGTACATGGCTTTCTTATACGGGATAAAATAAATGCTTCCAGAAATACTGGGCCTTAAGGTTTTCCAGTATAATTTTTATTCAGCTCTTCAAGGCTTCCAGCTAATGGGACATTAAAACTGGGTTCACATTTACTTTTTAACAAACAAGCAGCCAGTAACACTTTTGATTAGCATCATTTGGAAGTTATCTTGAAATTCCATTTTTTTTTTGCTATTTTCTCGTGTTTTTTAACTTATAACACATTTCTTTCAAGAGTTTCAAGGACACACACAAACGACTAGAGAATGGAGCAGCTGAAGCACTGAGAGATTGACAGATTAAGAGATTTACAGGAGTCACTGGCAGTCAACCGGAAGTAAATCCAGGTTTCTTAGCTCAATCCAGTGTTGTAGCCACTATCTGTGACCACATTTGATATGTGATATTTTAAATCGGCCAAAAGGCTCATAAAGTGGTTCCAAACCTGAGTTCTCTAAAACCCCACAAAGGTGGCCAGGAGCTCTTTTCAGTAATCCATAAAACCTAAAGGAATACTATTAGAAATGCACCTATGATAAGGTGGCACAGGCTAGGCCAACAGCTTTTTTCCTTTTGTCTCAAATCAATTTAGTATATGATAAAGCTATGTGGATCAAAAGCTCTGACAGTGTGTTATCTTTGATAAAAAGTGGGAAAATGTGATTGCCAGACAAAATCTTTTATAGTGTGAGTGGGAAGTAGGAGCAGAATAATTAGAGGGTTGCTGATGGCAAAAAAAAAAAAAGGAAACTTTTTAAATTTGGGATGTGTCAGCAGTCTTTAAATACAGAACATATATTTTGAATATATATGTTTTTAAAACTACTCTCTATTTGCAGGTCTTCCCTCTTTTTAAATATTTTTCAGATTAAACTATCACCAAACTCAGGATTTTAGTTTTTTGTCATGTTTCCAAATTGGGATAATAAAAGGGATTCTGAACCTCACACCTCCTGTCTATAAAATAATCTTACTGAAGCACTTTTGCTCCAGAGGAATTCCTTTATTACTGAGCTAAAACTCACAAAAATTGTCAAGTGGAGGAAAGAACTCATTCCCACTTCTCATTAGGTCAAAGCATATGCAATGTCTTATATTTCTTGTGTTCATATTTTGTCTCCCACCACCACTATAGTCAGGACTTATGCTATGCCCTCTGCTTAGAATGTTCTGTCCACCTTTCTTACGTTCTCTCAGACCAACAGAATCCCAGTCAAGGTGAGGGCCCTTCATTTGAGCTTCCACAGAACCTTGAGCATACCTCCCTTTCTCTATTTACTACATTGTACTCTAAGGGTTGAGGTACTTTCTGTGCAGTTTCCACTCAGAACTGGGACTTCACTGAAAACAGAAACTATGAATTTATTCATTTATTCCTCCCCAGCCCAGGTCTGTATCTGGCACCTAACAGGTACCCACGTTTGCTGAAACATACAAAACATAAGCTCTTGCAGAACAAGTATCATATTTCTTTGTCTTTTTCACATGACTTGGCCCATTTATTTTTTCTCCTTCAAAATATCTACAGTATACTCCCTGTATACTGAATGGAATTGAGAGTCTAGAAGAAAACCCTTACATTTATGGTCAATTGATTTTGATAAGCGTGCCGAGACAATTTAATGGAGAGGAACAGTCTTTCCAACAGGTGGGGCTGGGATAGCTGGATCTCCAAATATAAAAGAATGAAGTTGGATCCCTACCTCACACCACACACACACACACACACAAAATGGATCACAGATTTAAATGTAAGAGTTAAAATCATAAAACAGAAGAAAACGTGGGAGTACATCTTCATGAGCTTGGATAAGGCAACTGTTTCTTAGATACGACACCAAATGCACAATGACAACAAATAAGTTGGACTTTATCAAATTAAAAACTTTTTTGCTTATAAGGACATCACCAAGAAAATGAAAAGACAACCCACGGAATGGGAGAAAACGTTTGCAAATCATGCATCTGACAAGAAACTTACGAGAATATATAAAGAGCTATTAAAAGTCAATAGTAAAAAGACAACTCAGTTAAAAAATGTGAAAAAGATCTGAATAGACATTTCTCCAAAGAAGATACACAAATGGTCAATAAGCACATGAATCAACCTTATTAGTCATCAGAGAAACGCAAATTAAAACTACAATGAGATGCCACTTCACACCCACTCGAATGGCTAGAATCGAAAAAAGACAAATAATGAGTGTTGGTGAATATGTGGAGAAATTGGAATCCTCATATACCGCTAGTGGGAACACAGAATGGTGCAGCTGCTTTGGGAAACAAAACAAAGTGGAATAGTATTCAGCCATTAAAAAGAATAAAGTACTGATACACTTTACAACGCTACCTTGAACTTTGAAAATATTATGCTAGGTGAAAGAAGCCAGTCATAAAAGGCCACTTATGGTATGATGCCCTCTACATGAAATGTCCATAATAGGCAAATCACTAGATACAGAAAGTAAACTGGTGGTTGCCTACGACTGTGAGGGAGGGGACAGGGAGGACTGCTCATCGGTACAAGGTTTCTTTTTTGGGGTGATGAAAGTGTTTTGAAATTAACATGGTGAAGGTTACACAACTCTGCATATATTAAAAACCACTGGACTGTAAACTTTAAATGAGTGAATTGTATGGTATGTGAATTAAATCCTGATAAAGTTGTTTTAAAAATCAAATCTCATTTCTTTTTCCAAATAGTAAGAATGTGTATTTCTTGTAAATCTGGCTAGCAAAATGCCCAAATATTTTTTCCCAAGAGCTACCACTGTCCATGTTTTAAAACTCTGATTTTTCACTTTGTTATTATTCACAAATAATGTTCTGATAAATGGTTTCATAAAAATTACAGAATTTTAGAATTCAGGTTTGTCAGATAAAATTATTCTTTAAATAAGATCTCATAATACAAATTTCAAGATAGAGTGAACAAAATACACTTAGAAGCTTATGATTTTACGTGAGAAAATAAGCGTATTACAAAGAAGTCTAGCTTCTTACACATTACCCAACCTGTTAAAATGTTTTGCTTTATGTGTATGCACAAAACTTTGCAGCCAAAACAGAGCAGTAATTTTGGAATGACTGTGGTTCTGGGTACATGACTGTCATAAAAGGCTACACTTTACATGGTAACCCATATCTAACTGGTAGATGGCAGTGATTTCAAGAGGCTGGCGACCATAACATTTCACCTCAAATTTTCCTTTGATGATAACAACATGGCTACGTTACAGTTGGCAAGGACACATTTTTAGGAAACTGGGCAACACAAGGAGCCCTGGTGGCGCAAACAGTTAAGCAGCTCGGTTGCTGAGTAAGGTTGGTGGTTCGAACCCACCCAGCAGCTCCGTGGGAGAAAGCTCTGGAGATCTGCTCCCATAAAGATTATAACCTAGAAAACCCTATAGGGCAGTTCTACCTGCACCTGGTGTCGCTATGAGTCAGAATGGACTTGACAGCACCTAACAACGACATGCAATGTTACTAGAGAATTGGGTAATAACAGAAACAATATTGGCATACAGTTAGACACCCTTCTTCACACTCGCTGAAGTCACACACATTGGTGTTAACACTATTGTTGATCTGAGATGCAGCTTAGTCAAATTTCTCGAAGCTTCTGCCTTTTATTTCTTAAAGCACTGTCAGTATAGCAATGGGTCACTAACCAGGAGTCACTATCCATGAATCTCGAAAACCATTACAGGTGATCAATGAGAAAACACGATGAAAAAATAACTTCAGGGCAGCACTTTACTAATAGAAGACCTTCACTTTTACTTAGTTTTAAAATAATTATTTTAAGTTCAGTTATTTGATTTTCTAGTCCCAGCTAAAGAAGGAAGGCAAAAAATTGGAACAGGTTATGTCTGACAAAGAGACAGAAAAACTATAAAAAATGAAAACTCAAAAACATTAAATAGCAGTAAGGAACCCCAACGGTCTCTAAATGCATTTCTGCATTAAAATTCCAATGCAGTAACTGACACTGTGACCAAGCTGAGTAATTTCAAAAGGTTAAACAAGACAGAGAACAAGGTTTGAATGTCAGCTCTGCCACCTGCTGGCTGTGTGGTACTGGACAAGTCACATAACTTGGGCCACAGTATCTGCACCACCGGGGTAATTAAGCTTTACTTAAAAGATTTACTAGAGTTAGCACATGCAAGAATGGCTGGTCCTCAAGAAATGAGAGCCATTATTAGTCTGCTTAAGAGAGAGAAAACATATGTAATACATTTTAGAAAGGTTAAGATGAAAACTATTGGTGTTAAAGGGACTGTTTCAGGTACCTGGAAAATTAGTCTGTGTACAATGCCTTATTTGTCAATGAGGCTATGAATAAATGTCTTGGAAAAACTATACTTTTCTATGAAAAAGCAGAATAATACATCTCCTTCGATAAACACTTGAAAGGAATGATTTTCAACAATGACACATATCATCTTCATTGGAATGACCTAAAACAAAAAGTGCGAAGTTGTATTTATTTGAGTTTCAGGTCTACCTTTAGGAAAATCTGAGTTGTTCACCTGTGCAAGGGAGTTTTATCATCAATTTAGCACAGTCATGAGAAATTTAGTTATCTTTTTCTTGAAGTAGATAAATTCGTTCATAGGATCTTCATATCATTATGTCAACAAAGCACAAAATTCAGTTTTATGGACTCTAGGCAATTTTTATAATCGAGTTACCTCTTTTGCATTGTTGTTGCTGTCTTGTGCCATCAAGTTGATTTCTGACTCATGGCGATCCTGCGTGTTACAGAGAACTGCTTCATAAGGTTTTCTTGGCTGTTATCTTTATGGAAGCGGATCATCAGGCCTGTGTCTTCTGTGGAGCTGCTGGGTGGGTTCAAACCGCCAACCTTTCGGTTACTGCTAGCAGAGCACAAACTTGTTTGTGCCACCCAGGGACCTTCCTTGGCACTAGTTCTTTCTAAATATCTTCTCAATCTGCCCAGTTCCCCCAGTTCCATTGCCACCAACCTAAACTAAGCTGACATCATATCTCACTGACATTAGCTTGCTAGCTTCTGTGCATCTAATACTAACCTATTCTACGGCAGCCAGAATCATCACTTAAATACACATAGATTTCACTTCCCTACTTACAAGCAGGGCTTTGAACTGGTTCATTCGTTTGAACCCCTACTGAGAATTTGCATTTTCACCCCAGATATACTGAATCAGAATCTACATTTTAACAAGATCTCTGGGTAATTCTTATGTATGACTTGCAGGGGACTTGTTGGACATGCAAATTCTCAGCAGGGAGCTGGTTAGAAATTCAAATTCTCAGCAGGGGTCTGAATCAGAATGAACTGGTTCAAAGCTCTGCTTACCATCCCTTAACAGAAATCCTTGAGAACAATTACAAGGCCTTCCATCCTGTGCACTGTCCACCATTGCTCAGCCAGTCTCTGCTCTAGCCATTCTGGATTATTCCACTCCCACAGGAGTGCCAATCTTTCATTTGCCTCCCACCTACCCCACCCCCAATCAACACCCATGGAAGCAATAGTCAATAAATCAAAAGACATATTGCATTGTGCAAATCGGCTGCAAGAGATCTCTTTAAGGATCCCTGAAGAACAAAGACGTCACCTTGAGGGCTAAGGTGTGCCTAACCCAAGCCGTGGTGTTTTCAATCGCTTCGTATGCATGCAAAAGCTGGGCAATGCATAAGACCAAAGAATTGACACCTTTGAATTGTGGTGTTGGCAGAGATAAGTGAATATACCATGGACTGCCACTCAACGGCAATGGGTTTGGTTTGGTTTTTCTGGTGAAAAGAACGAACAAATCTGTCTTGGAAGTACAACCAGAATGCTTCTTGGAAGCAGGGATGATGAGACTGCGCCTCATATACTTTGGACATGCTGTCAGGAGGGATCAATCCCTGGAGAACATCATGCTTGATAAAGTAGAGGGTCAGTGAAAAAGAGGAAGACCCTCAGCAAGATGGACTGACACAGTGGTTGCAACAATGGTCTCCAGCGTAACGATTGTGGACATGGCGCAGGACCAGGCAGTGTTTCATTCTGTTGTGCGTAGGGCAGCTATGAGTCGGAACCAGTTCAACAGCACCTAACAACAGCAATCCCATCCCCACACAGTTTTATTCTTTATGACTTAGCACAGCTCAAACATCATCTTCCTCAGAGAACTTCCTTGACCATCCTTTCCCTCACTCCTCCAACAGACACACATGTATACATGCTCCATGCTCCAGGAACACCCAGGGTTTTCATGTGTAACACTCTTCATTCTGCACTTGTAATTTGTTGAATGTCTGTATTTCACTTCAAAGTATACGCTCCCTGAGGAACAGGACCATGTCCATCTTGTTCACAGATGCATTCCCAGGACTTAGCCGTTCTGGACAGATTACACACCCAATTAAACAATAAAGAAATAAAGGAAAAGCCATGCATATTTGAAAAGAAAAAGAAAGTAGCAAAGAAATAGTCATGTTTTTCATAAAAGATCACATTGTGTAACTTCATTCTAATTAAGACACTACTAAGAATCTTAGTACTTGACTATAGGCATTTTATATACTCACAGGGGGAGACTTTATATTCACATCCACTATGTACTACTACCTTAATCTATGAACTTTACAAAAATGCTCTCTCTGGATATTATCTCTTTAAAAAAAATAATTATATATAAAATAGAAGCTGCCAAGGCTATAAAAGATAAATAGCAAAATCCTTCTCTGTTACGGTCACAGGCTAAGAATTCCAAATGCAAAAGCCTGTGTTGTGATTACGTAGCATCATCCTTACAAATGAAGGAAAATGCTTTATACAAACTCACATATTTGAAGAATGTAAATGCAGAAAACAAAATAATTTACATGGCCACATACATTCTGAAAGCCAACAGTCGTATCACACGCAGTGTGGGAGAAGCACCTTAGGGCTTAACTGGGTGGCTGCAGAGGAAACCAAGGAAACCAGAGTATTACCTGAAAATGGAAGTGAAGTTGGAAGAGGAACATTGGTGTTTATGTCAGATTAGAGGTGGTATTTCCCGTTGTCACTCAAGTTACTAGATTATTTTAAAAGCGAATATATTTGGGAAAATGGTTACACCCTTGAGGTGTTACAGTCCGTAAAGACAAAAGCCTCTTTCACAAAAGGCTTTACAGAGGTAGACTGGGCAAGTTATTCAGCTGTACAAGGGCCTCCTAACTTACGCAAACTAAAAAGCATTGCACAACGGGCCCCATATGCGCCATCCATGGAAGAAGACGTTTGTCAGGCAATTTCACAGTTCAAATATAACCTACTCAATAAATTCTAGAAGCTGCTATGAACCATATGAAATTCCTTAAGATTGGATCCTGAGGTAGAGCATCACTGTTATTCTGAGGGAACACAAGCAAACATTGTCAGAGCTAAAGCCGCTCCTTAACGGAAGAAATAAGCCATACTAAAGAACTGTGCTTCTCGGAGCTGTAAAGGGTTCTCCTTACCTCACATCCTAGAAGTCAGAAAATAAGCTATCAGAGTGATTTAAAACTCATCTTCAGAAAACTTCTCTTTTGCAAATTAATGAATCAAATAAATAGCAATTTCATCATTCTTTATTCCACAACACAGAGCTATCTTGTAGGGTCAGAAAACATCTGTTGCAAAGGTGTGCTACTCAGTCTTTAAGGCAGGTCTCTGCTCCTCAATGTAGAGATGTAGTTTGGTTTCATGTTGAAAAATAGGAAATTCTTAAAACATGACAAGGACGTGAGAAAATACGAACCCACACTATGACAAAGTTGGAAGCTGGACCACTGTTGGGAATCACGAGCTGTGGTCTGACATAGATGTCTCTAACATCATGTCACTTTCATTCATTTCGATTTCAAAGGTTTCTTCCAGGGAAGGCCTAGAATCTGGAGTTTTCCTTGAAGTTTCCAGTGGTGCGAGCCCCGTTTCCTCTACAGTCTGTTTTTCTACTTCAAATTCCCTGAAATCCCACGGAGGTGAAATGATGTTTTTTAGTGTCTTCATTGTATGCACATCGAAGTCATAACATTTTAATTTGTCTTTAATATCTGCTCCTAAAAAGAAATACTGCAATTAGAACCTGAAATTCATCCATTTACCGTCCTTTCCAACATTACACAGCACTGCCTCTATCAGTTCAGTCAAACTGTACTTTTAACAGCACAGACGTAGAACAGAAGGAGAAAATAAAAAGTTCTACTCCCCATTAAAAAATAAACCAAAAATCTTTTACCCTCTCTCCCAACCATTTTCTTCCTTTTCCTTTCTTTTCTATCACCATCAAGGGAGAAGCTGAGAAGGCTTTGAGAGGCACATGTAGCTTCAGTACCGGTGTGGCTCAGGCAGTTATCACATTCCAGAAGCCTCCAGGATCCGAATGGAGCTATGGACAACCTTTGTCTTAGCAGTCACAGACAAGGGCTGTCTGCAGTATGCCTCTTGACCAGTCACTAATCTTATGCATACAGAAACCACGATAAAGGAAAACAGTTTCCACGTAACAAAATCTTAAGAATGATGGATAAGAGAGACTTTGACCAGATGTATTAGGTTCAATTGTTTCTGATTCACAGAAAATGGCAATTTTACACAGCTCAAACTAATAGCTTTTAGTAACAGGTGTTTTGGCAAATAATGACAGGCAAGCTTTCCCTTAAAAAACTAGTTTTAGGGAATCAATGATGCACTTGGAAATCTCCTCTGTAAGACTGTTACCTCTACCAGAACAGGGAACTTGCCAGTTTTGCTCATTACTGTATTTCCAGATTAACTCAGATTTACATAACTTTTGCATTTAAGCCTTACAGCCATTCCTTGACCAAATGGGGAAAATGAGGCTCAGACCTGTCCCAAAGTGACAGAGCTACTGAGTGGCAGAGCTGAGATAACCCAGGGTCTTTAGGGCGTCAGAGCTCACGCTGCTTTTTTTGTTTTATTTTTAATTCTTCTTAAGTGAGCTGTAACATACAAACAGTGAATTACACTAGCAATATGTTTATATACCCACACAATCACCGGCAGACCAAAACACAGAACATTTCTGGCACCTAGAAGATTCCCTTGTGCCCATCTTAGTTAATACTGCCACCTTTTCCCCAGCTAGAAGTCATCATTCTGAATTTTCTACCATCATTGACTAGTTTTGCTTATGTTAATTTTCCTATAAATGGAATTAATTCGTATGTATTCTTTTTTTGACAGAATGAGATTCATCTATCCTAGTGCGTGACTCAGTACTTGGTTCTTTTCATTGTGATGCATTACTGTATTGCCTCAATACACCACAATTTATTCCTCTTTTCTCCTATCAGTGGACATTGGTTGTTTCCTGTTCGGTGTTTCTATGAACTGCTACATCGTAGACCAGCATGGTAGACTACGTTAACATTCCCCGATGAATCACATCTCAGCATCCAAACTCTTTTATTAGGCCCCTCCCCCGCTGACTCCAAGCTTAGTTATGTGACTTGCTTTTCTTAAACATATATAACAGCTTTGTTGAGATATAATTCACAGGTTATACAATTTACCCCCATTTAAAAGGGCACAATTCCATGTTATTTTTTAGTATTTTCAGAGTTCTACAGCCATCATCACAATAATTTTTGAACATTTCTGTCATCTCAAAAAGAAATGCTGTACCTATTAGTGGTCATTCCCCAAGCGCCAAATCCCTACACACAACCCTAGGCAACCACTAATCTACTCTTTTGTGTTTACAGATTTGTCTGTTCTGGACATTTCACATACACAGATTCATCCAATATATGGTCTTTTATGACTGGCTTCTTAGCTTTTAAAAAAATTTTTATTGTAGTGAAATATGTAACAAAAATGCTGCCATTTCAGCCATTTTACACACACAAATCAGTGAAATTATGTTCACTCTGTTGCGCAACCACCTTCATTCATTCCCAAATTTTTCATCACCTGACAGAAACTCAGTGCTCCTTCCGTCAGTACCTGCCAATTCCCCTCCCACCTGCCCTGGTATCCACTAAAAAATTCTGGTCTCTATGTATTTGTCTATTCAAAATGTTTCATTTAAGAATTTATTTTTCCTTTTGTCTCTTATTTCATTCAGCATGTTTTCAAAGTTCATCCATGTCATAGCATCTATCAGACTTCATTTCTCTTTATGGCTAGATAATACTCCATTGTACGTATGTACCACATTTTATTCATCCATTTATCTGTTTACGGTCATGCGTTGTTTCCATCTTTTAGCTGTTGTGCATAATGCTGCAATGAACACTGGTGTACGACTACCTGTTTGAGCACCTGCTTCCAAGCCATTTGGGTATATATCTAGGAATGGAATTGCTGAGTCATATGGTAATTCAATTTTTAATTTTTTGAGAATTGTCCAACTTTTTCACAGCAGCTACACCATTTTACATTCCTACCAGCAATGAACAGCTGTTCCAATTTCTCTACATCCTCACCAACATTTGTTATTTTCTATTTTTCTGATAATAGTCATCCTAGTGGGTGTGCTGTGGTATCTCACTGTGGTTTTGATTCGCATTTCCCTAATGACTAATGACATTGAGCATCTTTTCATGTGCTTACTGACCATTTGTGTATCTTCTTTGGTGAAATGCCTATTCAAGTCCTTGGACTGTTTTTTGATTGGGCTGCTTGTCATTTTGTTGCTCAGTTGTAGAATTCTTCGTTGTTGTTGTTAGGTGCCGTCGAGTTGGTTCTGACTCATAGCGACCCTATGCACAACAGAACGAAACACTGCCCAGTCCTGCGCCACCCTTACAATTGTTGTTATGCTTGAGCTCATTGTTGCAGCCACTGTGTCAATCCACCTCGTCGAGGGTCTTCCTCTTTTCCACTGACCCTGTACTCTGCCAAACATGATGTCCTTCTCCAGGGACTGATCCCTCCTGACATGTCCAAATTATGTAAAATGCAGTCTCGCCATCCTTGCCTCTAAGGAACATTCTTCGTATATTCTGGATATTAAACCCTTACCCGATATATAATTCCCATACGTTTTCTCCTATTCTGTAGTTTGTCTCTTCATTTTGTTGATAAAGTTCTTTGATGCACAAATTTTTTAGTTTTTCTGAAGTCCAATTTATCTAATTTTGTCTTTCATTTGTTCATGCTTTTGGCGTCATATCTAAGAACTCATTGTCAAAAACTAAGTCCTGAACCATTAACTACTATGAGTTGTCCTAAGAGTCTTATGGTTTGGGTTCTTACATTTAAGCCGCTGATCCATTTGAATTTTTTTATATGGTGTGAGGTAGGGGTCCAACTTCATTTTTTGCATGTGGAGATGAAGTTGACAAAGCACCATTTATTGAAGAGACTATTCTTTCCCGATTGGATGAACTTTGCACCCTTGTAAAAAACCATTTATTCATACCTGAACTCTCAATTCTATTCCACTGGTCTATATGTACCAGTCCTGGTGGCGCAGTGGTTAAGCACTCGGACTTTGACCCCACCAGCCGCTTTACAGGAGAAAGATGTGGCAGTCTGCTTCTGTAAAGATTTACAGTCTTGGAAACACTATAGGGCAGTTCTACTCTACCCTATAGGGTCCATATAAGTTGGAATTGACTGGACAGCAATGGGTTTGGGGTTTTTGATTTTAGTCTGTGCGTTTACCAGAATACACAGATGGTTTTGATTAGTGAAGCTTTATAGTATGTTTTGAAATCAGAAATGTGAGTCCTCCAACTTTGTTCTTCTTTTTCAAGATTCCTTTGCCTTATCGGGGGCCCTTTCAGTTCCATACATATCTGAGGATTGGCTTTTCCACTTCTGCAAAGAAGGCTGTTAGAATTTTTATAGGAATTGCATTGAATCTACAGACCATTTTGGGTAGTACTGATATTTTAACAATGTTAGTCTTTCAGCTCATGAACACGGAATGTCTTTCGACTGATTTAGTTCTTTAATTTCTTCGGGAACACTGGCAGCATAATGGTTAAGAGCTACAGCTACTAAACAAAAGGTCGGCAGTTCGAATCCACCAGGCATCCCTTGGAAACCCTATGGAATAATTCTATTCTGTCCTACAGGGTCGCTATGAATCAGAATCAACTAAATAGCAATGGGTTTTTTTTTTTGGTTTTTAATTTCTTCCAGCCATATTTCATAGTTTTTAGTGTATGTCTTTCACCCCCCTAATTAAACTTAATCCTAAGAATTTTGATCATTTAAATGCTGTTGTGTATGGAATTGTTTTCTCAATTTCCATTTCAGTTTGCTCATTGCTGTTACATCGAGACACGACTGATTTTTGTGTTGACCTTGTACCATGCCAACTTTGCTGAATTCATTTATTAGCTCTAATAGCTTTCTTGCGGATTCTTTGGGATTTTCTATATATAGGATTATGTCATCTGTAAACAGGGACAGTTTTACCAGTTCCATCCCAATTTGGATCTTTTTATATCATGTTCTTGTCTAATTGCTCTGGCTAGGACTTCCATACAATGCTGAATAGCAATGGTTACACTGGATGTCACTGTCTTGTTCCTAATCTTAATGGAAAAGCTTTCAGTTTTTTTCCCCATTGAGTATGATGCTTACTATGGGTTTTGCACAAATGCCCTTTATCATATTGAGGAATTTCCCTTCTGTTCCTAGTTTGTTGAGTGTTTTTATCATGAAAGGGTATTGGGTTTTATCAAATACCTTTTTTGCATTGATTGAGATTATCATGGTTATGTGACTGATTTTGATGAACAGACGGTGGTGGAAGTGATATTGTACAACTTCCAAGTCAGGTCTCAAGAGGTCGTGAAGCCTCAGCTCTGGTCCTTTAGAACCATGAGACTACCATGCTATGAAGAAGTCTAGGAAAAGAGCCACGTGGAGAGAGGCCCAGCCATTCTAGCTGTTCCAGCTATCCCAGCTGAGATCCCAGCCATGAGTGAACCATCTTAGACCATATAGCCCCAGCCAAGCCACCTGCTGACTACAGTGGCATGAGCAAACCCATGGCGAGACCAGCAAAAGAAGCATCCAATCAACTGAGAGAACTGTGAGAAATAATACATCTTTGTTGGTTTAAGCCACTAAGTTTTGGGTGGTTAAGTAGCAACAGATAACTGATGCAGGAGGCCTGATTTTAACTTTAGTGAATATGCTGAATGGTTTTCCAAACAGGTTTTACCCATTTATAACCCCACTGATAACCAACAATACGTGTGAGTTCCACTAAGGTGTCATCGGTACTTTTAATCTTCATCCATTCTGGTGGGTGCGCAGTGGTATCTCATTATAGTCTTAATTTTTCCGGTAAGTGATGATGATCTTCATTTTGAGTAATAATTTTTAGAGATCCTCTTTTATGAAGCACCTGTTCAAATACTTTGCCCAGTTTATGATTGTGCTGTTCAACTTTTTCTTACTAACTTGTAGGGGGTTTTTGTATTCTAGATACAAGTTCTTTTTGTGTTGAGTAACTTCTCCCAGGCTATGGCATTCCATTTCACTTTTTTGTTTTCTGATGAACAATAGCTGTTAATTTTATTGAAGTCCAATTTATCATTTTTTTTCCTTTTTTGGTTTTACGTTCTGTTAAAGAAATCTTTGTCTACCTAAGGTCCCGTTCTCACTTTTTAACCTCTATGCACACTCCTTACATCATAGCTAAACAAGTGCCAAATTACAGTAATACCCTCTAAACTTATCTCACTACTTGTTTATCATTAAAAAAAAAAAATTACACGTCAGTTATGTAAATGTAACGCAACTTATTAATATTCCCCTGAAATGCAGAGATTAACATTATGCTATACTCTGCATTATAATATATTAAGGCCGAGTCCCTTCGTTCAAGTTCATTAGAAAAATGTCTCTAAGACTTGTTTTTCCATTGTGTAATTGGACTGATTCTCCTGCAACACAGCACTTCACATATGTTTTGTAACGGTATTTTACACACAGGAAGAGTTCAACTTCAAAACAGAATGGACAGCTGATGTGTCACTACTTCCCCCAGCATTCTTCTAGCGAAATATATGGAATTTCTTGATATTAATGTAGTTAGAAAGGTTAGAGAGAGAAACTCAGAGCCTTAGAGAAGAACTTGAGAAATCTAAACAGAGATGGACTACAAAGAGAAAGAACCTAAAAAATGGATGAGAACGCCAATAAGGATAATTACAATCTTACCAATATAAGCTTCAGAGTCGCCAATGTACATTTCAATGCAATGACCAAGCATTGTAACGGAAAATGTGTCATCTCGCCTGAGACCAAGTGCCTGCCAGAAAATATTCAGCACGGTTATTAGCAGAAAATGTGTTTCCTTCTCTTTTGTTTAAAAATATTCCTATATAATTCACTTCAAAATACTCCAAGGAACCGAAGGTGGAAGCAGAGAGGGACTGTTAGTGGGGCTACAGCTAAAACAAGACTGACCGTGAGTATAATAACTTGAAGTTAGTGACAGGTACATGGGGGTGCATTTCACTATTTTTCCATGTTTGAAATTCCCCTTCCAAAAAGACTAAAAAACTATCACCCCACAAGAGCCCTCTAAGTCTTCTATATGAATTAAATCACAGAAGGTAAATTATACATTATTCATACATACATATTTAAAAGATTACACAAGATTAGAAAATTTGCTCAGCCCAAAGTTCTGACTAGCTTAGTATTCTGTTCATCATAGAGGCGCTTTGAAACTCCATCTAGGGTTATGGCCTGAAAATCTTTAATCAACCCCTGAAAATCAGTTATGAACCTATTACTCATGTATTTATCTTTGAAAATTTGCATTTCCTCATATTTTATCTCTTCTTCCAATATCATTATTTCACTGATTCTAAGATTTACATTTTTTTTCAAATTTTAACAGTTCTGAAACCAGGATGTCTTACAATTGATGGTTTCTTACTATTGCTGTGGCCAGATGGCCAGGCAGCAGCCATGACATGGATGTCACTGCCCGTGCAGTGTGAATTTGGTTGTTGTGCCTGGTGGCATGACCAGACTATTGACATTTTGGTTAACAAACCATGACGCAACACTTAGAGAAGATACATGAATCCTAGTTGTTGTCTAAAAACCTTTTGTTCACACTTTCTAGTAAGATCAAGAGAGTGGCAACACCAAAATATGCAGAACAGTCGTCTATTGTTTGGAGAAAAATTCAAGAGTAGAACGTGTGTGATGGCGCTAGGATAATATTCTGGGAAAACAGGGTATTGATCACCTGGTACAAACGTGAGTCAGAATAATCAGGTGCTCACTGTGAGGAACTGAGTAACCAACTTATCTCACTTGCATTTTTCTTCTTACATCTGTACTAGAGTGACAGCTGATAAAAACCTACGTCTCAATATGCCCAAGGAGCACTTTGTCTAAGTGCAAAAAATTTAAGTGATAGGAAAGTATTATGTTAAAGTTTGTCAGCATTTTTTCTGTTTTTGTGGTCATTTCACTTATGAATGGTGTCTTAGATTTGATGAAATGTGGGTATGTGAATTAAGGAGCGATTCTTTGTGATAAATGCAGGTTATCTTGTACGTCAACTAAATTGATCTAAGGAAATTAATTATAAGAGTCATGAATAAAAGACTGGGAACTGCGACAGGGCTTTCGCTGTGGAATAGACACTCCTGTACTCCCCAGCCTAAACATAACACCCGACTCAAATTAACATTATATGACTCATTGCACATTTATGACAAGTCTATGTTTGCTTCTAAGTTAATGAATATTATAAAACACACACATGCTTTTCTCTGCAAAGAGAAGGATAAAATACAAGGTAGCATAAGGAATTTTAAAACGGTAAAGAAAATATTGCCTAGAAAAGATCTTTTCAGAAAGTAGTAGTAAGCGTTAACCAGATCTAAAGTTAGATACAAACAAAAGACATACTGTGTGGAAATAGTCAATAGCATTTTCAAAATTGCCCATCAGGCTGTGTATATATCCTATAGCAGAGTAGGTGGACGCGTTCTGAGGAATCAGCACCAGAGCCTGGCGGTGGTAATCCAACGCTTCATCATACTTTCTGTGAGAGAAGGTGAGAGAGGGAGCGAGGAAAAGGAGGGAGGGAGAGAGAAGGGAGAGAAAAAAAGAAATAATCAATGATTACCATAAAATTACTAAACTGCTAAGATGACTACTCATTTATGTAAAAATGTAAGAAATATTTTCCTATGTCAGAATAATAGTTTAGACTGTCACTTTCCTCTATATTCCACTTTCATGTATCTCAATAGCTCCTTGACATGTATTTTCCTGGCATGCTCACTCAGTCGGTTGAGGGGACTCCACCTGGATCTTGTCGTATTACTTTTGATACTTAGCTGGAGACTGGAACCAGAACTGGAAGCCCTGGCGGCGTTGTGGTTAAACCGTCAGCAGTTCATATCCACAGGGTGCTCCCTGCAAACTCTATGGGGCAGTTCTACTCTGTCCTACAGGGTCGCTCTAAGTCGGAACTGACTCGACGGCAACAGGTTTTTTTGTTTTGGAGCTAGAACCCCAATCCTTGACTCCTGGGCCTGTGTCCTTTTATGACACACTTTTATGGAAAGGTAAATGTCTGACATCAGGTGTGGTTAAAAACAACCAAGAGTTCTGCTTTAAAGTCCAAAAGAGTTACTCAGAACAATGTTTTCCAAAGTTCTTTGGGATACTTTCCTTGGAAAATCTTTTGTGAAAAAAAAATTGTTTTTAATTAAGTTTGGGAAATGCACAAGAGTCCAGAAAATCCTGCAATTAAAAAAACTTGCTAATTTTGTGTAACTCAGAGCTTCCCAAACTTATTTAACTGACAAATTCACTTTTTAATTGCCACCTGAGTCAGAATATGGACGTTGTTTTAATTAGATCCTACTGTCTAAATTCTCCTCAATTGATTTTGAACACTAGTTTTTTTCATTTAGAAGTAATGATAATTTCTAAATTAATATGCTTCAAAAATAAAATTAAACCAACAGAGATAGATAAGAAAAACAATACTTGTTTTTATGTTTATTATATCTGAGCAGCCAAGAACAAGAAAGCTGAAGAGGTTCATGAAATAAAAATACAGAAACGGCTACACAAAATCAAGTAAACCGTTAGTCACGAAGTCTATTTCTGAAAATGCTCTACTTGACTTACTTCAGTTTTCTGCAGACGTGCCCCAAGTTGTTCAACAAAGGTTCCCATTTGTCAACTGTTACCTAAAACATAAAGCAGCATCAAACCCATGAGTTCCAGACCTCACTTTTCAACTTCACTTGTCTGCACTGAATTCTCTCACATAAATTTATGCAAGCTGGGTGTCTCTCCTCTGTGTTTGTACAGCTGGGTGCCTCGACCTCAGCACTCAGCAAGAATACGTGCTGGTTTCCTCATCTTTCCATCCTTCTGGATGGGACCACAGAATTGCATAATTTCTGTATTTCCAGCGCTTAGCACAAATAGCCTGTCCATGCTCAAGGCCAAATTTTGTACCTCAGCCCAGACCCCTTTTTCTCTAAAACACTAGATCTCTATAACCATCTGCCTACTAGGTATTTCTACTTAGAACTCTCACCAGCACTTTCAATTCAATGTGTCACCCACCAAGCTATTCTGTCTCTCCTGCCACCCCAGATCCCCAGTCTCATTCTCCTTCTAGGTGCCCTACCAGGCTGATGTTATCCATGACCCCTCCCTCTCTCTCACATCTCTTATTCCAAATTCACCGAGAGCCTCATTTATTCTACCTCCTTAGTACAACTCCAGCCTGTTTAATCCTTACCTTCCCAAGTCCAAAAAGTCTCTTTGGGGCCATGACCTTCCCCACTCACAAAAAATCTCTCTGGGGCCACAATCATAGAAGTCTCACCATGCTGCCCCTGCTTAAACTCCTGTTTTCCCACCATTCTCAGGTAAAGTGCAAACTCTCTACCATTGTTTTCAAGGCCCTTAACGACCCTTGCGTAAATGTCCCGCCCCATTCCTTAACATTCTCCGTGAAGTCAAAATCCAAGCCACACTGAATTAGCTCCAATTTCCGAAATACACCACACTCTGCACATGCCATTCTTGACACCTAAAACATTCTTTGCCCTCATTTCATCTGGTTAATGCTTCATCAGACCTCAGGACGGTGTGGGGAAGGTATTTTATCCGGAAGGCCTCCTTGGATCCTCAAGACTGGGTTAACTGTCGCTAGATGTGGGTACCTTTATTTCCCAAATCGCAGATTTTTTTTGTTTTTTTTATTATTACTGCCAATTTCCTTGTCTGCATTCCCCAGTAGATCTGATGGCAGGAAATATCAACCTAGTTTCCTGTTGCATCTCAATGTCTAGTTCAGAGCCTACAAGACAGTAGGCAACTAAACAAATAAATAAATGTGAGCCTCACCTCTTCAGCTGTATTGAGAATGGCTCAAGGAGGCACAGCCCATGTGAATGAAAAACAGGTCCTTTAATTACACTTAGATGTTATTACCTTCTTTTGGCTATTTTGACATTTGCTGCAGCTTATAACTAAAGTCAAACAGTATTCTTTCCCCTCTTTGTATCATTTTTTAATGGGTATTTTGACATTTTATGGAGCCCTGGTGACACAGTGGTTAAGAGCTTGGCTGCTAACCGAAGTTCGAATCCACCAGCCGCTCCTTGGAAACCCTATGGGGCAATTCTATTCTATTCCATAGGGTCACCATGAGTCGGAATCAACTTGACAGCAAAGGGTTTGATTTTGGTTTGATTCTGACACTTCAATAGTATTGCACTTCCACATTTAAATTAAATTTTGGTAAGATTCTAAAGTGCCCTCTGAATCATCAAAGAAATATTGCTTCCCTTTTAGGTGTGGCTTGGGGGTCCTGCTTCTCAAACTACTGTGCATGAGCAACACCTGGGCTAAAATTCAGCTTCTCATTCAATAGGTCTAGGGTAATTCCTGAGATTTGGTACTTTTAACGTGCTCTCAGGTGATACTGACGCTGCTGAGCCAAGAAACACACTCTGAGTAGCAAGGCCATAAGGCGTTCAATTCCTTGAAAATTGGCAAGGCGATAGATGGCAGCCCTGTATTAACAAGACCACATTTTCTATACGGAACCACCCGAGACTCAGCTGAGGCAGAACATGCTATACGTACAAGCATGTGCAAACAAATGGAAATACAACATTTTTCGAAGTCATAGAACAGTTAATTGGAGACAAAAATTTAAGAAGTTACGTCTACGAGGACAGGCAAATTGCCATCTGGCAGGCAGACTAACAGAGCCAACGGTCAAAGGACAGACAACTGTGGACAACTGTGCACAAACAAAAGTAAGAAAGTGGGTGGTACAATCAGAATAGAATAAAACAAGACAGGTATGCGAAAAAGAATCAGGAATCAGGAGAGTACTCATATGAAAATCCCAACCTGTGGAAGTTTACAGTATCTAAAGTCATTATTTTAAAATAATATCTATGTACATACGTCCTTCCTTGCTGGGAAGTTAATTCACGAACACAAATCCATGGTTACACCTTTTGCACAACAGAGCCTAGTTAAATATTTTCAAACATTGAAAGGTAAAGTACAGTAAACCAACAAAAAACCAAACTCATTGCTGTCGAGTAAATTCTGACTCACAGTGACCGTGCCGGACAGAGTAGAACTGCCCCACAGGGTTTCCAAGGAGCGGGTGGTAGACCCCAACTGCCAAACATTTGTGTATAACCACTGTGCCACCGGGGCCCCACGGTACAGGTAGGGAACTGCAAATGGAACACATGAATTTTAATGACAGCTCACCCTATTCCCCAAGAAGTAGAATCTGCTGTTATATTGCATTTAACCTCAAAGATGAGCCTATTTTAAGTTCTAGATAAGGCACATTGTTAAATGCTACAGTGCTCATCAATTTCAACTAACCATCAAATATTCTCAATGTGCAATAACCACCTAATATATTCCAGTGACTACCACTACACTAGAGTCCTCTTAAGAAGCAAACACCCAACACCTGCCCTCTCAATTAGATAAACTCCCTCTGTACCACGTCGTCAAACATGAACTGACAATTCAAACACCAGCATGCCATGTGTTAGGAAAAATCCCAGGTGATTATCGTAGGCAAGAGGGATTATTTGGCAATGTTATTTTCCACATTGAACAGTAAACACATGTCAGCCTGTGTACATAAATATATTTCTAAATATGCATAGAATACCTCATTCCCAATTGCTTTAATTTTTTCCAAAGCGTCAAGAAACCATTTTTCTGCTGTTTTCCAGCTAAAACAGAGGGAGAGAAAGGTTGCAGGTTATTCAAAATTAGCAAATATGAACACTTAAGAAAAACTTGAAAATCTTTCTAGTAGTACTAAAGTGAAATGGGGTAAACTATTGGTACAAGCTGATTAAAATTCAAATTTAAGTCAGATAAATGATTACTTCTATGGTATGCACACCACACAAGCTCATGATCTTAGGAGATACTAAATTATTATTACACACAAAATCAAAAAAGCTCTAAACTTCCTTTTTTTTCAGTACACAGATATGTCAATCTTTAGAAAACACACAGCCCACAAACAATACTGGAGGAGTACCAGTTTACTATTTTTTAATTTATGTGTAATTTAATACAAAGGATTATAAATATTTTTCTCTTGAGTATGACACTGAGCTACTGATTCTATGAAACATCCAAGGCTACAGTACAGCCTTGACTGAAAAGGACACTCAGAGATTGGTTCATTCTAATTAGTTTCATTTTTTGATTGAAGTGGTAACGAATCACAATGTACAGATAGTCGACACACGACAGGGTGCCATTCCTACAACTAATATGTCGCCAGTCAGTTCTGGCATAAGTCACGTCTCATTTTTTCTTTAGTTTTCATTATTATTGCCTTTTATTATCAGCATCTTTATAAATCTGATCTTTGTCTGTCTTTGGGGGTTGGAAACATTGCATTTGAGAATGATAACATCAGCAAATTACAAGTTACAACATTGTATGTAGTACATATTACTAATGATAAGGTATACAAAAGAAAAAAAAAAAGAACGCCGTAAGTCAGGGACTACCTATATAGTGAAACCTGTGAGAGCCGGAACTCAACAGAACTGCCCGGTTTTTCTTGGTCTCACAAGTTTTCCTTCCACCTTTGATAGGGCGCAGTCTTACCATTTTTCTATCAATCGTTTTAGTGGAAAATATTTGAGTTTTCCTTCTCTGACAAGTTTCTGCCTTACACAGGTTCTGGCTTTTGCAGGTTTTCCTGTATTTTTGTTTCAAAAATGTGGTTTCAAATATACTAATCCAACTTCCAAACTCCATAGAGATGACTAAGGGTTCTCAGTGCCTCAAGGCCATGCTGTTGAATGTCAATGATCTGCTGATAGACCAACTGTCTAACAGTATAACTAAGAGAGTGTGGTGGCCTAGATGACGGAAGGACTCAAACCTGAGTTCAACATTTTTAAGGAAATCCAAGATCTTTAAAAAATCTTCTATGTCCTAAAACAGTACAGAAAAAAATCTATTCAAAAGTCAGTCTTATCAGCTGAACTCCAGTAATTGAGGTTTTACTCTATTTACCAAAAACAGCACAATGGTCTTTTGGTACTTACTCTCCATTCTGAAACGCAACGACGCCAACCTCGTGCATAACAAATGGATCTTCAGGTGCAATGCTTAGCGCTTGGCTAAAGAATCTTTCAGCCAATTTTGAGTTATTGGTCAAGCCATACTCCAATCCAATATACAGCATTGGCAAATGACACCTAAAAATAATGCAAAATTTCACATATTCAACACCAAAAACGTCGTAATTCAGCAGAGAGTAATTTGTCAATTTCAAATCCTTTCCGCAGAATAATTTGAACATACTATTGCAACAAAAACACGGCACCTACTTTTTATAACATTTTTCATTTACTGACATTTAATAAGTGTTTAATGGGATTTTAGTGTAATCTTTGTTACTTTGGGAATCTATCACTAACTTATTTATCTTATTTTTCATTATTCTCTAGTGAGAAAAAAAAAGGCACTAAAGCAGGACAGACTTACTTTCGGCCTGGCATTCCTCTGCCTGTCTTTCTCCCCAACGGTAATGTCATACCACTAGTCTAGACTGTCTACCCCCTTCCTCCTTTATTTACTCAGCACCATCTTCTTTTTCAAGTTTGTGTTCAAGCTCCTCTTTCCTTTGTCATGGATTAAATTATGTCTCCCCCAAAATGTGTGTATTAACATGGTTAGGCCATGATTCCCAGTTTCATGCGGTTGTCCTTCATTTTGTGATTGCAATTTTATGTTAAAGGGGATTAGGGAGGGATTGCAACACCACCCTTACCCAGGTCACATCCCTGATCCAACGCAGTTTCTCTAGGGTGTGGCCTGCACCACCTTTTATCTCTCAATAGATAAAGGGAAGTGAGCAGAGAGTGGGGACCTCATACCATCAAGAAAGCAGTGTTGGGAGCAGAGCTTGTCCTTTGGACCCGGGGGTCCCTGAGTGGAGAAGCTCCTAGTCTAGGGGAAGATTGATGAGAAGGCCGACAGAGAGAGAAAGCCTTGCCCTGGAGCTGACACCCTGAATTTGGACTTTTAGCCTACTTTACTGTGAAGAAATGAACTTCTCGTCGTTAAAGCCATCCACTTGTGGTACTTCTGTTACAGCAGCACTAGGTGACTAAGACACCCTTTGTGAGACTACATCTGACTTTTCTAACTCACATGTTCTCCCTTCTGTAAACTCCCATGACAATCAGTTGTTATCCATTCCGCACTGAAGAATTCTCGAATCATGTCATGTACACGAATTCCATCTTCCCAGCCTCTGGAACAGTTCGAGGCTCGGAGTGAGTACTGACCACTTTTTAACTGACTTTCCATCTGCTCACACTGCTGGATCAGTGATCGCACTAAAGCAAATGTCATAAAATCATCTTTCTCTGAAAATGGATCTAAGAACTTCAGTAAATCTTTCCTGACTGACCGGTATGCACGCTGGTTCTGACCCAGGGTCATAGCGCGAATTAAGATTCCACCACCTAAAAAAGGCCACCAGGAGCAGGCAGGGGAAGGGAGAGTGGAAATCACGCTCTAGGAAACAGGGAATTCTTGCCTAGCGTGATGGGAAAACTGATATCGACTAATGGAGGAGCTCCGGTGGCGCAGTGGTTAAGAGCTCAGCTGCTAACCAAAAGGTGAGCAGTTCAAATCCACTAGCTGCTTCTTGGAAACCCTGCAGGGCAGTTCTACTCTGTCCTACAGGGTCGCTATGAGTTGAAATTGACTTGATGGCAATGAGTTTTTCAGGGTAATAGTTATACGTGACTAATGTAGCTGTTGTCACTAAGCTGTACACCAGAAAAAAGGGATAAGATGGCAAATAAAGTGTTTTATATAATTTTACAACTATAAAAGCAGCCAAAAAAAAAAAAAAAAAAAAAGAAGCTGCACTTGTTGATACTACTTAATTACAGCTTAACACTGCATGGGATTAATTTTCTTGGTTCAAAGGCTTCAGGGGTCTATCAAGTCAACTGACCTAAAGTTGTTTTCAGAGTTTCTTTTCCATCACGAAATAGTGCCTGGGGGCTTAAAAGCTCAAGGGCGGCCACCGAAGCTACAACAATTGGTCTCTATTTGCCTGGAACAGCAGAAGTGGACCCAGGAATTGGAGAGGGAGATGGACTACAGGTTTAATTGCCTCCATGAACTAGGACCTCCTCTGCCACGAGCCCAGAAGAATGAATGGTGCCTGGCTACCCTTACTGCACATTTTGACTGAGGACTCAATAGATAGATCCTAATCAAAAGGAGGAAAATATGGGAACAGAACTTCAAACTCACATGGAAACCAGATTTACTGGATCCACTGAGACTAGGGAGGGGGGACCCTTGAATCTATTGCCTAGAACTAACTTTTAAGCCCTGAACCAAAACTATCCCACAGAGCCATGGTTAAACTAAACAATAGTGTAGCTCAATTAATAAAGAATGTTTGCCTTGAACAGTATGTCCTTATAGAGAATTTTCCACACGAGTTCAAACTGCTAACAGTAAATCTAAAGCACAGATGAGAACTTCCAGGGGCAGAAGAGTCTAACTCAATGGTGATGGAACACTACGGGTGGAGACAGTGAGAACGGCGACACATTGTGAAGTATGTACCCGATGTCATTGAATTGCACATGTAGAAATTGTGAACACGTGTATGTTTGGCTGTGTATATTGCCGCCAAAAAAAAAAAAAGATTCTACCATCTACAGAAGAGTGACAAAGAACCCTTAAAAAATATTTACGCAAAGGAATCACTTCTAGAATGGCAGAGGAAGGGCCTCCAAAAATTCTCCTCCATAAAGGCAATGAGAACACTGGCAAATATTGTCAAAATTAACTTTTTCACAACTCTGGCGTTAAACAAAGGCTTGCAACAATCCAAGGAGCATTTAATAAAGAAACAAAAATGACTGAATCTCTGTAAGAATGGCAAACTTCTGGTGTTTTCACTTGCCTGATTTCTAACCCTGTTTTCCCAGCTCTGTGGTGGCTTTGAAAACCAGCAACCTTACAACCAAAATAGCCGTGTAAACCCTCAGCCTAGCAGCCACTAGAGGGGAAGAATGGGTTTGGCGTTTGGATCAACCCAAAAAGCCTAGTCCCTGGAGAACTGCCACTATGTTATCAGTATGGTAGCTCCTGGAAAAGCCCCATTCCCAGGACTTGTCTTTATTTCACCCGACTCACTGAGAAAAGCTCTATGCCCAGGACGCCTGGTGAAAACAATAACTGGAAATTGTTTAACATCTGCAACTGCCTGATGGGTACATAGCATGTTTTTACACAAATTATGCATGCTTCCCTCTCGAGGTATTTCTAAGCGTGCTATGCTAATTTTTTTTTTACAGCAACACAAAAAATAATTGGCATAGTAGTGCTTATGAAAGTATCTCATGGGGGAGGGTGCAACTGGAAAATAAACATATAAGGTGTGTATTATTTGCATAAAAATATGGTACGTGTATACATTTAGATACATATAAACCACACACAAGAAGACAGCCAAACACCATAACAAGAAAATCTGGAATAAAGTGTCCACAGCAGATTTTGCGAAGTTTCACATGGGGACCTAGAAGGACACGCACATCAGCAGGGCTCTGCACATGCCCAGGAAAGACATGAGAGGGATCTAATGCCTCACCTCTGGCTGACCTTCAGGCTCTTCAAAAGCACGAAGTAAAGGCTAAAGCAGATTTGTAAAATGCTGGCTTGAATGCTGAAGGCATGCCCCAAAATGCACATAAGGCTCCTTGGAAAAGGGTGGGAGAGTTTCCTATTGAAGGCATTTAAGGAAACCACCCACTACTTGTCTGTGGTGCCTTGTATGTTGCTGTGATGCTGGAAGCTGTGTCACCGGTATTTCACATACCAGCAGGGTCACATGTGGTGGACAGGTTTCAGCGGAACTTCCAGACTAAGACAGACTAGGAAGAGGGACCTGGTGATCTACTTCTCAAAAAACTGGCTACTGAAAACTTTATGAATAGCGGGACATTGTCTGATATAGTGCTGGAAGATGAGCCCTTCAGGTTGCAAGGCACTCAAAATATGACTAGGAAAGAGCTGCCTCCTCAAAGTAGAGTCAACCTTAATGATGTGGATGGAATCAAGCCTTTGGGACCTTCATTTACTGATATGGCACATTTCAAAATGAGAACAGCTCTAAACATCCATTAGTGATCAGGACATGGGATGTATGAAGTATGAATCTAGGAAAATTGGAAACTGTCAAAAATGAAATGGAATGCTTGAAGATTAATAAACTGAAATGGACTAATATTAGCCATTTTGAATCAGGATTGGAAGAAGACTAACTAACAACCTGCATTATGCAGAGGACACAAAATTGCTTGCTGAAAGTGAAAAGGACTTGAAGCACTTACTAATGAAAATCAAAGACCACAGCCTTCAGTATGAATTGCACCTCAACATAAAGAAAACAAAAATCCTCACAACTGGACCAATAAGCAACATCATGATAAACGGAGAAAAGATTGAAGTTGTCAAGGATTTCATTTTACCTGGATCCACCATCAATACCCATGGAAGCAGTAGTCAAGAAATCAAATGATGCATTGCATTGGGTAAATCTGCTGCAAAGGACCTCTTTAAAGTGTTGAAGAACAAAGATGTCGCCTTGAAGACTAAGGTGCACCTGACCCAAGCCATGGTATTTTCAATTGCATCATATGCATGTGAAAGCTGGACAATGAATAAGGAAGACCAAAGAAGAACTGATGCCTTTAAATTGTGGTGTTGGCGAAGAATATTGAATATACCATGGACTGCCAGTGGAAGAAACAATTCTGTGTTGGAGGAAGTACAGCTAGAATGCTCCTTAGAAGCAAGGATGGCGAGACTGTGTCTTACAGACTTTGGACATACTGTCAGGAGGGATCAGTCCCTGGAGAAGGACATCATGCTTGGCAAAGTACAGGGTCAGTGGAAAAGAGCAAGACCCTCAACGAGGTGGACTGACACAGTGGCTGCAACAATGAGCTCAAGCATAACAACGATTGTAAGGATGGCACAGGACTGGGCAGTGTTCGTTCACTCTGTTGTGCATAGGGTTGCTATGAGTCGGAACTGACTTGACAGCACCTAACAACAACAACAACAATTTTGCATCAGACAATCATACGGTCTACTATGCCAGGGATGACAAATTGAAGAGGAATGGTGTCACATTCATTGTCAAAAAGAACATTTCAATATCTATCCTGAAGCACAATGCTGTCAGTGATAGAATATCCACATGCCTACAAGGAAGACCAGTTAATATGACTATTATTCAAATTTACGCACCAATCACTAATGCCAGAAATGAAAATACTGAAGATTTTTACCAACTTCTGCAGTCTGAAATTGGTCAAATGTGCAAACGAGACGCATTGATAAGCACTGGTAATTGGAATGAGAAAGCTGGAAACAAGGAAGGATCGGTAGGTGGAAAATACCCCCTTGGTGACAGAAATGATGCTGGAGATCGCGTAATAGAATTTTGCGAGACCAATGGCTTCTTCATTGAAAATACTTTTTTTCAACAACAAAATAGTGACTGTACGTGTGGACCTCGCCAGATGAAACACACAGGAATCAAATCAACTACATCTGTAAAAACAGACGATGGAGAAGCTCAATGTCATCAGGCCTACTGCAGAACAGACCATCAATTGCATACGCAAGTCCAGGAGAGCAAAAGTATGACCTTAAGTATATCCTACCTGAATTTAGAGACCATCTCAAGAACTATTTGACACATTAAACACTAATGATGGAAGAACAGACGAGCTGTGGGATGACATCAAGGACATCATACATGAAAAAAGCAAAATGTCATTAAAAAGACAGGAAAGAAAGAAAAGACCAAAACGGATGTCAGAAGAGACTCTGAAACTTGCTCTTAAACGTTGAGTAGCTAAAGCGAACAGAAGAAATGATGACGTAGAAGAGCTGAAGAGATGATTTCAAACAGCAGCTGGAGAAGACAAAGTAAAATAGTACAATGAAATGTGCAAAGATCTAGAGTTAGAAAACCAGAAGGGAAGAATACGCTCAGCATTTCTCAAGCTGAAAGAACTGAAGAAAAAATTTAAGCCTCGAGTTGCAATACTGAAGGATTCAACGGACAAAATATTAAACCATGCAGGAAGCCATCAAAGAAAGATTGAAGGAATACAAAGAGTTACTGTACCAAAAAGAATTGGAGGTAGCATATGATCAAGAACCGATGGTACTGAAGGAAAAAGTTCAAGCCGCACTGAAGGTACTGGCAAAAAACAAGGCTCCAGCAATTGACAGAACACCAATTAAGATGTTTCAATAAACAGGTGTAGTGCTGGAAGTGCTCAATCGTCTCTGCCAAGAAGTTTGGAAGATAGTTACCTGGCCAACTGACTAGAAGAGATCTATATTTGTGTCCATTCCAGAGAAAAGTGACCCAGGAGAATGCAGAAATTAGTGAACAATATCATTAATATCACAAATAGGTAAAATTTTGCTGAAGATCATTCAAAAGTCGTTTCAGCAGTACATTGACAGTAAACTGCCAGAAATTTAAGCCAGATTCAGAAGAGGACAGGGAACAAGGGATATCATTATTGATTTTAGATAGTTCCTGGCTGAAAGTAGAGAATAACAGAAAGATTTTTACCTGTGTTTTACTGACTATGCAAAGGCATTTGACTGTATGGATCATAACAAATTATGGATAACTCTGTGAAGAATTGGAATTCCAGAACATTTAATTGTGCTCATGAGGAACCTGTACATAGACCAAAAGGCAGTTGCTCGAACAGAACACGGGGATACTGCGTAGTTTAAAATCAGGAAAGGTGTGCATACTTATTCAATGTGTATGCTGGGTAAATAATCTGAGAAGCTGGACTACATGAAGAAGTTGGCATCAGGATTGGAGGAAGACTCATTAACAACCTGTGATATGCAGATGACACAACCTTGCTTGGGGAAAGTGGAGAGGATTTGAAGCACTAACTGATGAAGAACAAAGACTACAGCCTTCAGTATGAATTACACCTCAATACGAAAACAGAAATCCTCACAACTGTACCAATAAGCAACATCATAAGAAATGGCCAAAAGGCTGAGGCTGTCAAGGATTTCATTTTACTTGGATCTACAGTCAACCTCCATGGAAATAGCAGTCAAGAAATCAACTGACATATTGCAGTGGGCAAATCGGCTACAAAAGACCTCTTTTAAGTATTAAAAAACAAAGATGTCGCTTTAAGGAGTAAGGTGTGCCTAACCCAAGCCATGGTGTTTTCAATAGCCTCATATGCATGCGAAAGCTGAACAATGAACAAGGAAGACCGAAGAAAAACTGATGCCTTTGAATTACGGTTATGGTGAAAAATAACTTAATATACCACGGACTGCCAGAGGAAGGAATAAATCTGTCTTGGAAGCAGTACAGCCAGAAGGCTCCTTAGAAGCCAGGATGACTAGACCTCGTCTCACATGGACATGTTATCAGGAGAGACTAGTTCCTGGAGATGGATATCACGCTTGGTAAAGTAGAGGCTCAGTGAAAAAGAAGTCCCTCCATGAGATGGATTGACCCAGTGGCTGCAACAATGAACTCAAAGTTAGAAACCATTGTGAGGAGGGCGCAGGACCGGGCAGTGTTTCGTTCTGTTCTACGCGGAGTCACTATGAGGTGAAACTGACTCAACGGCACCTAAGAACAAGGAAACCACTAACGTAACTGAGCTGACCACTAAGTTAACTGAGCTGAAATTTCAGTGCCGCACATGACAAAGGATAAAGATTTTACAGAATTAGTTAGGAAAGTCACTGAAGAAGCTGACAGCAGCAATAACACACCCTGGGAGGCAGGGAGAATCTGATTTCCAAAGTAGACGCATTTATTTCTAAAATGTCCAGTCTTCAACTAAAAAAAATGAGACACGCAAAGCAACAGGAAAATGTAACCCATACGTTAAAAAAAAAAAAAAAAAGGCAGTAAACAGAAACTATCCCTGAGGAATCCCAGATGTTGTGTTGGATGAGGCTGACCTGAAGGGCTTCCATACTCCTCTCTTCCCTCGGCCTAATTTTCTAGTTCCTGCATGCACTGGTTGAGATAAATGGAAAGGCGAATTGATTATATAAGCCCTCCCCTCAATTCTGTAATTATTTTACAGTCAGAAGCTAATAGGCAAGACGCTAGTGAGATGTTTATAATTTGCTTACTTTAACAAACAAATGGCAGTAACAGTAATAATAGAAATTTCATTTTGTTAGTAAACCAATCCTTTCAGAGTTTTGCTTCTGACGTACCCTTTCATCAGCTGTGCGGCTGTGAAGTAAGCAGCCATGGCTTGGTCATGCTCGCTCTCAACTGCAAATGAATGCCCATAGGCTATCCAGGCAGGCCCGTACGTTCTCTCAAGCGTTGTAGCTTTGCTAGAACAAAAGAGTTTCTTCAGGTTATTTATTCTTAATTTGTTGAGTTCATTTTAAGTAAGCAGGTGGCCTCCAGGACATTACGATTAAATAAAGGAGTTGCCAACATATTAAACACTAATGCAACATTTTTGTTGATGCATTTGAACCAAAAAGTTTAATAGTACAAGCAAAACTGTATGAGAAATGTCTGTGACTTTATAAGTACTGTAGATGAATCCATCAGCATTCTGTACAGAACTTACACAGTACGATGAGATCCATTTGTAACCTAACTGATAAACGGTGGTAACAGAAACAGCAGCCACGACTTAACGAGGGCCTTCTCTGTACGGTTAAGTACTTACCTAATTACCCTGTTAAAGCAGATGACAAGAAATCCTTTTCTACAGGTTCATTGGGGGGAGGAAGAAAATAAATTCATACCTGAGGTATCTTCTGGCGTGTTCATTTTTGTGGCCAACCATGAGATAGTAACATCCCACTGCAAACCAAGACACCTAAAAAGTTCAGAATTTGCTATTACCAAAGATTCCTAATCTTGAACTGGAAATCTCTAACAAATCAGGCCAGACCGAGGGTGGACTAAATGTTCTACATCACATGTTTTAGTTCAAGTTAGAAATTTCAGAGACAAGCTGTCCACTAAGGATCCTCCATGACAAAAGGAGAGACGTGCCTTAGCTCTCTCTCAAGGTGCCCTCGATCATGTGCTATTATCATTTAAGATATGAAAAGCATTTGAGGACTTAATACCTGAAAAATCAGTCTGTGAGTCCTGGCCTTCCACCTAACACTGTTTGCCGATCCTTGCTCTACCTTTTTCCTCTGCCCCTGGATTCTGTTTCTTGTTCAGCTGACTTCTCCTATACTGGTTTCACTTCCTTCTAAATGATTTTCATAGTGGTCTAGGTTGCAAATTACTGTCTTGTCTAAGACCTAGACCCTGGCCCCTCTCTTTTGTCTTTAAGTAGTGAGTCTATGGTTACATTTCCAGTTCCTAGTTCTCAGTTCTGATCATGGCAGTGTGGAAGACACGCTGATTTAGTCAGTGCACAATTCAATAAGTAATTTTACATATGTAATGCAAGAAACCCAATTATTAGCATTACTTATGAGAAGTGGGAGTGAAACTTTCACTTTCAACATTATATACTTCTGTATGCTAAGTATTTTAAGATAGTAAGCATGTATAATTTTTATAATCAGAAAATAATAAGGATTTTGTTTTAGGTTACTGCTTCAGTGTACTAAAGAAATACCTTCATGGACTAAAAAGATCAGTGCTGCTTTCTAAGTATCTTAAGTACTAGGTGGAAACCCTGGTGGTGTAGTGGTTAACTGCTATGGCTGCTAACCTAAAGGGTCAGGTTGGCAGTTTGAATCTGCCAGGCGCTCTTTGGAAACTCTTTGGGACGGTTCTACTCTGTCCTATAGGGTCGCTGTAAGTCAGATTCGACTCGACAGTACTGGGTTTGGTTTGGTTTTGGTAAGCATTAGGAGAATTTGCTCTAACACCTTTAGCTACTGTCTAACTACTAGTTAAATGTTTTCTTAAATTCAGGTTTAAAAAAATGAAAAAATACAGGATTCATATTACTTACAGGATTACCAGGATACAAATCCACCAGTTTATGAGAAAGATAGAAGAGTTCTATATTTAGGGAAAAAGACAAAAAAATTATTACTACTTTTCCCTAATTACAACTCTTTACAATAACATTTTTATGTTATAGCAAATTCTGTTCTCATAGGAATGGTTTCATACTTTTCTTTGTTCTAGATACAAAATCCATTTAATTAATGGATTACAGAAGTCCACTAGGCAGATACCATGGCTGTTTAGTTTTAAGCCGTCTCAAACACCTTATCGGTTGCTGGACGCTAAGTACTGAGTACCTGCTGGGGGGACTGAAAAACTGAACGAAAGGCATATTGTGCAACACGAGACTAGATACCACTTAAAGTACTTTACAACACTTAAGAGCTTATTCAAAGCTTCTCGCCTTCTTAGAAACCTGTGCTTCTTCCTCCACAGACCTATTACGGACCATATTAACCACCCACGACCAACTTGGCTGATCAAATTCACATGTTTATCAAAGTAACAAAATTACTTCCTCTTGAGAAATGTGTAAGTTCTAGCATCTCATGATCACATTGCCTGTAGGTAAGTGTACCGGAATCTAAGCTTCCATTATTACTCAACACAACACCCAAAGTTTAGAATAGTTCTTTTCAAACTTTAGGGTCACCTAAATATATTAGGTTAAAATGCTGATATAAATTCAGTAGACCTGGAGCAGCTGGAGATTCTACATTTCTAACAAGCTCCCAGGAGATGCTGATGCTGTTGGTTCACAGGCCACAATCTGAACAAAGGAAATTGGAGTTTAAACTGAATAAACTCTTATTCGGTTTAAAAAGATTCAGGGGTGAATACAGCCCAAACACAACTAAATGTTTCTGAAAGGTTAAAATATGGAGAATGCGAGCAAAAAATCTGCCTCCTTCCAATTTCCTAACAGTTCCTAACTCCTGTCATTATCATTCTTCTTATAGAATTTACAAAAAAAAAAAAAAAGGCAAAGGTGACACCCAACACTCTAAAGCTAACGTACCTTGAATCACAAATTATTTTGGGGACTAGGAAGAAGGAAGCAAGGATAAAGAAAGCATTCTCTTGGGATAACAATGGATAGTTGGTCATTTTGTTAAGTATTTCTTCTTCTATTTGTTACTTTTATTTTAGAACTCCATTATGGAATTTCAATTATCCAGGATTTGCCAGCCAAAATTTCAAGCGTTACTGGAATTTTCTTATGTCTAAAAATTACTATTTTAATTTTAAAACAAATTCTTACCATTGGCTTTATTCAGTTCCACAAGGGTCCCTATGTGTACAGGTAAACAACTGGCGTGGAAAGGATCTTTTTCCATGACTCTGAAAGTTAAAGCCATGCATTACTACCCTCAGAACACACAGTCCCACACTCATTAAAATCTGCTATGTCTAAATAATCATTACAGCATTACGTACAATACTATGGGTTATAATGCTTTTTACTTTCTTAGCTCAATTATCTTCAGGTTAGCTTGACTAAGGCAAGGATTACGTTATAAACAAATGGGAAAATCCTGTTTTATATAGAAAGAATAATAAATGGTACATTATCCCATGCATTCATTTTAAATCAATAGAATTATAATACATGTAATAATAAGTAGTCCAATTATTGAAAAGGATCAAAAACATTATGAAATATTAAATAGATCACAAGTATTTACTAATTAAAAGGTTTACAATTTCAAGGATTTTAAGCAAACGCCAAGAGCCACATGAAATAGTACATGTAATTTGCTAAAGGACAGTCTGAACGGTATGCACTGGTGTGAGGAGATCATTTCGCTAGGGGCTGTGCCAGGCTGGGTGCCCAGGAGCTACTGGATTTTATTAGTCTCTACTTCAACAAAGTATTTATTTATGAAACTATATGATAGAATGGTATTTTCAAATTTGCAAATTATCAAATACTGGGGAGAAGGACTTGTATATCCCTCCCGAGTAACGTAACAGCCTACAAATATGCATAAACCTATGTCTGTCGAATTCCTCTTTTAAGATAGCACACTGCTTGGCACTCTGCAAACGGTAAAGGCAACTTAAATCATGATCATCTCACAGGAGATTACTCAAACAGCACGCTGGTGTTATTTCTTAGGTAAGGCGTACTAAACTCTTCATGCTCTTACACAGAAACGTTTGTATGTACTTACACGGACGTAAGCTTGTAGCACATTTTGAAGTCACAGTTATAATAATGTCTCTCAGCTAAAGATACTACCACATCCAGATTCTCTCGCAAGCCATCTACAGACTCAGGAATGGCGGTTTCACTAGGCTTATTATACTGAAACACAGAGAAATTGAAACGTAAACTAAATGAGCACTGACAAATCCCAAGGCAGACTCAATCTGTGCCTGGCTCAAGGGTTTAAGGATTTACACGAGGACCTGTGTGAGCCTCTGAAAACTTTTCAACCTCGAGTTTCATCAGTACACTCAATGCGTTTAATTCTCGATTTTGTCATGAGATTTCCATGATAGAAAGTGTTTTATGAAGTCTAACCTCAGGAAGCATAAGAAGAGACCCTCCCTTCAAGGCAACACTGTTCCATTCACTCGATAATTCAATTTTTTAGTACAAGGAGCCCTTGGGAGAAAGGCAAACATTTGGGGGAGCTCTTTTAGGAATCACATCACATATTTCATATAATCTAACTGAATTCTTATGAATTAATAAATAATTAATTTTACTGTTTCTGGACAAAGTAACCCTTTCTATTATATCATTACTAACTCCTACTTCTAAACAATTTAAGATTAGCAATAAGAGAATGCCACAGTTGATAAACTAGTAAAACTAAAAGAATAGAGGTCAAATTTAATGGAAGAAATAAATACAGCATTAACTCCTGTTTTGACTTACCTTTTTTAATTTGTTCTCAAACAGAAAACGTAGCAATTCCTGTTCTTCAGGACACAGCTTGCTGAGAGGTAGTGATTCAAGCAGCTCTTTTTCTTTAAAATATTGAAGAAAACAAACAAACAAATGTCCTCACAATATGTATGGGAGAAAAAAAAAACTTCAGCAATTAAACATATTCTTCTATAGCTCTTGGTCTAAGTATCACTCTCGAAAGGGAAAATAAGATCAAAGTGTACCAGAGAAAATGAGGACAGTGATTCGCATGCTGGGGTGATGAGAATCACCTGGAGGCTGCAGCAGCTTTTCCAGGGCTATGGCCCAAGAAGCTTCCAGGTGATTCTAATCCTTGCCAGACCGGCGAACCACCACGCCAGAGTTTCTTAATCTCAGCACTACTGACATTTTGGGCCAGGTAATTCTTTCTTTTAGGGAGATGTCCTCTGGCTCTGCATTATGGCATGTTTAGCAGCATCTCTGGCCTCCACCCGCTAGAGGCCAGTAACACCCTACCCCTCCCCTGCCCTCGAGTTATGACAACCAAAAACATGTCCAGTCATCACCAAACATCCCCTGGGGGACAAATCACCCCCGGACTGAGAATCACTGCACTAGGGAAAGATATGCTTGAATCCCATTAATACAACCACCACATTTTCTGTTTTTCTCATTTATCCACCTCCCAATCACTGCAAACATACCAGATCAGTGGTTCTCAACTATCGTTGTACAGTAGGGTTATCTGGGGAGCTTTAAACCATATTGGTCCCAGGGCCCCACCTCCAGAGATTCTGATTCAGTGAGTCTGGAGTTGGGGCCTAGACACTGATATGTTTCTATAGCTCCTCAAGAATTCTAAAGTGCAGCCAGGTTGAGATCACTGAATCTTGATACTGAACTCTGCCTATACTACCTCAAATCACTTCTCAGAAAGGTGGTCTGCTCACTTCACACTCTAAGGATTCTGGTAACAAGAGGCACTGTACAACACTGCATTTTGCAATGTGCTTCATATTTGAAGATGTTAAGAAAGCTAACAGGTCTATTTAAACCTGTCTAATAAACCAAAAACCAAACCTGCTGCCGTCGAGTCAATTCTGACTCATAACGACCCTACAGGACAGAGTAGAACTGCCCCATAGGGTTTCCAAGAATTGCCTGGTGGATTTGAACTGCTGACCTTTTGGTTAGCAGCTGTAGCACTTAACCACTACACCAACCTGTGTATAACCTGCCCTTAATTCTCCAGATGTCAGAGAAAAAAAAATCCCAACAATATTTATCATGCTAAACATAAGAACACCTTAATTTCCAAACCTTCTTGTGCTGTCAACATGTGGTGTGACGTTAAAAGATCAAATGCTTCAAAACAGTACACATCAAGCTTCAAAGCTTCTTTGTAGCTGTACGTAGCTAGGGTTCGGTTATCCAGAGCGTCATAGATTTTCCCTCTTAAAAGACAAATAGAGCTCTTTATCTGTTGGGAAAATATGAGTTACATACTAAGTCAATACTTTTAAACTTAATTTTTTATTAAAAATTATAGAACTACTGAAAGCTTTTTTTTTTTTTAACATCTAAAAGGATTTGGTTCAAGCCAACTGTCAGAAAAAATAAATAAATAAACTGTCAGAGTATAGTATAATTAACAGAAACGAGAAAGTAAAAAAGGAAGCTTCTCTAACTTATCTTCTCTGGGCTCTAATACAAATCTTTACAGCTTATGGACAAACCACTGCTACTAGGCTGATTATCTGTTTTATCCCAAATAGGGTAATGATTTAGAGACAGCAAACACAGGTTTATATATTAACTCAAACTTCAAGATAGTTTGATAGATAGATTCCAATCAAAAGATCTTAGTATATATTAGAAAACCGGACGCAAAGAAGCATGGCTTTCCGGAATTGGACAAACCTGAGTTCAAATCCTGACTCTGCCATTGACTAGCGACCTGGGACAAGATATTTAGCCCCTCTTGGCTTCACTTCCCTCATCTGTAAAAAGGAGAAAATACTATCTAACTTACAGGACTCTTGTGAGGACTAAATGCGATAACATCTGTATAGGATTAGCACACAGTAAAACCTAACCAAAGCCAAACTTGTTGCTGTTGAGTCAATTCTACTCTTAGCGACCCTATATGACAGAGTAGAACTGCCCCATAGGGTTTCCAAGACTGCCTGGTAGATTCGAACTGTCAATCTTTTGGTTAGCAGCCATAGTTCTTAACCACTACGCCACCAAGGTTTCCTGTTTTAATATGGTTATACCCAACTAAAAAAAGGGTCATTTGTTTTTGCTATGTAATGTGAGCAATTCCTACTGATGTTACTGAAGCATGCTAACATTCTTTCTGATTTCAAGGGTTGGTATTTCAGATCATAATTACTTACTGAAGATTGTGACATTTCCCAGTCACTGGAGGAGTCTTTCAAGCCACTTTCATCCTTCAAGTATTTTTCAAATAATCTTTTGTTGATTGGTTCCTCCATATCAAGGATATCAAGTGCCTGCTGGTGCTCTTTGGCAGCATACTATGTAGAAATACGGAAATACCGTTCATCACCCATGACTTCTAACCCAAACATATACCCACACATCTCCAGATTTTAAAAGAGTAAGAAATATTAAGACCCAGTCTTTACTTAAATTAAAAACGTCTAAAGCAGAACTTTTCCATGCACGTCAGCTTTTAGTAAATGGAGGGTCAATATTTCACAGCAAGCAATTCTAAAGACCATTTCCTCATCAAATATTTTATTAACCTGCCCAGCTCCATTACAAAAAATTAATGCAGAAAATTAAACTCTTACAGATACACATGAAACGGAGTGCATACTTACATGACATCGGGCCGCAAGGTATCGGCATGCTTCATATAACTAGGAAAAAAAAGAATCTATTAAAAAGTGCTCCACCGAAACGATCCCCTGAGGTCTTCTTCAAACCATAGTTTAGCTTCATTAGGAAAGAAGGTCTGCCTTCAGCACTGTCCAGTGAGTTTATGTTAACGGTGGTGGGATAATTTACAAAAGGATAGCAAGAATGGTTACATGACTTGAAGAATGTAATCAATGGCACTAAGTTGTACATGTAGAAATTGTTGAATTGGTTTATGTTTTGCTATGCATACTTTCACCAAAAATAAGTAATTTTTAAAAAGTGGTCAAGATAATAAGCATCTTTACGTTAATACTATAAACATGAAATAAGACTTATTTTCATAATTTCTCCTTTAAATCTTGCAGTAAAAAAAAAAAAGTCTCTTCAACTCATATCCACCAGGAACCTATTGTTTACTAGGCACCGAGGAGTCAAAAAGGAATAAGGACCTGCCCTCAAGGAGGTTATAATAGGGAAGACATAAATACAGGGCGATGGGGTAAGCACTATGAAGGAAGAACATAAAAAGTGCTAACAAGGCGAAGGAGGAAACGTGCAGGGACGAGGGTAAGTAAGGAGAAGCCAGGCAAGGCTGGTCAGTCCCATTCTGGCCGAGCCTGGGAAGAGCAGAAGTTTGTCAGGCAGTGGATTCATGGGGTGGGAAGTATCTCAGCCACTGAGTATGAAAAACCGTCATGTGTTTAAGGAACCATAGGGCTCAGCAAGGCTGGAACACGTGTTACAAGTGTTGATGGTGGAGAGGCATCATAAAGGACCCTGGGTGACTACTAATGCATTCTGACTTTCTCTTGTAGGTAATGCGAAACCAACCAACAATTACGTGAGTCATCTAATCAGGCCTGTCTTTTAGGATGATCACCGTTGTGACAGTTTGGAAGATGAATTGGAGACAGGGAGGGTGAGAAGGGGGAAGGCGATGCTGGAGAAGAGAGACAAGAAACCAGAGCAGAGACACTGAAGGCCCGACATGCATGAGGGGCAGTGAAATGCAAAGGAATACCTATGACTCAGAGCTACTCAGGAAGAACAGAATTTTGAGGACTTTATGACCAGATACAGGAGAGGAAAAACAAGGTGAGCAAGATTAGGAATAAGAAATTTTCTTTTCACGTTCAATGTGAAAAAATGAATATCCTTTAAATAATTTTGACATAAAAGAACATACTGGTAGGACTCATCTAACGGCATTTTTTTTTTAAGTTTTAAAAACCTTGGAAGCTCATACAGTGACTTACTTTGTCTAGTTTTCGCGACCGAAGTGCGTGAGCTGCTCTGTGATATTGCGCTGTCAGGTAAAGACACTGTGCCAACCAATATATGTCCTGGGGCTCCTCTGGGGGGAAATTACAGAAATGGTCAGAGTGCAAGGTGTAACAGAACGATTTTTAAAGATTAGGGAAATCACACACATGCACACACACAAAGCCAGCATTTGCCACTTACCATGAGAGAGGGAAGCTACTTTATCTGCCCAAAAGAGAGCACTTTGATACTGCTGCTGTTTTTTAAAAAAAAGTAAGTACATTGTTATTTCAATAGTTCCAAGCAGATATTTAATATTATTATAATGCTGTATAATAAACCAACATCTTAATTCAATACGTTTTTGTAAGTAGTACGGGTCTATCTTATATCTCAGATACGATGAGTTTTAGTTCAATGGTACAGTGAAAACTTTATTGTAATATCTTTGATACATACAATTCATGCGGATAAAAAATAGTTCTGTTTTATTTTAATTGATATGCTTAAAAAATGAATCAACTAGTACCTAAAGTAGTAGCTAATTTAAATGCTATTTTATCATGCAATATTTAGTCATTAATACTTCTCACATTATTTATATAATGACACTTTTCAATGAGCTGTTAATTAATCCCAAACTGGAGCTCAGTAGGAAGAATAAACCCAACCCACTGCCATCCAGTCAATCTGGACTCACAGAGGCCCTGTAGGACAGAGTAGAACTGCCCCATAGGGCTTCCAAGGCTGTAAATCTTTATGGAAACAGACTGCCATATCTTTCTTCCGCTGAGTAGTTGGTGGGCTTGAACGGCCAACCTTTTGGTTAGCAACTGAGTGCTTTAACCACTGCACCACCAGAGCACCTATGTAGGAAGAATACTGTATCAAATACCTCACATACTACAGTTGTAATTTTAATAACATTCAAATTAAAAAATATATATACATACATAAACTAAGCTTCTCTGACCATGGAGGGGTAGGAGGTTGCCAACTCCAAAAATGAAGAAGCCAATGATGCCCCTCAAAGTCTGTCATGACTAGCTTTAGTCCTCACTCTCAGTCTTTCTCCAGCTGTTGCCTCAGTCCCCCTGGACACGAACCAGGAACTCTGCTACCCGGAGAATGAATGTTCATGGGGTGGTTACAAATCTGCTCAACTCTAAGTGGAAACTAGGCCTGTCTTGTTCCCCTGGCTGCATCCACAGGGCCAGAAAAAGTACTCAGTAAATACTTGTTCAATTCCACAGACTGTGGGAAACAAAACTACTCTACTTGGCTGCAGCACTTCACATCAATTCTCATCATTCTCAATACTTTGTATGTTCTTTTCCTCCCTTCTTTCTTTCTCTTTCCCAGGACAGCACACATTTCAATAAAAAAAGCAATGACATCATGCACCAGACACTGTTGACTCTGGAGGTGCTCCTTTTCTTAAACACTTTTTGTTAATCACTCAAGGGTAAATGCAAGAAATGGGGATGCAGTTAATGTGCATTTTCAAAAGCATGGATCTGATCTAGAGAAACAAGAGCCTTTACACAAACAGATCTATGCACAGCCATGTTCACTGCAGCGCTGTTTACAACAGCAAAAAGATGGAAGCAACCAAGGTGCCCATCAACGGATGAATGGGTAAATAAATTACGGTATATTCACACAATGGAATACTATGCATCGATAAAGAACAATGATGAATCTGTGAAACATTTCATAACATGGAGGAATCTGGAAAGCATTATGCTGAGTGAAACTGGTCAGTTGCAAAAGGACAAATATTGTATGAGACCACTATTATAAGAACTCAAGAAATAGTTAAGACAGAGAAGAAAATATTCTTTGATGGTTACGATGGGGGGGGAGGGAGGGAGAGGAGGATTCACTAGACAGTAAACAAGAACTAATTTAGGTGAAGGGAAAGACAACACACAATACAGGAGATGTCAGCACAACTGGACTAAACCAAAAGCAAGGAAGTTTCCTGAATAAACCGAATGCTTCGAAGGCCGGCGTAGCAGGGGCGGGGATTTGGGAACCATGGTTTCAGGGGACATCCAGGTGAACTGGCATAATAAAATCTATTAAGAAAACATTCTGCAACCTATTTTGGAGAGTGGCACCTGGGGTCTTAAATGCTAGCAAGCGGCCATCTAAGACTCATCAGTTGGTCTCAACCCCACGTGGAGCAAAGGAGAATACAGAGCACCAAAGACACAAGGTAATTATGAGCCCATGAGACAGAAAGGGCCACATAAATCAGAGACTATATCAACCTGAGACCAGAAGAACTAGACGGTGCCGGGCTACAACCCTTGACTGCCACGACAGGGAACACAACAGAGAATCTCTGAACGAGCAGGAGAACAGTAGGATGCAGACCTCAAATTCTCGTAAAAAGACCAGACTTAATGGTCTGACTGAGACTAGAAGGACCCCGGAGGTCATGGTGCCTGGACCCTCTGTTAGCCCAAGACAGGAACCGTTCCTAAAGCCAACTCTTCAGACAGGGATTGGGCTGGACTATAAGATAGAAAATGATACTGGTGAGGAGTGAGCTTCTTTGGCTCAAGTAGACACATGAGACCATGTGGGCAGCCAGCTCCAGTCTGGAGGGGAGATGTGAAGGCCGAGGGGGGACAGAAGCAGGCTGAATAGACACAGAAATACAGGTGGAGAGGAGTGTGCTGTCTCACTAGGGGGTGAGCAACTAGGAGTATATAAAAACCAAAAACCAAACCCACTGCCGTCGAGTCGATTCCGACTCATAGCGACCCTATAGGCAGAGGAGAACTACCCCATAGTGTTTCCAAGGAGCGCCTAGTGGATTCGAACTGCCGACCTTTTGGTTAGAAGCTGTAGCATTTAGCCACTACGCCACCAGGGTTTCCGGGAGTATATAGCAAAGTGTATATAAGTTTTTGTATGAGAGACTGACTTGATTTGTAAACTTCCACTTAAATCACAATAAAAGTTAAAAAAAAAAGGGGGGGGGGAGTGTGGATTTGAGACAACAAGCTTATTTATATCTTTCTATCATCATTCAATTAAATCGAGCTGAATAATTCTAATTCTTACAATTAAACCTCTAAAAAAAATTTCTATTAGCAAATTAAACTCGAAAGTCACCATGCAACTTTCCTCCTAAAATAGTCTTTCAACTTCCATTTAGCACTAAATATTTACTGAGCACATGTTACGTGCCCAGGTGCTCCCCTGGCTGCAGAGTGGGACCTTAAACAGGTGTCAAGGCTCATCCCTGCACTTCAGCGGCTTTCATTCTAAATGTTCCTTATCCTCCAGGCTGGAAACAAGGGCTCTGGGGCTGGAAGCGATCACCGGCAAGGGCTGCTTCCCTCCTTGGGGTAAGACAGACCGGGAGAGAACGGGGCTTGCCCCCCAGTTAAAGCCCATGGCCAATCTAACCATCCCCAGCAAGGACCCCGATGACAGCTGGCCCCTCCTTCCAGGCCCCCCGGAAACCGGCTCAGCGTCGGCCCGGGGCCCACGCTGCTCCCCTCCCGCCGGCGCGCCAGCCCCCCACCTGGTCGATGTACTGCCGGACGCGCTTCCGCAGCCGCTCCAGGTTCATGGTCACGCGGGCCCGGGAGGCGCGCGCCGCGGCGCAGGGAGCCGGCGGGGCAGAGCGTCGGCCGCCGCCGCCCGGGCACACCGCGCTGCCCGGATACGCGCCCCTCCTTCCGGCTACCCGCCGGGCCCGTGCCCCGCGCCGCGCTCGGCAGCCACCCCGGCGGCAATTCTCGGGGCCGCGCTCCCAGCCAGACTCCGCCCCCGCGCATCCCCGCAAACGCGTCCCCCTCTGGCGCTGGAAACAAGCGTCGCGCCTTTGGTTCCGACGTGCTGTCGTCCTCCTCTTCGCCGTACAGGGTTGCGTGGAGTTGGCTGCCTGAGTGGGGGTGATTCTTGGCCAGCTTCGTCTAGCCTTTCCCGTCCGACTCAAGTCTTTTTAGGTTGCGCAGCACGTTTATTTCTTAACGAAGCCATTCCCTCCTTAATTCCTTCTCAGCGGGTCTGGGGTTGCCAGCCTTTCCAGCTGGCCTGGCACTGACTTAGTTCTGGAGATCCTCAAGGACGGGTCTTACTGGCTTGGAAAACTAGTAGCCCGCTGGAAAAATTCGTGCACAGTTGGAGTCAGCGTGCACAGCGGCTAAGAGCCTGGCCTCTGCAGACAGATGGGATTCGAATGTAACTCCCACTTTCTTGCAGCGTTTTGTTTGGGCTGCTCCCCAATGATAAGATTCCTCCCTTTTTGGGGCTCCATCCGCTTGACCCTTGCCTCTCCCCACCCCTGTTCTGTGGGGAAAAACGGGAAATTGCTGCCTGTTTTTGCCTCTTGCTTGCACTGTCGTAGCAAGGGTATGAAGGCGTTATTGCTACTTTGAATTTGGCGCTTTGTCCTAATTGACCATCTTCACACCTGACTTCACACTCAACAGCTGTGTGATCTTGGGCTAGTTGACCTCTCTGAGCCTCAGTTACCTCATCTGTCAAATTGGGGGGATAGATCTTTTACCTTGTAAGATTGTGATGAGAGTTAAGTAAAACTGTGTAAGTAAAGTGTAAGTAAAGCATTTAGTGAATTACCTAAGCGACATAAAGCTCCCAGTAACTCGACCGTACTGGGTTTTCTGGGTTTGGTGAAGATTACAGCCTAGAAAACACTATGGGGTAGTTTTACTCTATCACACGGGGTCGCTAGAGTCAGAATTGACTCTGTGGCACACAACAACAGTGTAATCATTATTCAGAAGCTTTTTTTTGGTAACTTTCAGGCATTTAACCCAGTCAAATAAAATTTTGCATGAAATTGGGTTAGTTACTTAGAAAAAATACGAGGTGGTATTAGCATTTCCTACTCTCCTCCTGGGGAGCCCTGGTGGCACAGTGGTTAAGCTCTGAGCTGCTAACCAAAAGGTCAGTGGTTCTAACCCACCAGCTGCACCACTCCAGGGAAGAAAAACGTGGCAGTAGGCTTTCCTAAAGATTACATCCTGGGAAACCTTATGGTGTAGTTTGGTTACAGTTAAGAAAGGGGACTCTGGAGTTAGATTGTCTTGATTCAAAGCTTGGCCCTACCACTGCCTAGCTTGGTGACCTTGGGCAAGTTCCTCATCTCCTCTGTGCTTCCATTTCCTCATCTGTAAAATGGGGGTAATAATAGTTTATACTTCACAGGATGGATGCATGTAAGGATTAAATGAGGTAATTCATGTAAAGTGTTTAAAGTAATGCTGGGTCTATTGTCATGATTAATGATGTTTTTATTATTGTTATTATTTTTGGAGTCCCTGGGTGGTGCAAATGGTTAACACTCTTGGCTGCTAACCAAAAGGTTGCTAGTTTGAATCAACCCAGAGGTACCTCAGAAGAAAAGCCTGGCAATCTGTGTCTGAAAAACCAGCCATTGAAAATTCTATGGAGCATAGTTTTACCCTGACACAAGTAGGGATGTCATGAGGTGGAATCAACTTGATCCTAACTGTCATGGATTGAATTGTGTCCCCCCAAAATATGTGTCAACTTAGTTAGGCCACGATTCCTGGTATTGTGTGGTTGTCCTCCATTTTGTGATTGTAATTTTTATGTTAAAGAGGGTTAGGGTGGGATTGTAACACCCTTACTAAGGTCACATCCCTGCTCCAGTGTAAAGGGAGTTTCTCTGGGGTATGACCTGCACCACCTTTTATCTTACAAGAGATAAGAGGAGAGGGAAGCAAGCAGAGAGTGGGGGACCTCATATTACCAAGAAAGCAGCGCCGGGAGTAGAGCACATCCTTTGGACTTGAGGTTCCTGTGTGGAGAAGCTCCTAGTCCAGGGGAAGATTGATGACAAGGACAGAAAGCCTTCCCCTGGAGCTGATGCCCTTAATTTGGACTTCTGGCCTACTAGACTGTGAGAAAATAAATTTCTCTTTGTTAAAGCCACCCACTTGCGGTATTTCTGTTATAGCAGCACTAGATGACTAAGACACCAACTATTATTAGCAGCAGTTGTTGATAGCAAGTCCAGGAAACACAAACTAGCACCATGGAAATCCATCTTTGCAATTTTTTAGGGTCCATTCCAGAATCAGTTTGTTCCAGTTCCATTTGAGGTCTCTGCACCAAAAAGATTCTTGCTTACCTTCTGGCCTGCCCAGCTCTATGGAATAGCTAAATAATGGTGACTAGGCTGCCAAGGGAAGTTTCCAAAGCCTCCAAGGCTGGCCAGGGGATTTGTCATACCTTATTGAGCATCTTTTATTAACTGTATGTCCTAGTGAAGGTCATGTATTTGATATGAATAATTTATAAAATCACAAAGATAGTTTAGATTTTTTCCTACCAAACTCATTTTTAAAAGGACAAAAACAAATAATGAATTTAGTTTGGATTACAAGACCTTAGTAACTGAATCATGTTGACATTTACCAGACATGTTTGAAGTTCACACATCTCTTATTTCATATGCAGCCAGGCCCTCCAAATGTTTTCATGTATTAAAAGCTTTGCTACAAAAGGATTTAATAAACTCAACATATGCACTTGAAAGCAGAATTTATTAGTTTTTTCCAGCTCATACTTTCCTGCTCTTGATATCAGCAATCAGATTCCTCTTGACTGGACACAAATCAAGGTGATTAGTGTGACATCTGACTATTATAGAATATAAAATCCTTGACTGCTACGTTTCAAAGATCTAAAAATCTTTAAATGATAACTAACATCTATGTAATACTTTATCATTTTCAAAATATTTTCACTTGTGTTATTTCATTAGCCCCTCACATCTTTCTGTAAAGTCGGCATTGATGTTATGCTCATTGGGTAAGGTGAAATCTGAGACTCAGAGATTTACTGAGATCCACAGTGCTGGGAGGTTTGACTCACTCTAAATCCCATGCTCTTTCAGGTCACTGAATATGAGCTATAGTTTGAATGTCTTGTTTCAAATTTTGTTGCTGAAAGTATTTATAAGCCATGTCAGTTTTCTTTAATAAGTTAGTAAGTGTGGTAGAGAAAATATACTAATGGAAGACTGAACTAAAGGAGCATCATTTTATGAGGTGGCTGTAGAGTATAATTGGGATGCTAAAAAACCAAATCAAATCCATTGCCACTGAGTCGATTTCAACTCCTAGCGACCCAATAGGACAGAGTAGAACTGCCCCATAAGGGTTCCCAAGGGGCGGTTGGTGGATTCAAACTGCTGACCTTTTGGTTAGCAGCCGTAGCTCTTAACCACTCTACCCCCAGTGTTTCTGGATTTCTCAATCCCTGACTGGTGATTTTCCCAGTGTGTTAACTAGTCTGAAGTCCACCAAATGCTAGGTAACAGCTGCACGTTGATATTTTCATGCAATACCAAATTTTGGGAAATTGCATATGCAAAAAAAAAAGTCAGTTTTGCTCTTTTCTGAACAACTCTTTCGTTAAACTAGTCCATGAAATATAGTCAGGAAAATAAGATGGGGATTTTCAGCATGACTAGAATATTAAATATCACGAATTATGTGTTTCGAGAATTTTAATTACTCTGAAACGCAGAACAAGACTCTCGCTCATTGAATAGAGAGAAGTTGCCGTATTGTCACCACAGGACCAAACCGAAAAACCAAACCCGTTGCATTCAAGTCGATTCCAACTCACAGCGACCCTATAGTAAAAAAATGACAACAAAAAATGTTTGCAAATCATCGTCTTAATAATTACTTTTGTTTTTTCAAAGCTTGAGTATTTTTCCACCGTTCACCAGCCAGGTTCTACCAACGTTTAAGTTCCTCTCCTGCGGTGAGTATGAGTCAACTTAAAACCTTGGTAGAATCTGGTTGGCGAACATTGGAAAAACACTCAGGCTTTGAAAAGAAAAAATAATTATTAAGAAGATGATTTGCAAACGTCTCTTTGTTGTCATTTTTGTACTGCATCTGCTAAAGCTTGGAATTAACCTCTGTGCAAACAGCAGATCTCAATTTACTTTCCATTTCTCTCTTGCCGCTCAGGGTCTGCACTGAATACCTTCTTTAGAAACCAGTCGGTTTGATCCATTCAGGCTTTGATGCACTGTGAGTGTGTCCCGCGGTGCCTTTTGTGTCACCAGGCTGTGGGAGTGAAGCTGAGCCACGGAGAAGCCAGGGCAGGGGAACAAAGCCCTTCCACCGGCCCTTTGTGAATGCCAGCAGCCAGCACCACCATGAGGCCTACGGATCACGTGAGGAAGCGAAGCTCTTAAGGAGAAAGCAAAATCTTCTTCTCTAAGAACTTCCCTTCAAAAATTCAGTTTCATCTGGTTTCAGGATTTTGTTTCTTTTCTGGTGGCGGTACTAGATGACTCTGCTGAAGTGGACAAAGGTCGATGAAAACGAAAGCAGTCCATTTCTCCTTAGGCAGAGGCCTCCGTTTTGTGCCTGTCCTTTCCTTGGGCTTATCAAGGTATCTGACGTGTGATGATAACACTCAGGCACTGTTGTTATTAGCTGCGGTGTCAGCCCTGACTCGTGGTGACCTCATGCATGCACAGTGGAATGAAACAATGCCCTGTCCGGGCCATGCCCATGATCAGTTGCAGATAGGACCATGGTGATCCATAGGGTTTTTTGTTTGTTTTTAATAAAATAAACAAGTTTATTTCTCTCCCATGTAACAGCCCCAAGGTAAGGATGATAGAGATGGTGGCAACTCTGCTCCATACAGTCATTCAGGGATCCAGGGTGAAAATGGCTATGTTATCATCAACATACACTTTCCAGAGTCATCACCATATCCACCAAATGGCAGAGTGGATGAGCAGGAATCCAGGAACACGTGTTTCTTCTTAATCAAATGAGGTGGAAGCTAGATACATCCCTTCCCTTCATAGTCCTCTGAATCCATAGGGTTTTCATTGGCTGATTTTTTGGAAGTAGATCACCAGATATTTCTTCCGAGGTCCCTCTGGGTAAACTTGAACCTCCAACCTTTCAGTTAACAGCTGAGGGCATTAAACCTCTGCACCACCCAGGGACACTGGGTAGTTTATTACTCTTATTATATAGATGTAAAGAAAGATCCCTGGTGGCTCTGTGGTTAAGCGCTTGGCTGCTAACCAAAAGGTCAGCGATTCAAACCCACCAGCTACTCTATGGAAGAGAGACGTGGCAATCTTCTCCCAGAAAGATCACAGCCTTGGAAATCCTATAGGACAGTTGTGGTCTGTCCTGTAGGGTCACTAGGACAGAATCGACTCAATGGCCACAGGGTTTATGGACGAGGGCCAGAGAGACTTTCTACTTTCTAACCTCCAGCTGCTAGCAAACCACCATGAGCACTTTGGTCTACTGACCTCTCCTCTAATGTGCTTTCCACCGCCAAGGACCACACCACAGTGTGTGATGTTGTCTTCACCCAGTCCTATGTTCCTTCCATTATATCGCAACTTGGAGTTGATCAGGGCTGTCAGTGTGGGAAGCCAGTTATTGGTAATACTCATGGTTACTGCTGGAGGTGCTGCAGGTAAAGAAAATTAGAGCCACAGGTCACCTCCAAGCCACGTCTCACTTTGTTAAAACCAAGTTCCTGATCAAAAAGATTTATAAGTAATTTTCATAAGTTCAAAAGTATCTCTCTGTTAATTTTCTTAAGTCAGCTTCATCACAGTAACCTTCCCATACATCCAGTGACTTAAAAACCAAAAACCAAACCCACTGCCATCGAGTCAATTCCGAATCATAGCGACCCTATAGGACAGAGTAGCACTGCCCCATAGAATTTCCAAGGAGCGCCTGGCGGATTTGAACTGCCGACCTCTTGGTTCGTAGCCGTAGCACTTAACCACTACACCACCGGGGTTTCCGACTTAAACAACAGCTCATGAAGAAAATCCATGTTTAATTATGCATTATGTGCATTGGAATTGAGGCCTTCTGCTGGTTTATAGATTTGTAGCTTTGTGATGCTTGTTGATGTGGGAAATGAGTCCCAGTGAGGTTAAGTACCTGTGCAGGGTCATGTAGCCAGTGAATACCGAAGCACAACTAAAACTCAGGCTTTGCACCAGCCAAGACCCCTCTCCTGTCTTATCCGTTAGTGACTCTAATTGTGAGATTTTAAGGCAATTATTGGTTCTGTGGAAAATATTTTGAGGCAAATGTCATTTTAGAATCTTCCACTTCTTGCAGATTCCTTGCTCCTGCGATCTTATGTTCTCTAAAGCTCTGGGAAATTGATGCGTTTTGGCCTCACCATTGTGTGTATGTGGTCTATCGTCTATGATTTCAGGCACATTTCCTTGGTGGAAGACTATTGGTTTTTTTAATTGGTTTATTTATTGATTTATTTAGTTGGGCCAAGTTAAGTCATGTGATTTGGGTCATATCACATTTCATTGTCAGTGGGAGGGTGCATTTAACACATGCCTACAAGGCTTTTCGTGAACACTTGGGAATTACCCAGTCTAAAGTGCTCGGAGTCAACACCACGGCCCACATTGGAACACATTGCTTGACTGGAGTCATCCTGCAGAAAAGTGAGTTTGAGGCTTGGGGAAATGAGCACACCCTGACACATAGATCCCCTCAGGATGAGCTAAGAGAACGTGGTTAGTTAAGGACACCTGAGAACATTAGTCTGCGGTTTGTTCTGTGAGAGCAGCGTCTCCATCCTCCCTGGTTCTTGAGGGAAAAGGCCTGGTGCAGGGAAGCCTGGCGATTGTCTACCAAGCCTCTTATATCTCCAACCATCCTCCCTGAAGCTGCAGCATTAACGTGATTGTAAACAGGGCCTTTAGCAAGCCGTACCGTCAAGATGTGACTTCCAGTTCTGCATACCTTTTCTTCCTAGCAGCCAGCGCATTGTGCCATATTGTCCACAGGACATAGAGTAACGACCAATCACTGTCCCTGTGTATTCTCACTGAGCTTTGTAAAGACAGCCCGTCCAGAACATGGGCAGCTGGCTACCTCTGAGTTGTAAGGCTGGGACAATAGACTCACCAGGCCTGACCAGGGTCTTTCCACCAGGATAAACAGCCAGTTCAGAAATGTATTCTCTAGTTGCCTATCTGATTATTTGTCTAAACATATCAAATTAACTGAATAATACTCCAATTTTGTGTGAAGCAGGTCCAGACCTCATTACCAGCCAATGAAGTAGTTATCTGTTTCAATTTTGATGTCAAATTCAGGAAAAACATTTTTTTAATGTAAAAAATTTTTCTCACTAACTCATTCAACATGTGTGTTTTTTTTTTAGTCATCTAGTGCTACTGTAACAGAAATACCACAAGTGGATGGCTTTAACAAAGAGAAATTTATTCTCTCACAGTCTAGAAGGCTAGAAGTCCAAATTCAGGACGCCAGCTCCAGAGGAAGGCTTTCTATCTCTGTCAGCTCTGAAGGAAGGTCCTTGTCATCAATATTCCCCAGTTGAGGAGCCTCTCAGGGCAGGGACCCCAGGTCCAAAGGATGTGCTATTCTCCTGGATCTTGTTTCTTGCTGGTATGAGGTCCCCTGTTTCTCTGCTCACTTCTCTATTTTATATATCAAAAGAGATTGACTTAAAACACATCCTAATCTTGTAGATTGAGTCTTGCCTCAGTAAGGTAAGTGCCGATAATCTTGCCTCACTAATATCATAGAGGTAGGATTTACAACACATGGGAAAATCACATCAGATGAGAAAATGGTGGCCAATCACACAATACTAGGAATCAGTAGTTTGGCAAATCCTGGCAGAATTCATATACATTGGCGTAACTTGGGGTATAACAATAATATGAAGAAAATCTAATTTATCAGCAGCAGAATCCCCCCAGCTGCTCAGAGACCTGCTTTTTTATTGGGCAAATACTTTGATAAGCCACGTGATGTGAGCTGGAAGATCCATTAGGGTCCTGTTTGGGAACACAAAAGGATGGGTCCTGAAGTGCTAGTAAGGGCTGGGGGCTGGGCTTGATCACAGCTTTGGTTTGCTGGGTGTGAAGTGCAAATTGAGGACCAGAGAAGAACTGCTTATGGAGGGAGGGGAAACTTCTAAGCTATATGGGAAAATAAAGAGAAAAAGGAGAAGAAGCAGCAGCTGGAACTCAGAGTGAAAAGGTAGGAGGAGGACAGAAGTATTTAAAAGGGACTTTAAAGAATACATACCGTAGGGGTTCAATATAAGCCAGCATTTCTATCTTCGTATGAAACTCATGAAATCTGCATTCTTTGCTAGTGTACTGTGGTGTGGGAAGTCTTCCCTAGTGCTGGCTGTGGCCTGCAAAGAGCAGAGACTAGGCTGCCCTGGGCTGGGTTGACAGTAGGAGTGGGGCTTCACGCTGTTGTGAAAAGGGAAACCTTTTCACAAACCCAAATCAGTTGCCATCTGATCGATTCCGACTCATGGCGATGCCATATATACAAAGTAGAACTGCACTCCATAGGGTTTTCAAGTCTGTGATCTTTTGGAAGCTGCTCGCCAGACCTTTCTTCTGAGGCACTGAGAACAATGCTGGTAAGTTATAGCTAATGTCAACATATTACTTTGCATGGATTGTAGGTGAGGATCATACCCTACTGCTTCTTAAACCCAGTTCTGGGAAATTTAATATTTTCTCAAATTGACTTTCATATCTTGAAGCATCTTATTACAACACAACAGCCCTTACATAACTGTGTAGAATTATTGATTTTAGCAAATGAAATGATTTGGTAGTTGCATATATTCTGCTTATTTGATCAGTTCTTTGTACTTTGGATTACATAGCATATATTCAGAAATCCTGGTGGTGTAGTGGTTAAGTGCTACATCTGCTAACCAAAAGGTTGGCAGTTCGAATCCACCAGGCACTCCTTGCTCTATGGGGCAGTTCTACTCTGTCTGATAGGGTCGCTATGAGTCGAAATCGACTTGAAGGCAGCGGATTTGGTTTAGCATATATTCACTGAGAATGACAGATGATTTTGATAACTGTTTACACTTTAATGAAGATATTGGGAAAAAGAGCTCTGGCGGTTCAGTGGCTGGGAGCTCAGCTGCTAACCAAAAGGTCGGCAGTTCAAATCCACCAGCCGCTCTTTGGAAACCTTATGGGGAAGTTCTACTTCATTCTGCAGAGTCGCTATGAGTAGGAATCGACTTGACAGCAACGGGTTTTTTTCTTTTTTTAATTGGGAAAAAACATGAACAAAATTTTGCTAATTTGATGAGTTGGAGTTACGGGTTCCTTAAAATTTCTCATCAAATTTGTAGAAGGAGAGAAAAATCTTAATTTAAAATGTTCTGGGTTCATTTGTAGGTTGTAGGTTTTGCTCCTCCTTGCTTTTTTGTTGGGTTTTGCTCCTTTGTAGTATGAGTCACAGGCTGCAGTTCTAGAGAACACCAGTAGGTGTCGGTATTTCTCCATACATATATTGGTTTTTCTCTCCGGTCTTTGTAAGTCCTGGCTGGCCTGAAGGTATTTCACTTTAGTCGAAGTCTCTGGCAGGACTGACGCTTGATCAGAGGGACCTACGAAGATTGTCATGAGGTCCACATCACAGACTTTGAGGAGCAATAACGCCTTGAACCGTTTGGCGACCCAATTGTTTTCTGCTTTGATTTTTTGTTGATACCATGCGTTTTCATTAACGGAAGCATGCTGAGTTCATTCAGTGTGTCTGAATTTTTGGTAGTAGTATGGATTTTCTTTTGGTGCCCCCCTCCCAAAAGCCTACCCTAAGTGTTAAGTGGTACATATGAAGTACCACGAATTATACTTCAGAGTCCTCTCACAGGGGTCTATTGGTATATATGTATAACAAAAGTTTTCAGAATTTCTCTTTTTCCTACCGAAAATTCAGACACCTCATACAATACCCTGTAAAAACAGTTAATTTGTGGCACATGCCCGTTTCTTCAGTTTCAAACAGTCATAAAGACCCTGCCTTGTGGCAGAATGCCCTGTTAGGGTACAGCAGCTTCTCAATAAACCCCCTAGGCTGAAAACGCTCCTGGGCATGAAAGGGTTAAAGATGGATTCCCCAAGGGTCCCAGTTTAAGAACTTCTAGGATTTTTTCCTTAGCCCTTGTTTCGAGAGTCAGTACTCTTAGTGATTTTCCCAAGAATGTGTTCTATGAAAATCAGCTCTGTCTTTGAAGAAGTATTTATTAAATGTCTACAGTGTTTTGGGACATTATAGTTATGTTAAAGAGAGAAGACAGTTAAACAAATATGGCATAGTGGTTAAGTGCTACAGCTGCTAACAAAAAGGTCGGCAGCAGTTCGATTCCACCAGGCGCTCCTTGGAAACTCTATGGGGCAGTTCTACTCTGTCCTATAGGCTCGCTGTGAGTTGGAATTGACTCAGTGGCAATGGGTTTTTTTGTTTTGTTTTGTTTTTAATATATAAAGCAAAGTCAGAGATGATAAATACCAACAGAGATTACAGAGAGCAGTGGAGGTTAAGTGAGCAAACCAGGTCTCACCGAGTGATTGCATTTCATTCTCTCCGTGTCTCTTGTTTCCCGGTGTTTCAAGCCTCTGCCGCTCAATTTCTAGCTTTATGTCTCCCAGTGTTCTTCTACCAGCACCAGATTAAGGGGTGGGCTATATGGGTGGACACCCAGGGCATAAAGTTTAATGGGGCGCCAGATTTGATATGTATCAAAAATCAATTTGACTAAAATACCACCAATATAAACTAAATACCAAGTAGTTAGCATAAGTTTATATAGATGTTTCCAAACCACGCTATGGCACAGTGGCATAAGTAGGGTGTGGAAACCTGCTGTAGAGAATACTCTCGGATTTGAACAACGAGTTACTGTTTTAATCTCACAGAAAAAGTTCACCACTATGGTAGGACGAATCCAGACAACTTAAGAGGCTGCATGCCAAGTGAGAACCCTGTGAGTGGTCCTGAAAGCAACGTGGGCAGAAGTGGGTGTGGTAGGGACTGCTGCACCAGGCATGGGTGAGTGCTGTCAGGAAACATTCATTGACAACGGTCCATGTATATTTTTATTACATTTTTTTCCTTAGTTGTCAATGTGTTTTTTGAAATGAAGTAAATGAATAAGTAGACTTTTTTTTTTTTTTCTGGTGCCATTATATTAAAGGGCACTGGCAAAAAGCCTCTGCCTGGGCTTGAAAATATTTTGTCTGGCCCTTCTTCTACCCAACCCAATTTACTGAACACAACTTCAGCTTATGGGACTACGCTTTCTCTGTTTGACATGGCTTGAGGTAAGAAGTCACAGAACTTTAAAACTGGAGAGGCCTGAACACTCCATCAATCCACCATGTGTACACTTCTGGAACATTGCATTACATTCAGGATTCTGTATCGACTTGGCCCCCAGAGGTGTTTATATGCTTCCTTTCCAAGGCCAAGTGAAAGGAAACTACCATGTGGTGGCCTTATGTACTCCTTCCAGCTCCTCTGACTGAATAGCAGCAAGCAATAGGGTGTATAACGTGCAACTTGATAAAATTGGTCCAAAAAGTATTTTGGGGTTTCTGGCAGGCCCATGTCTCACTGTCATTGAGATCATGGAATATGGCCAAGGCTTTATAGACCTGAGCTGCGCCACAGCAGGGCACGGACGGACAAGGGTGAGGCAGATGAGCCGCTTGGGTGTAATATCTAAGGAGGTGCTCACTTTCAGCTCCCAAGCATACAGCACGTTGCATAACCCCAAGTGGGGCACCTCCTTCAGTCTTATACCCTGGGAGCCTCCTTTGCCCACCGCAGCGTCAGCCCTATGCCACAGCACACTGCAGGTGCACCACCTGTCTGTAAGCTCTCTCCCTTCCCCTTCCTGACCCTCCTCTTCTCCTCCCTTCTCCTCTTTCACTGCTGTCTTCCTTCTGTCTTTCCCCTTATCCGTTCTTCCATTGCCCCTTGTCCCACCTGATTCCTTTCTTTCCTTCCTTCACACATTTAACAAATATTTCCCAAGTGTCGACCTGGGCCAAGACACAGATAGATGAGCCCCCTTTGTGCTTCCCATTCATTGTATTTATGGTGATTTTTAAGGTATTTCAAAGTCTCACGTAAGTAAACTAATTTGATGCACAGTGTAATATATGAGACGCATTCCTGGACCTGAAAACCCACCTGGGACTTTACTTTTTCAAGTTACCTTCAAAAGCAGAAGACCTGGATGGCTCGTATTAATCCTTGGGGACACTTATGGAATCAGGCACATTTGCCAACTAAGGGCTCTCTGAGCAAAATTCAGAGAGGAAGTCAGAGCAGAAGTCACCCTACAATGGGAAGATTTTATTGTCTAGTTATCCAACAAAGAGATCTGCGTCTTGACCACTTGGAGACATTGGAGTCTTTATAAACTGTTAACTTTCTGGAAAATAGCAGGCAAAGAAAGAGAACAATGTTTTCACGACCAAATAGCAATTTTTCCAGTTTTATGATAGATTCTTTAAATTTAATTGTGTTATGTGCTGTCAAAGAGCCCTGGTGGTACAGTGATTAAAGCGCTTGGCTGCTAACGGAACCCAAGAGCCACTCCATGGGAGACAGATGTGGCAGTCTGATTACAGCCTTGGAAACACTATGAGGCAGCTCTACTCTATTCTATGGGGTTGCTATGAGTCAGAATTGATGGCAACGTTTTTTTTTTTTTCTCTGTAGTGGGGTTTTATACTTGCAATCACAGGATGGGAAACCCTGGTGGCGTAGTGGTTAAGTGCTATGGCCCTTAACCAAGAGGTCAGCAGTTCAAAGCCTCCAGGCGCTCCTTGGAAACTCTACGGGACAGTTCTACTCTGTCCTATAGGGTCACTATGAGTTGGAATCGACTCGACGGCAGGAGGGTTATCAAAGCGCGACTCTTAGTGGTAATATGATCATCGGAATATAAAAGCAATTCAGGAGGGAAAACACAAACAGTTACAGTCAACAACCCTAAATTGCCATTGTTAAAAAGGAGGTGCAAATATGACGGCTTGTAAAATAAAATATACAATTCATAAAAAAAAAAAGAAAGCCTGTTGCTGTTGAGTTGATTCCAACTCAAGTAACCTCATGTGTTACAGGGTAGAACTGAGATCCACAGGGTGTTCTTGGCTATAATCTTGACAGAAGCAGATTGCCAGGCCGTTCTCCTGCAGTGCCGTTGAGTGGATTTGAACCACCAACCTTTTGGTTAGTGGACAAGAGCAAACTGTTTGCCCCCAGGGACCTATATACAGCTGATGCTTAGAGGTAATTTTTCTACCAGATATTGAGGTAGGCCTTTCATAAAAATATTGCATCCAGTTTGGGGCTTCCCAACAGAAAAGAGACTTCGAAAACTTGGAGTGGATTCTGAAGGGCACAGTAATAATAGCCATAATTAATTGAATGCTAAGTGTGCACCCAGACTGAGTGCTAATTTAATACAATGTTATCATGAGGTGGATTCTATCATTACCTTGCTCTACAGATGAGATGGTTCAGAGAGGTTAAGAAATAATGCTCAAAGTCACAAAGCTAATTAGTGGAAGAGCCAAAATTCAAATCAACCCAGATCGGCTGCACTTCAGAGTCCATGATTTTAAACACCATTGATTAAAGGGCCGGTGAGGAAGGGTAAAGGACCTGGGATTATTGCATGTGGAGAAGAGGAAACCAAGGAGAGACCTCTTCTTGATCTTCAAGTGTATTTTAAAAGGTGCTTGTATAAAGGAATGAAATTAGCTTATTATTTTTGTAGAGAATTCAACATAAATCTACAATGAGTTAAATACAGCAAAGAATAATTAAGTATTGGCATATATAGCCAAGAGTTCCACCCTGTCAGCTCCATGAGGACGGGGACCACGTCTATCTGCCTCATCTTGGAATCCCAGGGTTTCTCATAGCGCTGAATGCATACATGGAATGTTGATGAATAAATGAATGAAGGTGTGCATGAGCCTTTCAAATTTTTTTTTTTTGAGGCATTAACAATAGGATAGATGTGCACTGTTTGGGGGTAGTTTAAATATGATCATAATTGGGGGTGACAGAAAATAAGCAGAGCACCAAAGACTCTTTCAACCCCGTGTCTTAGTTTCTCTAACCCAAATCCACTGAGTCCCTTTAATATCTCAGGTTATATATCCTGGAGGCAGATTGTAGTTTTGCCATGTTGAAGAACTTTAATATGACATGTTCAGATATTGGTTAAAGTACCAATCACAGAGCTTTTTGGGTAAATTACACAAATCCGGATAGGAATTACAAGCAAATCTCAACAGAACAAAATACGGTAACAGAAAAAGTATTCATAACTAGAGAAAAAAATTAATTAAAAAACACTTTAACTCTCCATATTACTCTGCATAATTTGTTTTCAGTTATCAGGCTAAGAAGCACAAAAATAGTTTTGCTGCATCATTGGTCAAATACATTGTTTAAACATACACAATTTTTTTAGAGTGCTGCCTCATTCCCATCTAACAACAGCTGTCCCCAGTGTGATAACAGTGAAGAGCATAGGGTTGCTCCTGGCCTCTGGGCCTCAGATACCAACATGGACATTCCCAAAGGTCAGCTGACCCTTCAGCACCCAGCAATGGCCACGTCAGTTCCTCCATCACCACTGTCATCAGCCTTGTTGCCTTCTTTTGCAAATTTGACTTCTGAATCCTCATTCCCATGTTACTTTTTTGGGTCCAGTCTTTGATATGCCCTTGCTAAATTTCAGTGTCAACTCCTCCTGGATCAAAAATATATATTTGAAACAAACACTTTCCTCAGGCAAGGTCAGTAAAATATCAATTTACTAGAATGCCTGGGAAATAGAGTATTTCAGTTCATTGATCATTTGGAGTTGTTTAGAATTAATTATATAATCTTTTTAAAAATTGCAGTATATTTCTATACCATAAAGTTCCCCCTTCTAAAAGAATAATTTCAGTGTTTCTTGGTATATTCACACAACTGTACAACCAGCCCCACGATCTAATTTATAACATCTTCATCACTTCTGAAAGAAGCCCCACAGCCCTTAGCTATAAGTCCCAATCCTCCCTTCTCTCAGCCCCTGGTGCCCACTAACCTGTTTGCTGTCTCTGTGGGTTTACCCACCCTGGATATTTGACATAAATGGGATCATACAATATGTGGCCTCTTGTGCCTGAGTTCTTTCACTTAGCATAATGCTTGCTAGGTTTACCTACGTTGTGGCATGTGTCAGTACTTCATCTCTTTTTTTGGCTAAATGATATTCCATTGTATGGCTATACCACACTTCATTTATCCATCAATTGGTAGACATTTGGATCGTTTCCAATTTTGGGCTATTATGGATAATACTGCCACGAACATTCATGTATATGTTTTGTGTGGACATATGTTTTCAATTCTCTTGGCTATATATCTAGTAGTGGAATTGCTGGGTTACATGTTAACTAGTGCTACCGATGCTAAGAAAAAGGTCAGCAGTTCGAATCCACCAGCCACTCCTTGGAAACTCTGTGGGGCAGTTCTACTCGGAACTATAGGGTCACTATGAGTCAGAATTGACTCAGTGGCAATCGGTCTAGTTTCCAAAGTGGTTACACCATTTTATTCCCACTAGCTGTGTGTGAGGCTTTCAATATCTCCATATCCTTGTCAACACTTGTTATTGTCTTTTTATGTATGTATTGGCCATTTGTATATCTTCTTTGGGGAAATGTCCATTGAAATAAACAGATAATCTTTTATTATTCCAATTGTATTGCTAAAAACCTTTCTAAAATGCAACACTGTACTTTGACTCAGTAGCTAAAACTTATTGGCTTGTTGGTGAGGGGCCTTCAGGACACCATCCAAACACCAGAGCTTTTATATCATATGGCAGATATGTAAAGTGAAGATGGAAAGAAAGAAACTGTTGTTTTATTGTTTGCCAAGTAAGTGCCAAACGCTTTTCTGTCATTTCGTCCTGATGTGAATTCTAGGAGGTGGTTAACATCCTGTCTTTACCAATGAGAAAATGGAGGTCCTCAGTGGCTCAGGGATTCATCCAAGATGATCAAGTGAGCATGCGGTGGAGCTTGGAGTCAGACCCAGGTAGCACTGACATTACAGACTGCAGTGTTTTCACCATACCATCCTGCCTCTTAAATAAAACCCACTGCGGATGAGTTGACTCTGACTCATGGTGACTCTGTGTGCTTCAGAACAGAACAGTGCTCCATAGGGTTTTCAATGACTGTAATCTTATAGAAATAGATCACCAGGCCTTTCTTCTGCAGTGGCACAGGGTGGATTCAAACCATTGATCTTTAGTTTAGCAGCCAGGCACAGTAATCACTGGCACCACTCAGGGACCTTAATCCACTGAAGACTATTTATTTAAAAATTTAATTGTTACTTTTCAAGGTCAGTTGTGTTCATTTTATTTTTATTTACTTCTCACATATGATGGAGTTGGGGTACTAAATTAGAGTAATGCATGTTGTTGTTAGGTGCTGTCAAATTGGTTCCGACTCATAGCAACCTTATGTACAACAGCATGAAACACTGCCTGGTCCTGTACCATCCTCACAATTGTTGCTATGTTTGAGAACATAGTTGCAGCCGCTGTGTCGTTCTATCTCATTGAGGGTCTTCCTCTTTTTTGCTGACCCTCGACTTTACCGAGCATGATGTCCTTCTCCAAGGACTGGTCCCTCCTGATAACATGTTCAAAGTATGTAAGACAAAGCCTCACCACCCTCACTTCTAAGAAGCACTCTGGCTGTACTTCTTCCAAGACAGATTTGTTTGTTCTTCTGGCAACAAATAGTATATTCAATATTCTTTGCCAACACCATAATTCAAAGGCATCAATTCTTCTTCAGTCTTCCTTATTCATTGTCAAGCCTTCACATGCCTATGAGGTGATTGAAAATACCATGTCTTGGGTCAGGTGCATTTTAGTCCTCAAAGTGACATCTTTGCTTTTTAACACTTTGAAGAGTTCTTTGGCAGCAGATTTGCCGAATGCAATATGTTGTTGATTTCTTGACTGCTGTTTCATGGGCATTGATTGTGGATCCAAGCAAAATTTAACACGATGTTGCTTATTGATCCAGTTGTGAGGATTTTTGTTTTCTTTATGTCGAGGTGTAATCCATACTGAAAGCTGCAGTCTTTGATCTTCATCAGTAAGTGCTTCACGTCCTCTTCACTTTCAGTAAACAAGGTTCTGTCATCTGCGTATCGCAGGTTGTTAATGAATCTTCCTCCAATCCTGATGCCACGCTCCTTTTCATAGAGTCTGGCTTCTCAGATTATTTGCTCAGCATACAGACTGAATAAGCATGGTGTAGGCATGCAACCCTGACACACACATTTCCTGATTTTAAACCACTAAGTATCCCCTAGTTCAGTTCAGACAACTGTCTCTCGGTCTAAGTACAGTTTCCACATGAGCACAATGAAGTGTTCTGGAATTCCCGTTCTTCGCAATGTTTTCCGTAATTTGTTATGATCCACACGGACGAATGCGTTTGTGTAGTCAATGAAACACAGGGAAACATCTTTCTGGTATTCACCGCTTTTGGCCAAGATCTGTCTGACATCAGCAGTAATTTCCTTTTTTCCCTGTCCTCTTCTGAATTCGGTTTGAATTTTTGGCAGTTTCTTGTTAATGGACTGCTGCAAATGTTTTTGAATCATCTGCAGCAGAATTTTACTTGAGCATGATATTAATGATACTGTTCAATAATTTCCAAATTCTGTTGGATCACCGTTCTTTGGAATAGGCACTTATACTCTTTCAGTTGGTCCGCCAGGTAGCTGTCTTCCAAGCTTCTTGGCATAGATGAGTGAGCACTTCCACTATTGCATCCATTTGTTGAAACATTTCAGTTGGTATTCTGTCAGTTCCTGGAGACTCGTTCTTCACCAATGCCTTCAGTGCAACTTGGACTTCTTCTTTCAATACCATCAGTTCTTGATCATATGCTACCTCCAGAAATGGCTGAATGTTGACCAGTTCTTTTTGGTACAGTGACTCTGTGTATTCCTTCCATCTTCTTTTGATGCTTTCTGTGTCATTCAATTTTTGTCCATGGAATCCTTCAATATTGCAACTCGAGGCTTGAATTTTTTCTTCACTCCTTTTGCCTGAGAAATGCTGAGCATGTTCTTCCCTTTTGGTTTTCTAATTCCAGGTCTTTGCACATTTCATTATAATACTTCACTTTGTTTTCTTGGGCTGCCATTTGAAATCTCCTGTTCTGCTCTTTTACTTCATCATTTCTTCCTTTCACTTTAGCTACTCTACATGCAAAGGCAAGTTTCAGAGTCTTTTCTGACAACCATTTTGGTCTTTTCTTCCTTTCCTGTCCCTTTAATGGCCTTTTGCTTTCCTCATGTGTGATGTCCTTGATGTAATCCCACAACTCATCTGGTCTTTGTTTGTTAATGTTCAATGCATCCAATCTATTCTTGAGATGGTCTGTAAATTCAGGTGGGATATACTGAAGGTTGTATTTTGGCTTTCGTGGACTTGTTCTGATTTTCTTCAGTTTCAGCCTGAACTTGTATACGAGCAATTGATAGCCTGTTCCTCAGCTGGCCACTGCCCTTGTTCTGACTGATGATATTGAGCTTCTTCATTGTCTCTCTCCACAGATATAATCGATTTAATTCCTGTGTATTCCATCTGGCAAGGTCCACGTGTATAGTCGCCTTTTTTGTTGTTGAAAAAAGGTATTTCCAAGGAATGGGTCATTGATCTTGAGAAATTCTATCATGTGATCTCTGGTGTTATTTCTATCACCAAAGCCATATTTTCCAACTACCGATCTTCCTTCGTTTCCAACTTTCACATTCCAATCACCAGTAATTATCAATGCACCTTGATTGCATGTATGATCAGTTTTAGACCGAAGAAATTGGTAGAAATCTTCAGTTTCTTCATCTTTGGCATTTGTGGTTGATGCATAAATTTGAATAACAGTCGTATTAACTGATCTTCTTTATAGGCATATGAATATTATCCTATCACTGGCAGCATTATACTTCAGAATAGATCTTGAAATGTTCAATTAATTGTTCCCGACATAGTAGACGATATGATTGCCTGATTCAAAAATGGCCAATACCAGCCCATTTCAGCTCACTAATTCTAGGATATCTATCTTTATGTGTTCCATTTAAGTTTTGACAACTTCCAATTTTCCTAGCTTCCATGTTCTGATTAGTAATGGGTGTTTTCAGGTGTTTCTTCTTATTATGAGTCATGTCACAAAAGCAAATGAAGGTCCCAAAAGCTTTACTCCATTCACATCATTAAGGTCAACTCTGCTTTGGTGAGGTAGTTCTTCCCCAATTGTATTTTGAGTGCCTTCTAGCCTGAGGGGCTCATGTTCCAGGCAACAGTCAAGCCTCAACACACACAGACGAGTTGTGGAGAGTAGTGCATACTTTCAGTTAGTTGAGAGCTCCAGTAAGTTCCAATATGGTTCACTGGTTTTATTGGATGATCTTACAGAAACCTTATCCCTTGGTAAAAACAGTTACCAAACTAATCTCTTAGTTTCTCACTTGAGAGTTAGGGATCAATGAAACATGATGTGATAAGGGTAAGAAGAATGAAAAATTGTATTATTCTTTAAAATATTTGAGATATTTGGAAGTTAATATTTAAATTGGAAAAAAATTGGCACCTCCAGGAGAGGTGGCAGTGCAGCCACTCAATAAACTAAGACATGTGCACTACTCTCAAAAGATAGACTTCATAGGAACGGGTGAAGGAATAGTTTTGCTTTCCATATTAAATCAACTATGTTGAACCTCCACCACCAAACTCTCAGTTTATTGTACTGTGATGGCTTGAGTGTTGCTATGATGCTGGAAGATATGCCAACCAGTATGTCAAACACTAACAGGGTCACCCATGGTGGACAGATTTCAGCAGCGCTTCCAGACTAAGACAGACTAGACGGAAAGGCCTGGTGGTTGGCTTCTGAAAATTAGCCAGTGAAAATCCTTTGGATCAGAACTGTATATTGTTTGACTGGACTCAAACGTGTCACCGATCATGAAGACAGTGTAGAATGGGGCAACATTTTGTTTTGTTGTGCACGGGGTCACCACAAGTTGGAGATGACTCAATGGCAACTAACAATAACAACATGCAGAGTCTAGAAGAAAAGAGTAAGGTTTTCATGACAAATCAATGGAGAAGCAATATTTTTAGAACTGTAAACTGTGTCATATCCTTTCTGTGCAGGACCAGCAAAGGAGCAAGACCCCGTTGAGCAGAACATCCAAGAACGATGGCGTCTCATCTTCCACTCTGGACAGTGGGCCAAGGGGCCGGCTACCAGACATATGGGAGGTGTTTCTTAGGACTGTTTTCTAGCTTTCTGATCCTATGAAAGTGAGTTCTTTCTTTCCTTAAACTTGTAATTTTCCAGGAGTTTGTTCTGGTTTTTCTTTCTCGAAGGAGGAAATCTAGCCTAAAAAGCATCATGCTAACCTCCTGACTTTGACACTGGCTAAGTGCTGTATGTTTCAAAGTCTGGGAGGCAAGGAAAGCAAGCTGAGACATAAGTAGAGAGGCTATTTCATAGCAGAGCCTGTCAGGCCCAATGGAAGGAAAGGGAATTTATGAGTGAGATAGTTATAATTCCAGGCCTCCCAGCCCTACAAGAAGTTCTTGTCTTTATTCCAGTCACTATTTTCCTCCCTCACAATTACACAGAGAAGTCAAAGGGCTTTAAAAAAAAAAAAACCAAACCCATTGCTGTCGAGTCAATTCTGACTCATAGAAACCCTGTAAGACAGAATAGAATTGCCACATAGGGTTTCTAAGGAGTGTCTGGTGGATTTGAACTGCTGACCTTTTCGGTTGCAGCCGTAGCTCTTAACCACTATGCCACCAGGGTTTCCTTGAAGGGTTTGGGAACTTAAAAAAACAAGCAGACAAACAAACAAACAAAAAAAAGCACTACTAGATGGAGGCAGCTCATAACAAAACTGTTTTTTGATTTGGGATGCCCAGATTACAATTCTGACTTGAAGTCAAGAAACAATGGAATGGTAGTTGCGTCCTGATGCTTTCCATCTCTGTCTTTTTCATAAAGAAGAAAAGTACAGAGTAGCTGTAGATCCTCACCAGGCAGGCCCAGAGCTGGACAGGTCGGGGATGGGGTGGCTGCCCAGGAAGTCAGCTCTTTCTCTCTTCCTTGAGATCTGATTTTTGCCAGTGCGGTTAGTACTTCTCTCCTAAGGCACCATTTCGCTCAGGGCCTTCTCCCAGGGGCATTGTCTTAGTCATCTAGTGCTGCTATAACAGAAATACCACAAGTGGATGGCTTTAACAAACAGAAATTTATTCTCTCACTGTCTAATAGGCTACAAGTCCAAATTCAGGGCATCAGCTCCAGGGGAAGGCTTTCTCTGTCACCTCTGGAAGAAGGTCCTTGTCATCAGTCTTCCCTTGGTCTGGGAGCATCTCAATACAGGAACCTCAGGTCCAAAGGTTGTGCTCTGCTCCTGGTACAGCTTTCTTGGTGGTATGAGGTCCCCAACTCTCTGCTTGCTTCCCTTTCCTTTTTATCTCTTGAGAGATAAAAGGTGGTACAGGTCACACCCCAGGGAAAGTCCCTTTACATTGGATCAGGGAGGTGACCTGGGTAAAGGTGGTGTAACAATCCCACCTTCGTTCTCTCAACATACAATTGCAATCACAAAATGGAGGACAACCACACAATACTGGGAATCACGGCCTAACCAAGTTGATACATTTTGTGGGGGACACAATTCAATCCATGACAGGCATATACTGGAGTCTATATACAGGAGTACATAGTGGAAATGTGTTCAGACAGAACTGGTGACACGTCACATAAAGGAGACTTCTCTGCGCTGCTTTGCTACAGGAAACCCTATTTCTAGGGACTTCCACTTTCCCTTTCTCTGTTTTACTTTATCTGAGCGTTTGTCTTCGCTCATGGGCTCTGTTTCCTGTACGTAAAGAGGGAACAGCAATAGATTCAAAGTAAGTAAATAAAGGATAGACTTGAAGCACAGTTTCCAAGCACTTTTTTTTTTTTTTTGACATTTGCTAAAGGAAACAACAACAATATAAAAGGGGAAAAAAGGAAACAAAAGCAGAAGTGAGAACACAGTATTTACGTCAATAAATATAAATGGATAAAAACTCATTGCCATCGAGTCAATTCCGACTCATAGTGACCCTATAAGACAGAGTAGAACTGCCCCATAGAGTTTCAAAGGAGCACCTGGTGGAGTTAAACTGCCAACCTTTTGGTTAGCAGCTGTAGCTCTTAACCACTATGCCACCAGGGTTTCCTAAATGAATAAAACTAAGGAAAAAACCTTCTCAGACTAGGTTAAAAAGTAAAATTACGGTAGTGTGCATATAAGAGGGAAATCCTGGTGGGGCAGTGGTTAAGGGTAACCATGATGGAAACCCTGTTGGCATAATGGTCCTATAGGGTGACATACCTAAAACAAATAAATACAGAAATATTAAAAATAAGATGGTAGCCAAAAATATATGAGACAGATACAGGCCAAAGGAGTGCAATAGACATAGCAAAATGAACAAAAGCTCCAAGATCCCAACAGAAAAGTGGGCGCAGGACATAAACTATTCCTATAAAGAAATATATGGCCAATAAAAATAGGAAAAAAAATACTCAGCTTCACTAGCTATCAGAGAAGTGCAAAATCAAACAAGATACTACTTTTTTTTTGTCAGTCATACTAGCAAAGTGGTGATTTACCCCCACACATTAACTTGGAATGCTGGTGGTGGAGCGTGAAATGGGTTTTTTATGTACGTGGCACAATAGTTTAGAGCTGGGCAGCTAACCAAAAGGCAGGCAGTTCAAATCTACCAGTAGCAACTTGGAAACCGTATGAGACAGTTCTACTCTGTCCTATAGGGTCCCTATGAGTTGGAACTGACTAGATGCCACATAACATCAACAGCAAACCAAAACCAAGGAGCCATGGTGGTGCAATGCCTAAGTGCTCAACTGCTGATAAAGAGGTTGATGATTCAAACCCACCCAACGACTCCAAGGGAGAAAAGACCCGGCAATCTTCTCCTGTAAAGATCACAGCTAGGAAACCCTATGGGGCAGTTCTACTTGGTCACGTGGGATTGTTAATAACAACAAAGCCAAAACCAGTTGCTGCCGAATGGACTCGACTCATGGTGCTAGAGTAGAGCTGTGTTCCATGGGGTTTTCAGTGGCTGAATTTTTGGAAGTAGATTGCCAGGTGTCTCCTGAAGTTCCAACTTTCCATGAACAATTTGTACCACCTGGGGACTCCTGTTGTTGTTGGTGTAGGTGCCATGGAATCGGTTCCGACTCAAAGTGACCCTATGTACAACAGAACAAAACACTGCCCAGTTCTGCGCCATCCTCACAATTATTGCTATGCTTCAGTCCGTCGTTGCAGCCACCGTGTGGACTCCTAAGGGAATGTAAATGGCTGTAAACTTCTGGAAAGCAATTTTTCTGAAGTATGAAGACTATTAAAAGTTTTTGATATTACAAGCTGATGTTTAAACTTGTAGTACATTTGTAAAAAAAATGAACTTTGACCTCTAATTTATGCAACTTACAAAAATTTCGTATATGTTACATGCCATTTTTATTAAAGATTTAAAGGCAATCAAGAAGACCATAAAAGTTTTATGAGAAAATATAGGAGACTATTTTAATAATCTTCACTTGGCGGAGCCTTTTTAAGTATGGCATAAAAACCAGATGCCTTAGAGAAAAATATTGACAGATCTGACTACCTAAAAAAAAACATATGTGAAATGTCTCCCCATATAATGACTATATAGACAGGTAAGGTGAGTGAAGGTTTTTTCAACTCTTTAATTAATTCGATTCGTTGGAACATTTGCAAACAGGGTAATCAACGACAGAGTGAAAATCTCCTCTTTCTTCATTCAGAATTATGGTTTTGCCAGCAATAAGGAGACCATGAAGAGGGAGAGTTTAGGGTTTAAATTGTCTGGGAAACTCTTTCAAAATCACTCATTTTCTTTGCCTGTCTGTTGCAGTGTGTGATGGCTAATCCGAGGTTGCCACTTGATTTTCTAATCAGGTTTTATGTGTACTATCCTGCTAAGTTATTATTTTCACTGGATCTTTCCCCCAGGAGTCACAATCAATCAGTTGAGCTCATTATTATCTTCTCGTAAATTTGTGAGGCAATTCACCAGTGAGTCCTCATTCCATGTATTCTATGGCTGGGATTTGCCCATTTGGTGTACACTGGCTGACAGTACAACAAAATGCCTTAACCAAGCCAAGAATCAGCAGATCCAGGTATCTGATGAAATAAAGTGGAATTTTCAAATAAACTTGGATTTAAGATAAAAAAAATCTAAAATTACCTTTTCACTTGGTGTATTATACCATCTTCGTGGGTATTTCCCAATGGCATCCCTGTACTTTTCAATCCTTGCCCAGTCTTCATGCCATCTTTGAGCTTGATACCAGGGCTTCGATTTTGTGATCCGTTCCAGAATGGCTTTGTTCTCTTTTCGCACTCTGCAAAGCTCCTGTTCTCTTTTTCTCCTGTTTAGACTCCAAAAAATAACACACACGTTTCTTGAAATACTGAGATAGTTAAAGAATGGGTGACAGAAGTTTATCATTCTGCATTCAAGAGAATGAGACTGTGTGTCTACAAGGGGGGCTAACCAACCTCTGGGGCAGGAAGGACCTCTCAGGGAGGTCAGCATTTGCTCATTGTTATCCATTCAGCAAACATTTAATAAGCCCATCCTTCTTCAGGCACTAGGATTGGGAGATGATGGGCTTCAGAGTAGGGCAAGAAAGTCCCTGTACTCAGAGACCTATATAACTCAGTTGAGAAGGATGGTATGTAGAGGGATAAATACAACCTTGTGTTATAAATGCTTTGGGGGCACAAGTCGGGGATGCTTAGGACTTCCTGAGGGCCATGGGGAGAGGTGGCAGTTAGGAGAAAAAGGGATGCTGAAACTGAGTCTTGAATGAGTAGTAGGCCTTTACCAGGCAAGCAAGGAGAGAAAGGGTATACCACGTAGCATGATGACCTAAAGCAGCTGGGCACATCTGGGGAAATTTAAGTATGCTGGTGTGGCCGAATTATGGGAGGCTGCATTTTGGGGGACCTTGGGTGCAGCTTAAGTAGTTCTGTCATTGTTTTGAAGGCATTGGGATGCTACCGAATGGCTTTAAACAGGGAGCGATATGTTCAAACTTTATAACTTTAGAAAGGTCACTCTGGAGACAGGGAGGAGAACGGATTGGAGAAAATAAGACTGGAAGGGAAACCAACTAAGGGTCTACCGTAGTGGTCCAGAGGAGAGATGAAGACGACCTGAGTCAGGCAGCAACAGCAGATGAGAAGAAAACTGTTAGAGAGGAGGGGTCTGTCGCAGTTGGCACCTGATTAAGATGTAGTCACGAGAAGCGTAAGGTGTGAAGAATGAATTACAGACATTAGGATTAAGTGACTGGGTGACTATGGGGAGATTAGTTAAAGTAGGAACTAACAGTGGAACAGGTTTGGTGGGCCTCTGCTTGGAATATCACCATCAAGAACATTTACTGAGCACTTCCTGCATGCTCAGTACAAACTGTGTCTCGTTGATAATAGACTGCCAGCCATTGATTTATGTACCAGTAGTTAAGCACTCGGCTGCTAACCAAAAGGTCAGCAGTTGAAATCCACCAGCCGCTTTGCAGGAGAAAGATGTGGCAGTCTTCTCCTGTAAAGGATTACACACTTGGAAACCCTATAGGCAGTTCTCCTCTGTCCTGTGAGGTCGCTGTGAATTGGAATCAACTTGATGGCAATGAGTTTTTTTTTTTTTTTTTTTTTGAAGAAGAAAAATTGCTGCCAATAAAACCATGTTATGCCATCATTGTAAAATATGTTTTCATTTCAGAGCTGCTAAAAATCTGTGTGTGTTGGGTTGGGGTGGGAGGAGTATGTCTTAGAACTGATGAAATATGATTAACTGATATAATTCTTATAATAATAACCTTAGAGGTAGGCACCCTTAATACGGTCATTTTATAAAAAAGAACAAAGCCACAGATGTAATTGGTGGTTGAGCTGGAACTTGAACCACACAGTCTAACTGGATTTGGGGTCATGGTGGAGCATTTAGGTGGAGCTATATGCCTCGTGCCCAGGAATCATGGACCAGGGCTGAAGACATGGATCCAGGACATCTAAGCAATGGCTAAAGTGAAGGGCATGGGTGACATTGCCCAGAGGTAACGCGCACACCAGGAAGAGGCCGGGGCAGAGCTTCAGGGGACACCAGCATTCAAAGGAGGTTAGGTCGACTGGAGGGCAAAAGAGACCAAGAAGAAAATGATTAAGGAAGTAGAAAGTTTAAGAGGAAGTGGGGAAAGAATTACAACTTGAGGGGAGTGAACAGTGATGCTAAATGACACAGAAAGGCCAAGTGTTTGGTTGATTGTATAACATGGACACTTCTTTAGGTCAAAAACAATGGGAAATTACCAAATATATTCAGCATAAAAAGAATAGGACTGAAAAGAGCCCATGCAAAAATTACCAGACAAAGATGTCCATTTCAGCATCATTTATAAGTGAAAATTCAGAATTAATCTACAGGCCCAATAACATGGAATTGGTGGAATAATGACGGTTCGGTCATTTAAGAGCATGTGATGAACTCATTAAGTGATGTTCTAGAAAAGATTTTAATGACTTGAAAAATTGTTGTTATTTAATGTCAAGTGAAAAAAAGTCAGGATATACGACTATGTATGAGGTTTAATTTTAATTACATTTCGTGCATTTCTATATACACAAAGATATAACAATAAGAAAATGTAGACAACTATACAAATATAAAAGCTATTATCTCTGGGTGAGGGAAACCCTGGTGACGTAATGGTTAAAGAGCTACTGCTGCTAACCAAAAGGTCAGCAGTTCGAATCCACCAGGTGCTTCTTGGAAACCATATAGTGCAGTTCTACCCTGTCCTACAGGGTCACTATGAGCTGGAATCGACTTGAGGGCAACAGGATCTCTGAGTGATGTAAATGCAGGTTATTTTAATTTCTTCTTCATACTCTCTAATATATTATTTTTGTAATCAGGAAAATCATGAAATTTATTTTTTTTAAATTTAAAGGAAAAAATTCAATGGATTTAGCAACCAGGAAGTCATCGTTGACCTTATTTAATTGTTCGGTCGTTCAACAAGTATTTACTGACATGGTCTTGGAGGACATCTAGCTCAGTTGGCCTAACATAGTTTATAAAGAAAATGTGCTCTATCCGACTTTGGTGAGTAGCATCTGGGGTCTTAAAAGCAGTCATCTAAAATACATCTACTGGTTCCATCCCAGCTAGACCAAACGATAATGAAGAAAACCAAAGACACAAGGAAAAGATTAGTTCAAAGGACTAGATGGTGCCTGGCTACCACCACCAACTGCTCTGACAAAGATCACAATAGAGGGTCATGGACAGAGCAGGAGAAAAATGTAGAACAAAATTCAAATTCACAAAGACCAGACCTGCTGGTCTGACAAAAACTGGAGAAACCCGGAGAGTATGGCCCCTGGACACCCTTTTAACTCAGTACACTCCTGAGATTCACCCTTCAGCCGAAGATTAGGCAGGTCTATAGGGCAAACGATAATACATGTGAGGAACGTGCTTCTAATTCAGTTGTGTATTCAAGACTAAATGGGCACACCAGCCCAAAAGCAAAGACGAGAAGGCAGGAAGGGACAGGAAAACTGCACAATTGGAGACAGAGAACTTGGGGTGGAGAAGGGGAGAATGTTGACATGTCTTGGGGTTGACAACCAATATCACAAAATAATTTGTGTATTATTTGTTTAATGAGAAACTAATTTGCTCTGTAAACTTTCACCTAAAGCACAATTTAAAAAATTTACTGAGGACCTACTATGTGCCAGGCACTGTACTGGGCATTGGATAAACACTGATGAAAAAAATAGATACGATCCCTACAGTCATGAGGCTTGTAGTTCAGTAAGAAGACAGATAGTGAACAAATAAACCCACAAACAAATGATTACAAATGATAAATTTTGATAATTGCTATAAAGGAACAGATCAGGAGAGAGTGAAGACCTTCCTCAGGGCATGACGTTTAAGCTGGGATTGAAGGCTGAATAAGAATAGCTAGGCCTAGAGTGGAGTTCCTGGCTGGTGCAAACAGTTCACATACTCTGTTGCTAACCAAAAGCCTGGAGGTTTTGAATCCACCCAGAAGTACCTTGGAACAAAGGTCTGGTAATCTACTTCCAAAATATAAGCCACTGAAACTCCTACAGAGCACAGTTTTACTGTGAAACACACAGGGTCACCATGAGCTGGAGTCAACTCGACAGCAACTAGTGTTTTTTATGCCTAGAAAAAAGAGTAGGGAATAAATGTTCCAGGCTCTTACCCATGTACTAGGAAGAGCCCCTGAGACACAAAGGGAGGGGAAAAATGTTGTAGTTGAGATTCCTTAATAACAATTTTGCTTGGATAGTTCAAGGCAGAACTGTCCACTTTATTGTCTGGCCTTGTTTTATGAGACCATTTACTCTGATCGTTGTGTAAATTGGGTGTCATCCAACTAAGTTTTTTTCTTCTTTCTCTTCCTACTTTTAAAGTGTGACTCTTACTTGTACATATGGATGATCTGTAGTTACTTGAGGCTTAAGAGGATCAAGTTAAAGCGTGGTTGAGTGCAGACAAGAGGGAGTGGAGTGAACCTGTGAAGGCTGCCTGTGCTTGTATTTACAAGCTTGCTCCTATCAGCTGAGTCCTGTGATGGTAATGGAAAGCAAATGTTTCTGGATTATCTATTATTTGTGCATAATCCTTACCTTTTTTCTTCTGTTAACATATAAAGCAAATGTTTCTGGATTACCTATTATTTGTGGATAATCCTTACCTTTTTTCTTCTGTTTACACGAGTAACTTGCAGCTGACTTCATTTTTCTTCCTTCCTCCCTGAATTTTCATTTAGTTAGATTCTACCTTTAGGGTTTTTAAAAGCTCCTTCTATATAAGTAGACTGCAAGTCCTATTTAAATTGCTTGAGGGATGAGACAGTCTTTGGGGGGGGGGGTATAGACCTGTTTATTCACTTTGAATATAGCAGGAATAACTTGCTCCTTGGGAAGGGGTTCTTCTCTAGGCCTCTGTATAGAAAACCAAGCACAGTAACAAGGCAATGGATGAAAAGAGTTTCCCAAGGAGTCCATCACCACTCCCTGTCAGCCTGTGGTTCTAAATCACGGAGTCATAGGCTGTAAGACCTGGTATGGACCTTAGGGATTGTCTGGTCCAGAAGTCCATGAACAGAATTCAGAAGCCCATGAACTTGGATACAAAAGAAATTTCATCATTATTTTCACCAGTCTTTAACTAAAATTTAGCATTTCCTTCAATTACAAGTAGAGGCAACATACCACAATATTCCATGACCTTCTTACCAATAAGAAGTCTCAGATATTATAGTATAGTTGTTGCACATTTTTTGAAATATCGTTTATGCTTATCACTTTGAAATTTGTGGTTATTGTATATGTTAATGAATATTGTTATTCCTGTTATTGAGTATGTTAATAAAAGTACATATATTATTTTATCATAGTTTAAAAAATATTTTCGTGTCTCAATATAGTTGGTTTCCTTTGAAATCATATGGATTTTATTTTATTCATTTAAACACCTGGCTTTCAGAAAAGGACCATAGATTTCGTCATTCCACCAAAGGAGTCCTTGGCATGAAGGAGCTTAAGAATGCTTGATTGAAAACAGTCATATTTGAAATATGAATAAGTTATTAGCAATAATAATACTAGCTAACCTTATTGCATTCTGAGCACTGTCTAAGCATTTCACATATATGAATGCATTTCATTCCCATAACAATCTATAGGAAAGACACTGGAGTTCCCATTTTACACATGAGAAAACCAAGGCAACTTGGCACCTTTCCCAAGGTCACACAGCTAGATGTAGAGATGTCCAGGTCTAAGGCTGGGAGAGGTTGAGTAACATGTCCTAGTTCTTACAGAGAGTTCTGACTCACAGATCTCTATATCAACTTCCATACCACATCAAAACCTCTGAAAGTGTCAAGGAGATGATTTTTTCTCACATATTTTCCCATTTTCTAGATTCAGCTCCTTCTTGGTGTCTGGCCAACTTCTTTCTCTGGGCATCTGGAACATCTTACGTACCTGAGTTATAGTGCCAAAATGAAATTTAAAATGACCCCATAGCTTCTGGGGACCTGGTGGCATAGTGGTTAAGTGATTGGCTGCTAACTGAAAGGTCAGTGGTTCGAACCCACCAGCCACTCTGTGGGAGAAAGATGTGGGAGTCTGACTCTCTAAAGATTTAAAGCCTTGGAAACCCTATGGGGTTAGTTCTACTCTGTCCTATAAGGTTGATATGATCAAAATTGTCTCCAGGGCAATGATTTTGGCTTTGGAAGTAGCTTCTAGAGGGAAAAAATGAAAGTATAGGCAGTCCCTGTATTACGAGCGAGTTCCATTCCTAAGTCTGTCTTTAAGTTGAATTCGTACGTAAGTCTGAACAGTCAGGTAATGTTCATATCTAGCATTAACTAGTCAAATGTTTGTCTTAGTATATAGTGTACCTTGCTATGCATAAAAGACATTAAAAAAACACTTCCAGAGATACTAAAACACCTTTAACATAGTAATACAGTAATAATAATGTTTTGATATGTGTGGCAAAGAAGTGCTCATTTCTTATTATGAACCATTGTATGTACCTCGAATTTTTAATATAATAGCCTATGCGGTGGTTGGTTTGTAACTACGGGTTGTACGTAAATTGAACATTCTTAACCTGGGGACTGCCTGTGGTGATAAAATCCATTTGGCTATATGAGAACATGGGGATTTACAACACACTCAGCTGCTAACCAAAACGTCAGCAGTTCGAACTCACCAGCCGCTCCGCAGGAGAAAGATATGGCAGTCTATTTCCTAAAAGATTTATGGCCTTGGAAACTCTATGGGGCAGTTCTTCTCTGTCCTACAGGGTTGCGATAAGTCGGAATCAACTGGATGGCAATGGGCTTTGTTTTTTTTTTTTTGGTATAAGGAACAGGAGCAGCAACTAAAATTCTAAAATCCAGGTCCCATGTGTATACTGCAATCAGTGTTATCAAAATGGAATTGAAATGGAACGTCCAATGAAACCAGCTCCATTGTTTCCAAGAGCAGCCAGGAGACACCAAACCAAAACCTGTTGTCGTGGAGTCAGTTCTGACTCATAGTGACCCTATAGGATAGAGTAGAACTGCCCCACAGAGTTTCCAAGTCTGTCATCTTTACAGAAGCAGATTGCCACTTCTTTCTCCTGTAGAGGGGCTGGTGAGTTTGAACTGCCCACCTATCAGTTGGCGGCCAAGAGCTTTAACTACTATGCCACCAGGGCTCCTCCCAGGCAATAACATCAGTCCCATAACAAGCACTAGGAACAGACTGTAATCTCTCAGTAAGAACTTCCTCTGCATCAAGCATAGGGCACCAAGTGCTTCACACCTATTATCTTGTTTAACCCTCACAATTCCAGGAGCTAGCTATAGGTATCCTTAACAGACGAGTAAACTGGGGCTCGGAAAATTCAGGTTGTACCTTACCCAAAGGAGTGTACAAAGCCATGGAAACCACCGCCATGTTGTGGCTGACGCTGGGCAGTCTGCTCTTGGTTCATGCCCTTTGATTTTTCTTTTTCCCCACATGGTTTCTACTGGGTTTAGGCAGGTTCCTTTTATTTGGTACTTTAAGGACTGTCCTTTTAACACTACAAACTCCTCACTGGTCCCACACACATGCGACTTGAGCCTCAGTTGCTTCAGATGCACTCAATAAGCATCTGGCTAACAAGACAGGCCAGAATCTGATGGTCCTGGCCTGTTGCCATTTGCTGCAGGTTTGGTGAATGAGCTGTGAGAGTTAGAAGGTTCCAGAAATAAGGAGATTACCTCTGTGACCCATACTTGAGAGTCTCTACATGGTGCTGAGTTTTTAGGTTGGGGCAGAGGCATTAGTCTTGGACTTTTTTTGGAGGCGCACGCACACGAATGCTCCTTGTAGCCTTATTTGAATAGCTAAAACCTAGAAACAAACCAAATGCCCATCGACAGGTGGATGGAATACTATTCAGCCACGAAGAGGAATAATCTGTTGATACACGCCACAGCAATGGCATTACGCTAAGTCAAAGGCAGAAAAAATGCAGATGTTGGATGAATCCGGAAATCCTGGTGGTATAGTGGTTAAGAGCTATGACTGCTAATGAAAAGGTCAGCAGTTCAAATCCACCAGACACTCCTTAGAAACTCTATGGGCAGTTCTACTCTGTCCTATAGGTACGCTATGCATCAAAATCGACTTGACAGCAACAGGCTTGGTTGTTTTTGGGTGGGAGGTTGAATTCATTCATATAAAACTCCAGAAAGTGCAAAACAATCCATAGTGACAGAAAGCAGATTAGTGGTCACCTGGAGCTGGGAAGGGGTGGGGGTACAGAGAGTGGTGGGAGAGAGGGATTAGGGACGGGCATGAGAAAATGTTTGGGGAGTAATGGATATTTTTACTGTCTTGATTACGGTGAGTATTTCACAGCTGTAATTGTATGTCAAAGATCAAACTGTACCCCTTACTGAGATATGCCAATCATATCTCAGTAAAACCTTCAAAAACAAAATTAAGTGTGAAAATTAAGGGTATATATGTATGCAACTGTATAAAAAAAAAAAATACCTACACACAATTGTCAGTCATATATTTTCTCTCATAGCTATTGACTACCTCGCTAGCTAGATTTATCTATACTATTGGAGCCAACTACCTCGCAGTGTTCTGGAAATGGCCAAGTTTTCCCTGAAAAAGAGCTGCTTTCCTTCAACATAGAGAGTTAACTTGGCAAACGTTCTTTATTAAAGAGTGAAGTCAACCAAGAAATGAAATAGCAAGTTATCAGGCTCCAAATTAATGCACTTTTTTTTTTTTTATCTTATTTTGGTGGATATATATATACATATAAAACAAAATACTTGCCATCGTGACCATTTTTCTGTGTACAATTCAGTGACATTAATTATACCCATTCTGTTGTGTACCCATCACCACTACCCATTTCCAATTTTTTTTTATCACCCTTAATGAAAACTCTCTGCCCCATAAGCAATCCCCCCTCCCTCATTTCCCTCTCCTGCCTGCTCCTGGTATCTACTAGTAAACTTTGGTCTCTCTGCATTTTCCTATTCCAGATTATTTCATGTAAGTGGGACAAATACAGTATTATTTGTCCTTTTGTGTCTGACTTATTTCACTCAGTATAATATTTTCAAGGTTCATCCATATGATTGCATGTGTCAGAACTTGGTTTCTCTTTATGGCTAAATAGTACTTCATTGTAGGTACATACCACCTTTTATTTATCCATTCAACTGTTGGACACTTGGGTTGTTTTTACCTTTTGCTGTTGTGAATGATGCTACAATGAACGTTGGTGTATAAGCATCTGTTTGAGTCCTTGCTTTCAGTTCTCTGGGAGATATACCTGGGGGTAGAGTTGCTGGGTCACATGGTAATTCTGTGGTTAACTTTTTGAGGAACCACCACACTGTTTTCTACAGAAGCTACACCATTTTATAGTCCCACCAGGTCCAATATCTTCACATCCTCGCCAACGTTTGTTATTTCGCATGAAAACTGGTGCATTCTTGACAAACATTGTTTAATTACATTCTTGCAGTGTCTCCATTAGACGAATCACATGGAGACACTCCACTTCTACCATCACTTTGTTATGGGTCATTAGCTGAGGGATGCTGGGTGTCACCTTACTCCAAAACTCCAGTGCTGTCAATCTGGCCATAAAGCTGAATTCTTTTTAATTTTGGACATATGTAGCTACCACACTTTATTTACAATATATTGTCCAGAGCTGGGCGAAGATAAGTGCCTGGAAGAGGGAACACATGTGCAGCATGGAAGTCGTTGATTGCTTTAAAAACCCAGTCAGGTTGACAATGAGATGGTCTGCAACATGGGAAGCTGTGTTCAGAACTATGGACATGCGGCACTATGAGGGAGGGAACTCAGAAGCAGCCAGATCAATGGATGGATGTGGGAGACAGGCTCAATAGATTCTTCGGGTGCTTATTGCATTGCAGAAGGGGGATGATGGAGCCATGGAAGAAGCAAAGCACAGCTTTATTATCTCCATGGCTGCCCTATCAGGTTTCTATGGCTGCAAGCTGAGTCAACCCAACTTTGAGGTGTCCACCCAATGTATCTTCATGCAGAGCCTTGGAACTTGTCTTCATGTGGATCTACAAAGCCAAATGGTATTTTGTAACTTTACACAGTACTTGGAGACATTCCAGGTCACTCTTCAGAAAGGCTGGCCTCTCATTTCTACCCCCTTCTATCCTAGCCCCTGATTTTTTCTTTTTTAATTTTGATTGTGCTTTAAGTGAAAGTTTACAAATCAAGTCAGTCTCTCACATAAAAACTTATATACACCTTGCTACATACTCCCAATTACTCTCCCCCTAATGAGACAGCCTGCTCTCTCCCTCCACTCTCTCTTTTCGTGTCTGTTTCGCCAGCTTCTAAGCCCCTCTACCCTCTCATCTCCCCTCTAGGCAGGAGATGCCAACCTAGTCTCACATGTCCACCTGATCCAAAAAGCTCACTCCTCACCAGCATCCCTCTCCAACCCACTAGCCCCTGATTTTTAATCTTGGCGTCCTAAGAGAAGTTTCTGAAAATTTACAACACCTAGGGAACACACAGAAACCCTGGTGGCGTAGTGGTTAAGTGCTATGGCTGCTATCCAAGAGGTCGGCAGTTTGAATCCACCAGGCGCTCCTTGGAAACTCTATGGGGCAGTTCTACTCTGTCCTGTAGGGTCGCTGTGAGTCGGAATTGACTCACCGGCAGTGGTTTTGGTTTTGGTTGTTTAGGGAACACACGTCTGTGGACACACATCTGTGGTATATGTTGACTCCAGTTCAGGCAGGATAACTGGCTCTTTGCCATAACTTCTAAGTGTCAAGACACATTTTCACTATTGTACACAATGTGCTGTTCATTGAGCCCAGGCCCACCAGTGACTCATCTCCTGCTTAGGTCCTCAACTCCTCCATTCCTGGATTTGTTTTCATCCATTCAGTCACAAGCCAACCAGGCATAGCCACCGTGTTGTAAATGTCCATTTGACTCCTCTTAGCACACAGTTAGTGAATAATCAATACTAAATAACATCAATTTTCTTTTTCATAAAGCTTTGAAATTTGCCTCTGAAGCATCAAAATCTTAGAATCTATATCTTCAGTTAATTCACAAATTCAACAAACATGTATTAATGGCCCATTAGGTCCCAGGCTCAAGGTGTAAACAAGTAGACAGTCTTTTCGTCAGGGAGCTGATGCACTTTGCTGGATTCGGCTTTGTCTAAATGAAAAGTGCCACTCATACGTTCTTTTCTAACACCTAAGGACTGAGTCAGTTTTCACACCAACAGGTGCCTTGACTTCAGTGACATTTTTTGAGTAACTCTGTTTAAAAAGCTTTGACAATTCTCTACGTATCGGATGAAAAGGTGTTACTTCCAAGGAAAGCAGAAATTAACATCTAGAAACAGTACAGAATCGTGGAGGGATCAGGTTTAGAGCTAAGCAGTCTGGGTTAGGGATGGGGCAGAAGGCAGAGCCTTGGTTTGCTTGTCTTTGAAACGGGAATGGTAACACTTACCTTTTGGTGTTATTGTAAGGTTTTATGTTTTTTTTTTTTTTTTAAAGTGAGCAAAGCACCTGGCTTTCATGGTTGCTAAAAACCTGATGCCATCAAGTCGATTTCGACTCATAGCAACCCTATAGGACAGAGTAGAACTGCCCCATAAGGTTTCCAAGGAGCGGCTGGTGGAATCAAACTGCCAACCTTTTGGTTAGCAGCCGTAGCTCTTAACCATTACGCCATCAGAGTTTCCATCATGTTGCTAAAGTAGGTGTCAAATACAGAAAAAATAAATTTAAGTCAATCCCAACTCATGGTGACTCCATGTGCGTCAGAGCACAACTGTGCTCCATGGGGTTTTTAATGGCTTATTTTTGGAAATAGATCGGGAGGCCTTTCTTCTGAGGCACCTCTCGTTGGACTTAAACTTCCAACCTTTCAGTTAGCAGCTGAGTGCGTTAACCATTTGCACTATTCAGGAACTTTTGCACAGGACTAGCTGTGGGCAAAACTTCAAAGACAGGCCTTTGGCCTCCTCTCGTGTCTGTTTTCAAACTTCCTGGTGTCTGGCTCTTTCCAGCTCCCGTTATCTGATCCCGGGGCCTTCCTTTGGCCTTCCAACTGGCCACTGGCCGGCACCTCCCTAGGTCAGGCCTCTCATTCCATTCATCCAAAATGATCTGTCTGCTTCCTCTTCTCCCTCCTCCCTCATTTCCTCCGTGTGACAGAAATCGGGTGGGCTTTCCAGAGGAAAGTCCTGTGTGAATTCACATCCAGGTATGAACAGCTGTGCCTTCGGGAATTTGCATTTTCAAGGAGGAATTCCAGGCAGCAGAGGGGAGACTCTCGCCTCGTAGGAGGGCTTGTCTAGCCCCCTTCCTGGGATTGAGTTGCCTGAAATTACAGCTTTACAACAAGCAGCACTTAGGAGCAGTTTTATACTCAGGTTAAGACGCCCTTCTTTAAAGCAGAACGGGATTTCAGATTTACCATCAATGACCCCAGGAAAATTTGAGGGTTCGACCCATAGCTTCAGGTTTTAATACAACAGGGGCTGGAGAGTGAGCGACAACAGGAAACTTGGGGCCTCATTCCAGACACCCTAGCCCCATTTTCTCCTCAAAAAATAAAAAGAAAAAACACCTCCAGAGTGAAGCCAACTGAAGCTCACAGCTAACCAAGGGTCAGATATTTTAATTTATTATAGACTCTGAAAATTTTCTGAGATTTTTGGAGATAGGTATAGGCTAAAGATATGAAAAGGATAAGCACTTCTGAAGAAAAAAACTTTATTATGATTGTCAATCGTAGTCACCATTGAAATTTGCATTTAAAGGGGAATGGACAACAATCTAACTAGTAAGCATATTCTAGTGATGGCGGGAGATAGAGAAGCGCTTTACCTTGGAGAGGAGGGGCTTTTAGGATTAATAACTGTCTCTATGAATTTAAAAGGTGATTTTAAAGACTGTGAAGACCCAGCTATTCTCCCTTAACGCAGAGGCAGAAATAAATCGACTTCACTTTCTGCTGGGCATATTAGGTAGAAATATTGGGGTTATGGAAACCCTGGTGGCACAGTGGTTAAGAGCTAGTTGCTAACCAAAAAGGTCAGCAGTTCGAATCTGCCAGGCGCTCCTTGGAAACTCTATGGGGCAGCTCTACTCTGTCCTATAGGGTCGCTATGAGTTGGAATTGACTGGATGGCAATGGGTTTTTGGTTTTGAATTGGGGTTATTGAAAAAGCAACACCAGTTTATAGCTTAAGGGTGATGGAAAAATTTGGAGACAGATAGTGGTGATGTTTGTACAACACGATAAACATAATTAATGGCATTGAATTGTACATGTAAGACATGTTGAAATGGCAAATGTTTATATATATATTTACCACAATAAAAAAAAAAAAAAAGCAGCACTAGCATCTCAGGCTGTAGAGTGGCTGTTTCTGGACATCTGTCACTATTTCCCATATGATCTTTGGTATCTTTTTCAGACAGACATTGGGCCAAAATTGTCTGCTTGCAGAAAAACAAAAACCGTTTGCTACTTGTGGAAGTTATGAAAACTTCGAGGGCACAGGCCCTGGAACACAGCTGCTTGGTTCAGATATGTACTCTGCCACTTCCCAGTTGTAACCTTGGCCAAGTTATGTCACCTCTCTGTGCCTCAGTTTGCCTGTCTGTAAAATGAGAACCTCAATAGCACCTACCTCAGCAGGTTATAGTGAGGATAAAATGAACTCAACGATTTTAAAGGCCTAGAATAGTGTCTGGTACACAGTAAATAAAAAAAAAAAAAACCCCAAACCCAGTGCCGTCGAGTCAATTCCAACTCACAGCGACCCTATAGGACAGAGTAGAACTGCTGCGTAGAGTTTCCAAGGAGCACCTGGCGAATTCGAACTGCCATCCCTTTGGTTAGCAGCCGTAGCACTTAACCACTAAGCCACCAGGGTTTCTGGTACCTGGTAAGCATGCAATAAATGTTAGCTCTTATTATGTGCCTCCCCCCCTTTTTTATTGAAGGTCTCAGGTAAAACTGCGATTCATGAACCACAGAGGAAAAGGACATTTCTCTCCCCATACAGCTCTCTTGAGAGAGGGCTGAGACGTGTTTTTCCTCAACTCTAGTTCATAGACAGCTCTTCCACGCCAGACCCTGTAACCACCTCCCTTGGGGCACAGCAGTCTGTGGGGTTCCTCTGGTTTGGGGATAATGGCGGTAGGGTTGACTCTTACCTCCTGTGCTGGTAGTCATTTCTGTTGTCAGTCAGGCCCTTGGTCCGCATGATGTAGGACATCTTCTCCAGGAGCAGGCGGTTGTCCCTGTCGATGACAGACAGCCGCTCCTCCTCCAGCTGCGGACAGACACAGAGCCTTTCAGGAGCCCCAGCCCCTTGCTGCACTGTTACTCTGCAGCATACTTAAGAAGGTCCCCCGAATCTTCCATCTTCAACGTGAGCGTGCTGTGGGTTTTAACATCGTCTTGTTTAAATATTAGCGAGTGCTGCTGTAGCAGTCTTCAGAAACGACTGTGACAAATGCAGACTCAGGTTCCCTTGTCTATGAATTGGAATACATTAGGGTGAAGCCAAATTCTCCACACCGGGAGTGGAAGTAACAACGAGGATGATAAGATAACTTGTAAGACTGGGAGAGCCTTAAACACTCTGACATGTGACAGTGACGCTGAAGAGGAAATCATATCTTAAGGGAGATATTTTCTACTGCTCAGAAGAAAATATCTGAGCCCCAGGGAAAAGCGTATACAGTATGCCTCTTGCTTTAGGTTTTTAAAATGGATTAATCTGCTGATTTGCTCAAGACTGGTGACTTTGATTTTGCTCTTTCCATTTATAATCTTATTGCTTAATAGGTGCACAAAGACCACACAGTATTTTGCTCTTGGGGGCAGTACTATCAGCATAGCCATGTGAGTCTTACTCTCATCAGACGGCCTCAACTTCAAGAAATAAACATTCTGAATTGGTTAAGAAACGGTCCAGTTTAAAGGAATGATGCTAATTACTCTATAACCGCACTGTATAAATTGCCCCCATAAACTCCTCCCCTCTTCTCTCCTCATTTTCTGCCGAGCATGACAGATGTGACATGAAGACTGGAGAAAGATTTCTGGAGCAATTACCAATCATCTCTATTCGGGACAAGATGAGGTTAATTGGGTGCCTAGATTGCATCTTGTCTTTGGAGAGTATCTTGTTTATCCCTTACTGGGCCTGGCTTTTCCATTTCCCTGGGTTTTTGAGCTGCCATGTTCTTAGTTGGCTATTACATTAGTGTAGCGATAGAACAAAAAAGTTACCTTCAGCTTCTTGAGTTTCAGATAAAGGTGGCTGAAAGTCAGTGGGGCCTGGTTGTCCACCAGGGGCTTGGCATTCTGGACCTATGGCAGAGAGCAAAACCATTTGGCCCCAGGTAGGATTTTAGCAAATAATTAAAGCAAGGTTAGATTGTAGAGCTCCTGGGTTATTAGCACTGGGAACCTTTATAGATCACTACTGATGGCGTCAAAGACTCCAGCCCACGGCAGAAAATGATGAAAAAAGACTTGTGATTTGATTGAGAATCAGAATCTTCCCAGGAGGGAACCAGGCAGCCCTCAAAAATGAGCCTACATGTCATTTTAAAGTGGAGAATTAAGTGGGTACGGAGTGAGAATTCATTAAATACTAACTGCAAGGTGACATTTCTATTCTGCACTGTATTACTAAGAGGCCTTTTTTAGACTGAATAATGTCCCTGTCTCCGCCTCACTTTACAGGCTGAGCCCTCCAGCAATACTTTCAGGATGAGCGCCCTAAACATTGATTAACCGCAAAATATTCCCTGCAGAGTAGCCTATTAGAAAACGTACAAATAAGATAAGAAATTTATATTTGCAAATGTGATAGACTAGCCACGAGGCCCATTGGTATTAATGTTAACACTCAAAAGGAGTCCTCTTGTTCCCTGAATGCTACTGGCGAAGAATGTGAAAACGGCAAATGATCTGTTGCATGTATAGTTACCACAATTAAATGAAAGGAATCCCTTCATATTTTTGATACATGGTCATAGATCATTAACTACTGGGATTTATTAGCTAATAATTGGAAAAGCTACAATGTTAAGAACCTCTACCAGCTGAGGAGTAAGTCTGAAGCCTGTCTAAAATTATAGTATAGGCAATACGCATTCTGGGAACTCAAAACCCATACCAGCAGTCTGGGGATGGCACAGAACAAATGTGAAGATGCAGGGGAGACAGGTATAGAGATGGCAAAAGGGGCTAGATGGTGAAAAGTTTCACACAACATACGAAGGAGTTGGAACTTAGTCCCCGAAGTGAAGGGAAACCAGTGAAACGTAGTTGCAGAGTGCCATGATCAAATACGCTTTAAAAAAAAATTTTTTTTTTTATTGTTTTCTGAAAAGGTCTACATAGCGGTTTAGGTTTCCCATTCAACAATCTCTATACAAGTTGTTTGGTGACATTGGCTACCTTCTTCACAATGCGTGAACATTCTCACTATTTCCTTTCCGGTTGTTCCATTTCCAGTAATCTAGTTTCCCTGCCGCCTTACATTCTCATCTTTGTCTTAAAGTAAAGGTTGCCCATTTGGTCTCATATAGGAGATTTTTTTAAAGGAACACAGTACTTACAGGTGACACTTATCATTTTTCAAACCAATTTATTATTTAGCTACAAGGTAACCTCGGTGGTTAGTTCTGGTTCAAGGTTTGAAGAATATCACAGGGCAATAGCTTCAGGGAGTCTTCAGTCTCAACAGGTCCAATAGGACTGGTTTTCTGTTTGTTTTTTTTGGATTTGAGGTTCTGTTCTACATTTTTCTCCCACTCTATCAGAATCTATCTATTGTGGCTCTGATTAGAATGATCAGTCTTGGTAGCCAGGTACAATCTAGTTCTTCTGGTCTCAGGGTAGAGAAGGCCATGGTTTGAGTAGATTATTTATCCTGCTGATTAGTTTCATCTTTGAATCTTTGGTTTCCTTCTTTTTCTTTTGTTCTGGACCAGTAGAGACCAATAGTATCTTAGATGGCTGCTCGCAAGCTTTTAAGACCCTAGACACTACTCCTCAAACTAGGATGTATCAAATGCACCTTTTAGAGATCACTTCTGTCACTGTTTATGTAGAAGAAGACAAACCTGGAGGCAAGAAAACCAGTGGCAAGGCTACTGAGGTAAACCAGGGGAGGAAAGATGAGGACCTGAATTATGACCGTGGCAATTGGGGTGGTGAGCAGAGGTTATGCAAGTGATATGTAGGAGATAAAATGAAGAGAAGTCGTGGCTTACTTGAGGTGCATATCTGTTTGGGGTGAGAGTGAAAGGAGAAGGAAGGAGTGAGGAATGGCTTCTAGGAGTCCAGGTTTGATACCTGCTAACACCAAGATAGGAATAAAGATGGTGAGTAGATTTGGGGGAATGGTCAGTGAATTCTGTATTGGACATATTTAATCTGAAATAGCCAACTGGAAATACCCAGAAGGTAAATTAGTTCAGGCTGGATATAAGGATTTGAGATTCATACTGTTATTAAAATATAACACTAACTTGCCTTATTGTAGAGCTTATCGTTGACTGAGGTCTCTTGAATGCACCAACTTATTTGATGTTATTGCTTATCTATTATAAACATTAAATAATAGGAGAAAGGAGTTCTTCCTTACAGTAAAATGCCAGTCGAGAAAGGTAGCAGGAATGGCAAGACTGAAGAACCACCATTTTGCAACTATGATAGTAAAGATTAGTTTGGGCAAGAATCCTCACTGGGTGTTAAATCTTGGGGCTCAAGTCTGGTGAGGAGCAGAATAGTCTTAAAGTGTCTCCCATACACCCATTGCCATCAAGTCGATCCTGACTCATAGCGACCCTATAGGACAGAGTAGAACTAGCCCATATAGTTTCCAAGGAGCACCTGGTGGATTTGAACTGCCGACCTTTTGGTTAGCAGCCATAACACTTACCCACTACGCCACCAGGATTTCCAAAGTGTCTCCCAATAGAGTGCTAATTAGTAAAAAAAAAATTAGTTACAAGGAGAAAATTATCAACAGTAGAGAAACTGGACAAACCCTTGATTGGATGATTAAAATTAAGATGATTAATGACAGGCAGGTATATACGATGTACTTATGGATTTGATACCTTGAGAAGGATGTGACGTCGCTTTTGTTGCATTTCAGTCAGGGATGCAAAATCTGCACTTAATTATGAGAAAACATCAGATAAACCCAAACTGAGGAGCATTCTATAACATAACCGGCCCGTATTCTTTAAAAATGTCAACGTCATGAAAGACCAGAAAAAAGTTTAAGGAACTGTTCTGGGTTAAGGTAGAATAAAGAGACATGACAACTAAACGCAATATGTGGTACTGGACTAGGTTCTCCACTGGGAGAAGGACGCTATAAAAGACATTATTGGGACAAGCAACAAAATTAGAACACAGGCTGTAGGCTAAAGTGTTGTATCAAATTCGAACATCTAGAATTTGAAAACTTACTGTGGTTATGTAAGAGAATGATTTTGTTCGTAGAAAATATACACTGAGGTATTTAAGGAGTAAGGGAATATACATATGACATACTTTTAAATGTTTCAGAAAAAATAAGTAATTCTCTTCTCCTGTGCGTGTGTGTGTGTGTGTGTGTGTGTGTGTGTGTGTGAATGAGAGAGAGAGTGGGACCTAAAAAAAGGTACAAAGGGATTGGAATTCTCTGTACTATTCATATTTCACTAAGCTTGAAATTATTTCAAAATAAAAAGTTAAGAAAAGAAATGGGCCTAAAATATGACCAGAGAGATATGGGGAAATGGGGTAGAACACAAAGAAGTTAACGTTTATTCATCACCTACAAATTGCCTGAGCTTCACAAACATAATCTCAGTTTCTCCCTATAAAACCTCTGAGAGCCAGGTATTATTATATCCACTTCATCGAGAAGGAGTAAGAGATTCTGGGTGTTTAGGTAACTTGCTGAGATTGCAAGCCAGACACGCCTGGCTTATCCCGACTTTATCCCTAAGCTCCATTAAAAATATTGTAAAATAATAATAATTAATGACAGTATTAATCTGCTAGGTCAAAAAGAATGGGAGATGAGGCCAGAGAGAGTGAGAGAATATAATGAAGTTTTGGAGAGTAGGTAGAGGAGGAGTAACTGATGTAGGAATTAGAGATTGCTGCAAAGGCAGAGGCCAATCGGAAATGGTTGATTTCATCCCAAAGAACCCCTGAGGTGTTCAGTGCCAAGAGATACCAAGAGCCACAGAGTACAGTGGGGGGATGCCAAGAGCTTGGGGCTTTGTTGAATCTCTACAAAGAGCTGTGGGATGTGCAGTTGCCTACCATGTCCCAGAAGCCAGGTGACTAATCCTCTCCCCTCAGAAGATATCAGAAGTTTCTTCTTTGGCTGGAACTTGAGAGGCTCTGGACAAGACACAGCTGAGCACAGCTGAGCACTGGGGTGAGGTTCGGAGCCTTCCTTCTTGGCTCTGTTCCTGGAAAGTCATATACATTCCAAGCAAGAAATTTCCACAGATGCTGAATTGCCCTGGAGAAAAGACCAACCCATCCTGATACCTGGGAGTTCCCACAACAAAAATGCCAGCTCACTGCTGGATTAACCTAGGACCCAGAGCTCCCAGTCACTTTTTTTAGTGCCTCACACATGAGGTGTTTGAGGAAAGTTTCCAATGTGAAAGAGCAAAATAAAGAACCAGAAAGGACCAGAGAGGATGAAGGGAACAAAAGAAAACATCAAATAAAATATAAACAGCGACTTCTCTGGCCCTTGGCCCCTTGGCCCAGCCTCTTCCCTGTTTGGGCAAGTGTTTTAGATGGCCCTGCGTACTGGGTGAGCTCTACCAATAAGTGCCTGGAGGCACTACATACCACCAGGAAGCCTTGGCCTGAAGGTGCTCAGCTTTCTCGTTCTGTGGGAGCCTATCTCTGCTGACAAGTGCCCAGGGGAACCAACTCTGCCAGGAGGCCTCCTGCCTAAAGGTGCTCAGCTCTCTTGCTCTGTGGATCAGCACACCACCTGCAACCACCTTGCTCTGTGGGCTGGGAAGCCCACTGCACCATCTGGTACCAGTCTTCTGGTTCTGATGCTGCCGTTTCTCTGCTGCTGCTTCTAGCTGTCTTGTGCTGCCTCTGGTGTTACAGTCTTCTCTCTCTGTCTTCTAGGTCTAGGAGATTCTCAGTGCAGGGACCCCAGGTCCAAAGGATGTGCTCCGCTCCCATCTTTTCTTCTCGGTGGTAGTCAGGTCCCCTCTTCTTGCCTCTGGGATGGTTCATTTTATGCCTAACAGGATGGCAAAACTGAAAAATCCCCTCATTAGAGTTCCATACACCTTATTTGCATGGCTCCACCCCCACAAGGGTACCATGCACCTTATTTGCATGATTAGCAAGCTATCCAATCCCCTTGGTGGACCACAAGCACCTCATTTGCATAGCTCCACCAGTGATTTGGTTATTTGGTGGAAGCTACACGACCATGGCTAGAAAGGCCATATAAAAGTTTATCACACTGCAGGGGAAATGGATGAACCAGCAAGCTGTAAACAGGGAAGGACTGTGACAGCCTGGAAGGTTGATGATTTTGGAGACAAGGCAACTACAGGTTATTACAAAGTGTGAAAGTGGCAGCTGATGTAGAATAGAGGAGAAGGTCACTGAAGATAAAGAGGTCAGGGGACTGAGAGACCAAAGGTATGGGTGGGTTTTACAATCCTTCCAACCCTCCACCTCCACCCCCTGGCAACTCCTGCTCATCCTTCGAGTCTCAGCTTGAAAGTTACCTCCTTCCCTGACTCCTCAAGTCTGTTAGAACCTCCTGTGGGTTCCCATGTTGTTGGTATTGTTAGCCGTCATCAGATCAGTTCCAATTCACGGCAAATCCATGCACAATGGAACGAAATGCTGCCTGGTCCTGTTCCATCTCCATGATCAGTTGAGGATCAGACGATTGTGATCCATAGGGTTTTCACTGGCAAATTTTCAGAAGTAGATCACCAGGCCCTTTTTCCTAGTCCACCTTAGTCTGGAAGCTCTGCTAAAACCTGTTCGGCATCATAACATCACACAAGCCTCCACTGACAAATGGGTGATGGCTGCATATAAGGTGATTTGGCCAGGAATTGAACCCAGCTCTCCTACATAGAAGGCAAGAATTCTACCACTGAACCATCAATGCTCCATGTGGGCCCCCGACAGACCTCATTTTCCTCCTACAACAACACTAATCACCCTATTTTAGAGTTGCCTGTTTACTGGTCTCTACCACCCCCTAGAGTGCAAGCTCCCTGAGGGCAGGGATTATATCCACCTTGCTCTGGTTGTAGTCATAAGCTAACCAAGCTCTTGGCATATAAACCCATAGTAGATGCTTAATATCTACGAGCTGACAAAATGATTGAATGCAGTAGGAAGTACAAGGCATGAACACTGAGCCGAAGTACAGAAATAAGCAGTGGTATGAGCTGGCAAGGGTAAATATGGTATCTCTGTCTCTGATGATATCTTGTCAGATAAGATAAACAACAACATGTCCTGGATGACTTAGGCATCATTTCTCCTGTTGAACAAGAAAATGACTTCTTAAGTGCCCTTCCAGCTCTATAATTTGATGATCCCAAAGCTTGATGGTGACTCATACTTCAATATACTGGGAGACAGTCTGGTGCGTAGCTGCAGGGTTTAAATTGGATATCATCTTTTTTTTTTTTGGAGGGCTTAGGGAAGAATGGCTGAGAATTATAGCACTGGGCGAAATACAGGAAGGGGATTAGTCTTTAAATAACAAATCCAAACCAAAATTTTCCGATCCATTAAGGTTCTGCATGGCAGTTGCATCCTAACGCGTCTTCTAAAGAACTCCAGAAGAAATCACAAACCCATTGCAAACAGGCAGTGAATGGGCTTTTCTGAACCAACATGAAGCTTGAGGCAGTGCCAGTGGGCACATGAGCTAAATGCCAGCAGCCATCAAACTGTGTCTCAAGTCTTAGAGAGGCGCCCTGTGCTCGCTCAAATGGTGGTGGCATTTATTTGGCTCTTCTGGTGACTCACAGATGGGTGGAGGGGCGAGAGGGCTGTCGCTGTTTTACTTTAGAAACCTGCTTTGAATTTCTGTTATGACACTGATTAATGAAAAGCAATCAGCAAGATAGCTGCGTCCTATGACTTTACTGATTTCCCTCCCCTCTGAATTCCATTAGTTTCTTCACCACGTAATTTCTGTAAGACATTTCAAATGCACGGAGGAGTACTGAGATGGGCATCGCAAACAGTGACGTGCCTACCACCAAGAAGTAACAAATCCTAACATTCTGTCATATTTATCTTAGATTTTTAAAAATAAAAGGGTCATAGTTGTACTTTTTATCTCTGCTGAGATCCATTCCCCTCCTCCCGCCCCGGAAACAACCCCCACCCTGAAGTCCGTGTGTATCTGGCCCATCCCCATTTCTATATTCTTACCACTCTGAGTGCACCTGTACTCAATATGTTGTATTATGTTGTGTGTTTTTAGTTTTATGTAAATTGTATCTTATTGTAATTACCAGTCTTTTTTCACTGAAAATTATGTATTTTAAACTTTTTGCAATAGAAAACTTCCAAGATGCTTAAAAATAGAATAAAGACTATAGTGAACTCTCATATAACCCTTACCTAGCTTCAGCAAAACCAACTCACGGTCAGTATGGCTTCTTCTCTACCCCACGCTCAGCTCCCTCGTCTAAGATTGTAGTAAAGCAAATCCATATCTTTTTCATCTTAAAGTATTTTAGTATATGTCTCTGAAAGATATAAAGCTGATGCCGACCCAGAGCAACCCTATAGGACAGAGTAGAACTGCCCCATAGGGTTGGCAAGGCTGAAATTCTTACAGAATCAGACTGCCACATCTGTCTCATCAGAGCGGCTGGCAGGTTTGAACCGCCGACCTCTTGGTTAGCAGCCACGTGCTTAGTTGCAATACCATTATCACATCAAAAAGAGTACAATAGCTCTTTAATATCAATAAATGTTCAGACATTGATCACATTTGTCCTATTACCTTTTTTGTTGTTTTATTTTACAGTTTGCTGGTTTGAATTGAGATCCAAGTAAAAAGATCCATAGATTACAACTGGTTGATACAGCTCTGAAGCCTGATCTACAGTTTCATCTATAGTTTCTCCCTCCATTTTTCCCTCTTCCAATCTTTTCTTTTGAGGAAACCAGAGAATCTGTCCTGTACAGTTTCTTACAGTTGGGATTTTGCTGATTACATGTCTGATATTTCCTAAAAACTGGCAATTAAAGATGAAGGATTAATCAGGTTCAGGTTTAATTTTTTTTTTTTCTTGTCAAAACTACACCGTAAGTGGTGCTGTGACGTTTTATTAGGTGGTGCAAATTTCTAGTTCTTAGCAGCAGTGAATAATCGTAGATCTATTACTTGACTAGGGGTTTAAAAAATGGAGATACTGCAGCAGTTAAGACTTACAGCTGCTAACCAAAAAGTTGGCAGTTCGAATCCACCAGCTGCTCCTTGGAAACCCCGTGGGGCACTTCTACTCTGTCCTATAGGGTTGCTATGAGTCGGAATCTGCTCGACGGCAGTGGGTTTAATTCTATCATACCCTCTGCATCTATTAACTGGAATAATTCTACAGGACTTATCCTTGGTAGAATAGGTGCTTGATTCCCTTTATTTACCAAGTACAATGTAACAGCATCTTCCAAAGGTGACCAATGAAGCACTTTTGTTTAATATCATTAGGAAGTCAAAGATTCAAACATATTTGAAGTGTTTGAATTCATTGCCATTAACTTCCTTACTGATGTTTAGCTTGTCTCAGCTTTGGCCAGTGGGAACATTTTTCAGTTGATTCCTGAGTACTTTTTACACAATTCTAGTCACCTTGATAGCTTTCTTGCCTTCTGGTATGACGAGATGATCCAGGTTTATCTTGTATATTTCCAGTGCCAACTTGGGATCAACTGAACCCTGGTTCCTTTTAGTGGAAAATGGCATTTAGAGACCACAATCCTAGTGCTAGGAGTGTTGATTACTGCTGAGTTTGTCGTTGTTTCTTTTGCAGGCCTTTTCAGTGGACAGAGCTCATACTGGTTCCAATTCCAATTCAGGACTACTTGCCCTTTTAGTTGGAGCCCTGATGGCGCAGTGGTTGAGAGCTTGGCTGCTAACCAAAAGGCCGGCAGTTTGAATCCACCAGCTGTTCCTTGGAAACCCTGTGGTGCAGTTCTCCTCTGTCCTGCAAGGTCGCTATCAGTTGGAATCGACTTGACTGCAACCGATTTTGGTTGGTTTTTTCCTTTTAGTTAGCCTCATTGATCTTACATCTGCACTGCCTTTCTATCGAGTTGAAATTCCCAGTTCTCAATGACACCAAATAAATTATCCCACCCTAAAAATCAAACCTGAATCTGATTAATCCTTCATCTGTAACTGCCAATTTACAGGAAACACAAGGCATACAATCAACAGTCTCATACTATCCACACTACCACCACTAATGTGATACTGAAAATAGCTTAATTTTTTTTTTTTTTTTTTTTTGCTATTGTTTTGTCATTAGAGTGTCTCACTACAAATGTACAAAATACTGAGTTTTAAAGACAGGGAAATAGTCCCACTTAGTTTGGTTGTGACACCAAACAACTGCACTTAGGTTCCTTTTATTTTCAATATTTAGGAATTGCTTTTTAAATTTAATTTTGTTTTATAAGCCGTCAAATATTTTTATGACTTCAAAGTCAAATCTGCAAAGCAACTTCTTTTTCTAAGAGGTTTAGCTTCTATCTCCATCCCCCTCAGCTTATTCCCTATTCACAATTCTAATTTTACAACTATCCTTCCATTTCTAAAAATATAAGCATATATATATGTGTGTATGTGTGTGTATATATGTATACATTTTCATCTCTACTTTTTAAGAGATATATATATATACATATGGGATATTTTACATACTTTTCTCTACCTTGCTTTTTTTCATTTCACAATATTTATAATAAGTTCTGGAGATTACTTTATAGAAGTATGTAGAACTATTTCTCATTCCTTTTTTACCGATGTATTCTACTCCATTGTATGAAAAACCCTAATTTATTCACCCAGTCCCCTATTGATGGATACTTGGGTTATTTCCAGTTTGCAACTACTATCTTATGCAATTTCTTTTCATATCTTTGCCAATGAAGCTTTGGAATGGATTCCTAGAAATGGAATTGCTGGGTTAAAGGATAAATGCATATGTAATTTTATGAGATATTGCTACATTCCCTCGCAGGGCTGTGTCTTGCATGCTACCAGCATTGTATGACAGTGCCTCTTTCCCCAGAGCACTACCAGCAATTCTGGCTACTTGATAGTTGAGAAATGGTATGAAAGTGTACCTTTAATTTTCATTTCTCAATTATAAGTGAAGGTCATCTTGTCAAGGGCTGTTCATAATTTTTTCTCTGTGAACTTTTGTTTGTATCACGAGTCCATTTTTATATGGGGTTGTTTGAGTTTTTCTTCTTATTTTTAGAAGTTCTTTATATAGAAAGGATATTAACCCTTTGTCTCTGATATGTATCAATTATATTCCCAATTTATATTTACTTTTATACTTTGCTTATTTTTCTTTGCCATGCTATTTTTTTTATGCTATACAATTTTAAAATTTAGCTAAACTTGTCAACTTTTCCCATTGTTGCTTCTGGATTTTGAGTTATGGTTAGTAAATTCCCCCACTCCCAAGTTATATAATTCACCCATGTCTTCTTTGAGTACTTGTACAGTTTTCAATCTCTGATTCATTTGGAATTTATCTTTGTATAGTGTATGAGGAATAGATCCAGTTTCATGTTTTGTAAAATGCTGTCTTAGGCTGGGTTCTCTAGAGAAGAAAACCTGTGAAGCATATATATATATATATATATATATATATATATATATATATATACATACACACATACACACACATATATATATATGTGTAGAGAGAGAGATTTATCTCAAGGAAATGGCTCATATGGTCGTTGAGGCTGGCAAGTCCCAAGTCCCTGGGTTAGGCATCAGGCTGGAGGCTTCTCCTGACTCTTGTAGCTGCAGGGGCTCATGAACCCAAGATTGGCAGGTCAGACGCCAGGCTCCTGGCTCACAGGCTGCAGAAGATGACGAATCCTAAGACTCGCAGGCAATATGGCAGACCACTGGCTCAAGTCCCAAGAACTGGCGGTCAGAGGATGATGAGCCAGATACAGGATCCCGAGCTAGCAGAGCCAGCGAGCTTTGCCAGAAAGTCCATAACATATTGGATGCAGGCCACACCACCGAGGAAACTCCACTTACAACTAATTGGCTGGTCACACCATGGAAGTGGTTACATTATATCACAAATAGAGGATAATTACATCATTACATAACTGCCAGACTACATCATTACATAACTTCCAAACCACTGAGAGTCATGGCCAGCCAAGCTGACACACAACCAGATGCCAGGCTGAGGACAAAGTACTTAACTCTACAGATGGTGCTGAGGGAGCCATCAGAGGCTTTGGAGCACAGTGTTCTACTACAACTTTTTTGTTTCTCCTCCCCGTTATATCAAAATCCTTATATTTCCAGGGCTTCTCAGACAAGCAATAATAAACTAAGTTACTCCAAAAAGCTGATTCCCCTCCCCTTTTTTTTTTTCTTAACACGGGAAAAGAATTTGTTTATTAATCCAAATTTTATTTGCCATTTGGTGAAATTTGGGGTGGTTTAGGAGTCCTGCTTGTTCCTCAGGGTTGCTTCCAGATCATTGCTTCTCTACCCTGGTGTATTGATCCTTCCTCTCTCAGGCCAGACAGAGTAACCCTATCACCCCCTAGTCTTCCTCACCCCTTCCTTCTCCTGGCCAGTCCATAATTCTCCCTCATTCAATGGGGCCATGGGCATCTGGATCACAATCTTGCTCCTCACCCCATGCCTTTGTCCTGAATGACTTCTACACCCTTGCGGACACCCCTCCAAGTTCCCTGCACGCTCGGTTCCCTGACCTCCTCATGCCCAGTGACCTTCTCCTCTCTCCTTCAACAACCCCATGCCCAAGGCATGATCGTCATATGGAAGCCTTTCATCTCGGAAGCTGGGAATGTCGTTGTCCCATTCTTCACCCACAGTCTGCTATCTTTTTAGCCTCCTTAGTCCACTATACCCATGATTCCTTGATTCACGATACCAGGATTCCTTGACCTTATTTTAACGTTCAGTCCATAAAATCCTCTTCCCTATCCTTCCTGATTAGCTCACCTTGTCTTCACTTCATTCTTTCCTGCTTAAGATGCCATGGTCGCTCACTTTAACCATGATGGTATTATCAATTCCCTAACCTCATTGGACACCATAAGCCCATGTGGGGTTGTTTCAGCAACTCCTTTCAGCAACTGAGCATTGGTGGGGAAAATTGTAGAACTGCATACATTAATGCTACTTTGAATTTATGCTTACCAACCACACCTGCAGCCTCATGCCTATTGTCAATCCCACTAAATTTCTCTATTCAATCAGTTCTTCCTTTCCTGCCATGACTATTTCAAATCTTCTTTATCTTACAATTTCTTATACGTGTAGCCTGGTTATTTTCTTAAACTGAGGGTATTTATTAACCACCTATCTCATGCTAGGGACTATTCTAGCCCCTAAGACACTAAAATGAGCAAAAAAAAAAAAAAAAACACCTATAGAGTTTACATCTCCAAAAATAAAATTACATTTTGGTTTCCAAGGAAAGCTCTGGCATTTCAAGGGTATTGCTCTGCCAGCTATGGTCTATCTGCAGCAGAGAAGGAAACTATACATAATTTAAAAGGCTTGACTCAGCTCTCAATACATCGGCTCCCCGTGTCATAACTATAAAGGGTTAGAACACAATGGAAAGCTTGGGGATGAACACAGAGTGGCCATTTTTCAAAGAGGCCAGTGTGTGACCTCGATGTGTATCAACAATAGGCCTGTTCCGCTGGCAGAAAGAATGGACATTCACCTTATTTAGATAGCAGTGCACATAAGAGGCTGAATGGCACATCTGTTTATTTAGCTCTGCTTGGTTTCTCTCCCTCTTGCTGCCAAGGTGCTGGGCCCAGAACCGCCTATCAGATCTGACTGGTTCTCTGGACTGAGGAGTCCAAGCCACTCACCAGGGCCCAGTGGGAGTCCCAGTGGCTGAGACTAATGACCAACTCTGCAAGAATGTATAAACATTAGAGCAACGGTTCAGACCATGGAGCCCAATTACATGCCTGGGACATCCCCTGAGTCAGGGATATGCTGGAAATCTCTAACTTGGCAGCTGTACCTTCCAAAGAGCTACAGCAGGAATGAACAGAAGGAAGGATAGACAGGGGTGGGGGACAGAGGGATGGACATCAGAGGCCCTCAGTGGTCTGGCCTCAGAGTCCCTCAGTGGTCTGGTCTCAGAGCCACGATGATGAGATGGCAGACTGAGGTAACTGTGACTGTTGTCAGGATGGACATGCTTATTACCCTTCCTCTTTTCAATTCTCATACGTGAAATGTGACTGAGAGCTCTGCCTTCACGAGCTTGTGCACTGAAATCACCAGTACTGGTGCAGGGTCTTTCCTACCTTTTTCCTGTGGTCTTGATAGTCTTGCTCCCATTTGTGCCGCAGGTACTTACTGCCGCAGGGAACCGTCAGTTGGGAGACTCGCTGCATCTCAAACGATGTAACCATCCCCACTCCCTTCAAAGCCCTGGAGACGGCTGTGTTTGCAGCAGATCACATGGCGGTTGTCATGGCATCCAAGCTACAGAGGAAAAGAAAGCGAGCAAGAGAATAGCCTACGGTGGCTTTTCAAACAATAAGTGGAAGAATAGCAAAGAATTGAATATTCTTCCGTTCCAGTGGGTATTTTCTCAAGAGATCTTGAAGGGCTTAGTAATGCCATTTTGATGACCGGCCCTCACACCCCTTCCCAGTTACCGAGGAAGAAATACTCAGGAATACAGGAGGTTAAAGAATTTCTTGTCCAGCTAACTTTTTCTCCTTCTCTTCCTTTATTCTGTCCTTCTCTTTCCCTCTGTCTTTTCTTTCTTTTTTTCTCTCTCCTTTTTCATGTTCTCCCTTCTTCCCTTCTTTCCCACCTCATTCTCTCTATTTCTTTCCCTCCTTCATCCCTGCCATTCTTTATGCCTTCCTTATCCCCTTTGTTTTCTACTTCAAATAATTTATAATAACTTGGGCCACTCCAAAATATTTTTATTTGAAGCTTAGGTGGCAGATCTTCATGAAAGATGTTTTCTAATCGACTTGAGGATTAGTTATAGAGAATTGTAGCCATTTTAAGCCGTTTCTCTCTCCTTTGCTTTCATCTGGTTGGGATAAGTTTTTCCTGAGAAAATGAAGTGAAAGGTTTGCTGGAATATTTGTTGAGTCCTTTTATTTTTGTCGAAACCATATGCATAATTTTGGAGACGACGTGATTGAACGAGCTGGTTAATGACAAAATAGCAATATTATTTTCATTTCAGAATTCTAGTCTTATGTTACAGCATTCATCATAGAGAACTTTGTAGCGCAGAATTAGTAAATGGGGATTCATCATTAACCACGAATAAACGAAGAATTGCCAGGCGGTACTTCATGAGGAATCATGTTCTGCATGTTAGCAAGGCTCAGTGGCTGTTTTCTGGAAGAGATTTAGCAGAGCTTAAATTGAATCAGACTTGGGAACAATAAGATGTGAACGCATATACGGTAGGATATAAATGTAGGAATTACCCCCTAAAAAAATACAGCCAGCACCTTAAGATAGAAGCCTATAAGCTTTATACGTCATATTCAGAGGATTCTATTAAAATAGTTTCCTTTACCCTACGATTGTCATTGGTTTAAAATAGAGAAAGCCCAATACTCAGTAGATGCTCAATAAATATCTGCTACATATGATCATGAAATAATGGCATTGATCTTATTGAATGATTCCCCAACTGGGATACTGGGAATTTTTTTCAGACTGTAGGTCTGGTTCTGTATCACGGTTTTGGTCTTTTCCATTTCTTGAAGCCTGTCTCTATGCTCTACATGCTGAGAAATTTCTGACAATAATGTTTAGTGTTGCTGCCAATCAACTGAGAGGATGGAAGGTTTTGTTCTGTAGAGTTTGGTCATACTTATGTAGTTAATAGGAGCCCTGGTGGCACAGTGGCTAAGAGTTACGGCTGCTAATCAAAGGTCAGCGGTTCAAATCCACCAGTTGCTCCTTAGAAACCCTGCAGGGCAGTTCTGTTCTGCCCTATAGGATCATTATGAGTTGGAATTGACTCAGCGGCAATGAGTCTGATTTGGGTTTTTTTATGTAGATAAAGCATGGATTTAGGGCAAATAGAAACTGGAAAAAAATTAATGATGTTTAAAGAATTTTTGAAAATAATGTGGAATATTTATTGGTTTTAAGGTCCTGTTATTGATGCGGAAACCCTGATGGCATAGTGGTAAGATCTAGGGCTGCTAACCAAAAGGTCAGCAGTTTAAATCCACCAGGCACTCCTTGGAAACCCTATGGGACAGTTCTACTCTGTCCTATAGTGTCGCTATGAGTCGGAATCAACTCGACAGCAATGGGTTTGGTTCTTTGGGGGATATTACTGATGCACACAGTCAAATAAAATGGGCCCAAATAACAGGTCTCAGCAGTTTATCTATGACTTATCTATATTTACCTTTAACTGATTAACCAACCGTTTGCTATTTGATTTGACTTGACGATAAGACCCTGTGGAAGAGGATCTAGAGAAATTAGACATACTTCTAACGAACCACAAAAAATCACCACCAGTTTGGGTTTTGTCAGACCCACCAAGTCTCAAACTAACTTCTGGTCCTTAGTTAGCATGGTCTTAACAAGATCAGATCTTTCTATGACCAGAAAAGACAGTTAACCTGGAGCTCCTTGGACTCTATCCTGAGGAAATAATCTGAAAACACTGACCAGGATTTTTATACATCAAAGAATTATTCATAAAAAGAAAAAATTAGAAATTATGCAGGGAAACAGATAGGTAAACAATTTACGGAAATGGTGTGGAAAATTATGTAGTCTTTCCATTAAACATAATATTTTGAAAGGTTATTAATGTGAAAATATTTGTGATAAAATATTAACTGAAAAGAGCAAGACACACACCGATTTAACTAGTTTAAACTGGTCTCAAATAAGTTTAAAAATGTGTAGGAAAACCTGGATGGAAGTGCAATGATGGCAACTGCTTCTGTGTGGTCAGTGTAGAAAGCCATTGAGAGAAGGGTGGAAGTAAGGGCCTGACAGTGTGGATGGGACTCCTGGGTGGCCTCACCAGGTCTCCGTTCTGATCTTCTTGGGAGGCCCAGGGACATGTTCCTGTCAGAGCCCAGGAAGGTTAAGCCCTGAGAAACAGACCACACCCAGGAGGCTGAGACAGCCCCTAGATTCCTGATTTATTAATTTGCAATTTTGTCTCTCAGGAGGACGTGAGATATTAGGTCTGTGTGACCACACCATGAAGTCTGGGTAGTCCCACTCCACCAGAAGCTAAAGTATGAGAAGGCTGTTGGTGACCCTGAGGTCAGAGCTGAGGGCAGCTGGAAGGACTGAGTGCTGAGTAACTTTAGTGTAGCCGTGTAATTCTCCTTTTCAGGTTCTTGGAACACCTCACAGACAAGAGACGATTATGGACGACTTCCATTTTCTTCATGTTTGTCAATTTTGAAGCCAAACAGAAACAATCTCCTCCCCTCCCCCTATATAGATGATACTTTTTAAAAGCCAGTGCAAATGAAGTTCTCATTTATGGGACTGTTAATAAATTATCACATTAAAGAAGATTGCTTTCCTCTTTCTTGAAGTTGTGAAATTCAGTTTTAATCTATTTAATTCGGAAGCAACAATTGCTATGAGTTTGTCTCATAAAATAAGGGAGATAAAATTCAAATGAAGAAAATTTCCTTAAAAATCCTAACTGGGATGAATTATTGTACCTTATATTTTTTAAATTTTTATAATTATTTTTCTTTAAAGTAATATTTAGATACATAAGAGTTGTAGCAGGTTTTGTTGCTACCAACTTTACAAACTTGTTTTGTGAGTTTGGAAGGCTGTGTGAGCTGGAAGCTAGTGCTTTCCCTGATCCACTCATCAGGGCTGTATGTCCTCCCTGACGCTCCCAAGGATACCCTGTAAGGCCACCTTATAGCACTTACCACACCCAACTATAATTACTTGTGAATTTGTCTGTTCTCCCTTCTAGATATCAACTCCATGGAGGCCAGAAATGTGCCTGTAGGCTCAGTAGGTATTTTTTAGATTAATAAAATATGGTTAATATTAATTAATCCCAATAATTTTTTAGATTAATAAAATATGGCAGTTCTACTCTATCTTATACGGTCGCTATGAGTTGGAATTGACTCAATGGCAAAGGGTTTGATTTTTGGTTTTTTACACTTATATGTTTTAAGAAACAAAAGACAACATTGAAAATCTGCAGGGCACAGGAAACCATAAAAAAATTTCAAGTACAGAAGGAGCATTTATAAGATTTGTAAAATTTGCCCATATGCTGGGCTATAAAAAAGTCTAAACAAATTTCAAAGGATTGAATCTCTGTCCACAGTGGAATTGAACTAAGAACGAATAGCAAAAAGATAAGTAGGAAATCCTTATGTTCTGAGATTAAGCAATGCAATTCTAACATCACAAACAAGACAAGAATGTCGCTGAAGCCTTCAGCTACTCAAGAGATGTTTTTAGGATTAATTAGATGTACACTCACTCCTCACTTATCGACATGGGTAAGTGCCAAAGACCAGGTTGTTACGAGAAAATTGGCATTATGTGAAAATGGAGGATGACCACATCAGATCACAAAATGGAGGATGATCCCATCATTACATAACTACCAAAGTACATCATTACATAACTGCCAAACACATAACCTTAACCATTGCAGCCAGCAGTACTCTTGCCCCGTACCTCGGCATTTGTTTACTGCCAGACATGTGTCATTAATTTGCAAAAGAGATGGATTGTGGATTTTTTACTATTGTTGTAAATGCAAAATATTGGATAACAAGATAGTCAGTGAGTGAGGAGCAGATGTGTTTGTTAGGTCCACCACTGGCCTGTCAGTTCTGTGGTGGCTTGTATGTTATGATGCTGGAAACTATGCTGCTGGTATTTCAAATGCTGCATGCATGGTGGACAGGTTTCAGTGGACCTTCCAGAATAATACTGAGTGGAAAGAAAGGCCTGGTGACCTACTTCCAAAAATCAGCCAATGAAAACCCTATGGATCACAACAGAATATTGTCCAATATAGTGCTGGAAGATGAGTCTTCTAGGCTGGAAGTCACTCAAAATACACACTGGCCACAACGGTGGACTTGAGCATACCATCTATCACAAAGATGGTGCAGGACTGGGCAATGTTTCATTTTGTTGTACATGGGGTCCTCATGAGCAGGAGCCATTCAACAAAAACTAACAACATTTATTAGGTGTTTTGAATACAATGAATTCTACTTATCAGTAATTAGTAGGACTGGTTAATTATAGCCTAATGCTATGTCGTTTGTTGTTAGATGCTGTTGAATCAATTTTCAACGCATAGCAGCCCCATGTGATAGAATAGAACTGTCCCATATGGTTTTCTAGGCTGTAATCTGGTGATGCAGTGGTTGAGTACTCCTCTGCTAACCAAAAGTTTCACAGTTCAAACCCACCAGCTGCCCTGTGGAAGAAAGATGTGGCAGTCTGCTTCCGTAAAGATATACAGCCTTGTAAACCCTATGGGGCAGTTCTACTCTGTTCTATAGGGTTGCTATGAGTTGGACTCAACTTGATGGCAACAGTTTTCGTTTCTTTGGTTTTAATCTTTATGGGAGCAGAGTGCCACATCTTTTTCCCAAGGTGTGGGCTGAGCTCTTAACCACTGTGCCACCAGGGCTCCTTTATTTATGCAGTACTTCTCATGAGTGTTAGTCCTGAAAAGGTTCACTTAGATTCATTAAGGGGGATGGTTCGTACGCTGGGAATATTCTTAAGGAATTAATCTAAAAGCTATACACACAAATAAAAATTCTGTTGCCATCAAGTCGATTCTGACTCATAGCTACCCTGTAGGACAGAGCAGAACTGCCCCATAGGGTTTCCAAGGAGCAGCTGGTGGATTCCAACTGCCGTCCTTTTGGTTAGCAGCCAAACGCTTAACCACTGCACCACCTAGTTTCCATATACACACAAATAGATTAATTTAATTGCTACGCATTTTAATACAAGTGGAAAGCTGGAGGAATGCCCAACTGTAAAGGATAGGTTACGTTGGGCATATCGACCCGATGGAATACAGTACAGCCGTTGATATTATGATTTGAAAGATTATAAACCCAATAAATCAAATACTAAATCACCCCTCCTACAACGATGTAAGAATCGGGTGTGTTCACAGAGCCTGGGAGACATCCTGGAAAAGATGAAGAGTGAATTTGTTAGAGGTGGGAATAAAGTGAGTTTTTAAAATTATAAATGAATTTTATCATATTTGAGTAGTTAATTTTTTAAAATTCTATTTGAAGTGCAAATCAGGCCTTGATCATTTACAATCTGCCCCCTCCTCCCTGACCCCACTTCCGTGGCCTCGTTCTCCCAATTTCATCCCCACTGAGTTTACAGAGCTCAAATAACACAAAGCTCTGCCCCATCTTCCCACTCCCATTTAGAAGACTGTTCCAGAAAAGAAGAGGCACATTTCTTTCCCTTCTGCTTCTTCAAGTCTAAGCAGTCCCTTCAGGGGTTCTCACATTTCCTGGTCCTGTGTAGGGTGCCTTTCTTTGCGCAATAAGCTCTACACTGTCGCAGGGCATCTGCAGATAGGAGACCCACATATAGCACCAAACACTGTGAAATTGGGAGGGGCATTAAGAATTCTTGGGAACTAACGTCTTGAAAGGCACTAAAAGGGCATATATTCCTTCTCTTGCCCTCCACTAAGAGGGCATATATTCCTTCTCTTGCCCTCCTCCGTCTTCCAACCCAGACTGAATGAGAGAGTTTGCAGAACTCCTCGGTCTACTTTTATTGAGAAACCTGGGTAAACCCCGACCTCCAGGGCGATTCTTGCCAAGAACTCACAGAGCACAGCCAGAGAGCGTACAAGAGCTCAGGAAGATGGCCCATGGGCCAAAGGAACCTATCCAATCAGAAAGAATTCCACAGTGGAGGCAGCCTACGGAGGCACACACTTGACTTTTCTTTCCTATATTAAAGACAAGGTTCATATTTGCAAAAGTACCCTAGCCTGTTCAGGGTGTCCATGCCATTTCTTTTTTTAATCTGGCCATAGAAGGCAGTAAGACTTTCAGAGCCAAGCAACAGCTTTTGTGGTATTTTAAAGCAGCTTTTTTTTTTTTTTTTTCCCTAGTTACTGGTCCTTAAATGTGTTCTTAGCAAAGGCCCATGTTATCAGAAGGGCGAGGGTCCCTCATTGGGGTGGGATCAGGGAACGGGTGCTGACTGGAACAGGGGAGTCTCAGCATAGCAGCCAGTTCCTGGAAGGGAACCTACTGCCACTGCAAGCCAGAAATGCCGAAGGGCAGCCAGAACTGCTGATGGCGAAGAGAGGGGCCCCTTTGATCAGGCACTGGAGTTTCTTAAGATCCTTGTGTTCAAGAGAAACTGGTTGGGATTAGTGGCTGTGCTAAACTGTCTCAATAGCCCTTGAAGTTCAGGCTCTGCAGGAGGGCCACCAACTAAACAGGATGTGTGAGCCTTTGGGGCCACATCCGGGAACGTTGTGATGAGAGACCTTCGAGACTCCCAGTAAGCATTTAAGCAACCCAAGTTGGGAACAGAGCCCTAGGCCTCTCAACCCCACTATCTCTTGCTATTTTAATGTGGATGCAGTTGTAAAATAAATAAACCATCTTCTCCAACAGCAAAACCAGGAAGCAGTTCATGAGTATTTTTGACAACAAAGCCTTCCCTTCAAGAAAAAGGAGAAAATGCAACTGGAAAACAAACTACACTCTCACCTCCAATTTAGAAGGATAATGAAATGTGAAAGGAGGGCAAATATTCATCTGATTAATAATTAAATGCGTTGACCTTCTAGTAGGATAGGCATGCTAGACGTGAAAATCGTTGCCATGGTTTTTCATCTCACATGTCAATTGCCATTATGATGATGCTTCGCTACTGGCATCCTTTCAAGTCATGACGGTGGAGGTGGCTTCATGCCTAGTCGCAGCTTGATTACCGTGGGGCCTTTTATCTGTTCCAGGCCTGTGACTGTAGCTTCATGGTGTGTCCTATCTTTAAATGCCTCACGCTCCAACATGGCCTCTTCCATCCTTTCTTCTTCCCTTCCACCTGGGATCGCCTATCAGAATTTCCATTATTTTAGAGAGACTGACTTCCACTAGGCGTTCTAGGTGGAAACCAACCTGATCAAAGTTATGTGTACTGGTCTCTACCCCTTTCCACATTTTAGTAAGGCTTCTTCTCGATCAATTGACAGATTTTCAAGCCAGGAAACTAGATCAATTGTCTAATTCAGGGTATCTCAGCTTCAGCACTATTGACATTTTGCGCTGAACAACTCAATAAAATGATCTCTTTACAAATTTGAATTGGTATTTGGATTAAGCTAGTCAGGCACTGCATGTGACAAACAGAACCTTGGGACATGTGGGAGCCATCTTCCACAATGTGGACATCAAAGCAGGGGTGAGAGACAGTCTTTAGATAAGAGAAGGTTGAAAGATATGTGAAGAGAGAAGCAAGAGATAAGTCAATGGGAGTGAGGCAACTAGAACAAATAATGAGAATGTTGAAACAATGTGAAGAATGTAACCAATGTCACTGGTCATCTCATCTAGAAACTGTTGAATGGGAACAGGCTTTGCTGTATATACTTGCACCAAAAATAAATTATTATTTTAAAGAATGCATTGGGAAGAGGAGAGCTATAACAAGGCTTAAAGCTCATCTATCACACATCTAACTGAAAAGCAATATGTAATGTCAAAGGTCAATAAATGAGGAAATATTAATATTAAAAAAAAGAGAGAGAGAGAAAGCTGAAAAGTGGCACTGGAGTGCCGTTGGGTTCCTGATGGCTTTCCTGGTGCTGCTTTTAGACCTGCAAGAAGCCCGGTTTTCTTTGGATTTATGACATGCTCCAGAATTCCTCCAACAGACTCCTCTTCTGTCTTGAGCTGTCCAGAATGAATCCAGACTAACTCTAGTGAACCTGAAGAATCCTGACTAAGACAATGAAGTAAAAGGATTGCTATTTCCCACCTAGCTTTATACATCTGTAGTATTTGTCTTCCTTAAGAAAATACAGAGAGGTACTCCTACTTTCTCAGATTTTAGCTGAGTGAGTTTCTTCTTTATTTTCTTTCAGCTCCAAGAAAACCAGGAAATATTGGCAAGATCTTTAAGCTCATGTTCCCACTTGAGGAATTTTTAAAGTGCCTCTGACTCCCTAGAGTAAGAGGGCTCTGTTAAGCATGGATAACTGTATAATCATAGCTTAGTTAAAATCTGGAAACTTGAGCCCCTCAAACAGAAACACAGGGTTAGGTTTTTTGTTGTTGTTCATATAGTTATATTGATTAAAAAGAACAGAATCCCAGCCTTTCTCTTGAGATCTTTTGCCCTCTTCACTCTGAGTTTAGCTTTTGTAGTTAGTAAGCTGATGATTTCTTAAAACTTATTTCTTCCAGGACAAAACTGAGTTTTAAATGTCAGAAAACCATTGAATAGACAGCTTAGGCTTAGGCCAGAGATGGTCTTGGCTACCTTATTATTTAAAGTAGAAACAATCATTGTAAAAATGGCCCCATTTTTATAAAATTAGTAATAATAAAAATCTTTCATTCTTAGAAGGTCAGCCCAGTGGTACTTCCATTTTTTCACATATGTTAGGTGACAAGAGAGAGCTAGAAGCTGGTGTTCTGACTCTTAGTCCAGTGATGTTTTCTCTCTTCTGTTTGTAATGTCTTTGTGAAATATACACAAGGCATTTCAATGATAACAATTCATCTTCAATAGACATCACCTAAAATATCTTGATTTTCAATACGTAAAAATAAAAGCATTTGACCAAATCATTTTTTTTGTGTGTGTGCTTTAGGTGAAATTTTACAAAGCAAATTAGTTTCTCATTAAACAATTAATACACATATCGTTTTGTGACATTGGTTACATTCTTCACATTGTAGAGACAAAATCTCTAATGACATCATGGTAGAGAAAACACATCAGGGCTAGACCAAGAGTTCATTTCAAAAGTATGTAGGTACTTACCCTCTCAGCGAGACAATGACAGAGTCCATGGGAATAGGAGGCGTTTTTCAGAAAAGTCAAAGGGAAGGGAGTAAGCAGAGGCAAATCCATTTTGGTGGAGCCTGAGGCTTACATAATTTGGTGGGGGATTGGGTGTGGGAGTAGATGGAGGAGGATCTCAATAAAAAAAGAAAAGAAAATGACTGGAGTCTTCCCAAGGCCTTGGACAGGGCCTGCGCAGGTGAGGAGCTCTGAAGCTTAAGCTTCTTTAGCTTCATGGGATATGCGCTTTTGTTTTTTGTTATTGATTTTTTTTTTTTTTTTTTCTGGAGAGGGGGCCAGTGGTGCAGAGGGTGCCTGGGGGAGTTGGTGGACAGCATTCAGAGTAGTAAAGAGGCGAGGGAAGGCTGGAGTGGGTGAAAGAACAGGAATCTTTGGGTTTGATAAAAACAAAAACAAAAGATGTTGCCATCAGTTGATTCCGACTCATATGGACCCCACAGGACAGACCAGAGCTGCCCAAACAGGGTTTCCGAGGAGTGGCTGGTGGATTCAAAAACCACCAACCTTTTGGTTAACAACTGAACACTTAACCACTGTGTCACCAGGCCTCCTTGGGTTTGGTAGGGAGTAAAATTTTGGAAATTTTAAGTGTGGTGTCCATAAAGCTTTGTTGTTGTTGTTAGGTGCCGTGGAGTCGGTTTCAACTCATAATGACCCTATGCACAACAGAACAAAGAACTGCCCAGTCTTTGTTACGCTTGAGCTCATTGCTGCAGCCACTGTGTCAATCTACCTCTTTGAGGATCTTCCTCTTTTCCGCTGACCCTGTACTCTGCCAAGCATAATGTCCTTCTCCAGGGATTGATCCCTCCTGACATGTCCAAAGTATGTAAGATGCAGTCTCACCATCCTTGCCTCTAAGGAGCATTCTGGCTGTACTTCTTCCAAGACAGATTTGTTTGTTCTTTTGGCAGTCCATGGTATATTCAATATTCTTTGCCAACACCACAATTCAAAGGCTTAGAGGTCAGGATATAGATTGGAAAGAATCCAGGTGAGAGTTAGTTGTCAGAAAGTTCACACAGCAGGAGTAAACAATCCACTCTGGGAGCCTGGGAGCCAGAGGAAGAAATTCGGGGAATACCACAGCTTCCCTTGCTCCGCCCCCATTCTGTCTTCCCTCACCTTTTAAGGCCCTTTATACTATGAGTCAGAATCGACTTGATGGCAAAGGGTTTGCAAGGCTGAGAGGGCAGGACTCTGATTATCCCCTGCCCTGCTCTTCAAACAGAGCAGTTCTTCTAGTATACATGTGATATAGTGATGTTCTGCTTAAGATTTTGTTTGAAGAAAATGTCCTGGAACTCATAAAAATTATGAAAAGCCATACTTCCAAGTATTCCACAGCTGGTATCTTAAAGTAATATTAATAATATGCTAATAATATGTGATATGGAGACTTGCTGGTACAGTGGTTAAGAGGTATGGCTGCTAACCAATTCAAATCCACCAGCTGCTCTTTGGAAAGCCTATGAGGCAGTTCTACTCTGTCCTGTTAGTTCGCTATGAGTCGGAATCAACTTGACAGCAACAGGTTTGGTTTTGGTTTGGAATATATGATATTTTTCCCATGAGCAAAGTATAAGTTGCCTGCGATATCTAATTTTAAAAGATGTCAATGAACTGGACAATGAATCATTACAGTTCTTCCCAATCTAGTGGAGTTATTTGGAGTAAAACATGCAATTAAGTTGAGTACATGATCAGTAAGACATTGTTTTTTCTTCTCTCTATATTTTGAGTATAGGGTTTTGGCATATTAGCAAATCCATAGGATTTTTAACTCACACCAAAGAGCATTCTTCTAATTTGAAATGAGATGGCAAAGCAGGAAGATGAAACACAATCGGTATTGGTCAGTGTTGCCATGACAGCCTAGGAAACATGCCATAGCCTGTGGAGGCTAAAGTGTCTCTTTATCAAAGAGGTGTACGATGGAATGATGTAATGTAGTTAACAGGTCTTCTGATAACTCTACACGTCGTAACAAGGGATTTCAAAATGCAACTATATTAGAGCCCTTGCAATGTATACTATGTGCATGTTAGTCTTAGCTTTCTGAGATAATTAACCTTTACCTAGAAAACCATTTAATCCAAAGAGGGTAATATTCAGTAATGATGAAGAAGTACATTGAGGACTAAAAATGCCCACCTATTTCAGCACAAGCTGGGAACTAATTACTAGACAAAAGAACAATAGGAAGGCAATTGAGGGTCATAATACAGTATGCATTGGAAATGAATCAGCAATAGATATGACATTTGAAAAGACAACCTGCTACATTATAATATGTACAAGAATAGGACAAAAGACAATAATTTACCCTCTATAGTCAGGATTACTCAAGCTCTAAGAAGAGTAATATGTCTAAGTTTGTTTTCCACATTTTAAGGAGGATACTGGGAAAATCATGTAAGGGATCGTGCCCCCCAAAAATAGGTGACTACTTGGTTAGGCCATGGTTTCCTGTATTGTGTGTTTGTCCTCCATTTTGTGATTGCAATTTTATGTTAAAGAGGATTAGGGTGGGATTGTAACACCCTTACTAAGGTTACATCCCTGATCCAATGTAAAGGGAGTTTCCCTGTAGTGTGGACTGCACCACTTTTTATCTTACAAGAGATAAAAGGAAAGGGAAGCAAGCCGAGAGGGAGACCTCATACCACCAAGAAAGCAGCACCAGGAGCAGAGCACATCCTTGGGTTCCTATGCAGAGAAGCCCCTATTCCAGGGGAAGATTGAGGATAAGGCCTTCCTCCAGAGCTGACAGAGAGAAAAAGCCTTCCCAGAGGAAGCTGATGTCCTGAATTTGGACTTCTAACTGACTAGACTATGAGAAAATAAATTTCCCCTTGTTAAAGCCACTCACTTGTGATATTTCTGTTATAGCAGCACTTGATGACTAAGACAGGGATTTTTTGAAGTGATAGAATGCCCCTAAATGTTTGAGGGCATCTGTCCTAAACTCAAGCTGAGTGTAATAGAGTGGGAACTGCTAAATGCATTGAAAACATGCACTGCCACCCCTCCTCCTGAAAACCATGGAATGAATAGAAGTACAAGGAGAATAAACCCACATCAGAAAGAATGGGAAGAACAGGTCATTGTCAGAAGAGTGAAGACAAACAATTTCTGAAGGTGGAAAGGAGAGGGCAGTGTGTTGGAGGGTGGGACAGGGCAGTGGAGGCCACAGCCCAGGATATGCTCTGAGGGGTGACAGTGTAGGCTGGAGCCAATCTCATTCAAGGAACCCTAAAGAGGCACTGAGCTGGAGGATTGAAGCAAGACGTGGGGCTGAAAACAAGAAGGAGTAATTGAAGATCTGTCTGTGAACAAGCTGCCAGCAGCACCCCTTTGTCTTCCCTATGCCCTCCTCCTCCCTCACAGAGCAGCTGGTAGGTTCCCAGCAGGTAGACGCCAGAGGGCTCTTCTTCAAAGACATCAAATCAATAGCCTGAGTTGTGATAGATCTGCTAGTGTGGGATGTTTGGGGACCCCAGAGTAAACTCTTCCTTATTTTGACTTGAATTGGGGTATGTTGGCCAGGGAGGGGGAGGACCGCCTGTCTACTGTCCAGCTGCTCACACACCTATCCTAAATAAAGCACAGTCAACAAACCTCATCTGTGGACACTGAGCTCCCAGCTAACCTTTCCTTTCAGAGAAGTCCAACAGAGAACACACAGAAACTGGCCAAAAATACCAGCCTGGTCACTCATTCTTAAACATAAATGAGCATCCATGTGCTCATTATGCCTCATATTCCCATGGATTCTGTCATTATTTGTCTGTCCCCAGACTTTCAGTAGAAAGTAGATGTCCTCAGATTTTCAGAAGAAAACTAGCAACATAGAGGAGAACAATGAAGATAAACAAAAAGATGACAGCTCACCTTGGAGAAAATACTTAAGTTAGGAAACAAAAGAAAATATAATTCAAAGTCTAATTATTGTCCTCAGAAAGATTCAAGAAAATATTACATATCCATAATGTAAGAACAGGATGCTATCTAAAAATATATATATTAAAAATGATTGCTGAAATTAAAATCCCATAGAATTTTAAACATAAGTTGAATTCAAGTAAGTGTCCCAGAACATAGCTCAAAAAGATAAAGAGATGAAACAACATAAAAGGAAAGATAAGAGACATGGATGATTAATTGACGAATAAAATATCTGACTAATATGAATGTCAGAGAAAAAAAAAATAGGAGAGAGAAATTATTAAGAAATCATACAGGAAAATTTCCCAGAGCAGAAAAAAGACATGATTCATCAGACTGAAAGGGTCCAGTGGGAGCTAAGGGAGCAGGTGAATGTAAAATGAGCCACACGTAAGCACAGCCTAAGGAAATTTCAGAATACCTGGGATAAAGAATCAATCAAAAAGCCTCAAGGAAGAGAAGACTAGACCACATACAAGCATTAAGAACCATCCTGGCTTTAGACATGTCAACCTGTTAGTGGATAGTGCAGCAGATAAGACATCAAGTTGTAAAGTGGCAGAAGGGGGGCAGGGGAAGAAGAAGAGAAACAGAAATAACCTCCACCTTCAATGAAAGTAGGAGATATTGATGAGTCTTAACTACAGTAGACGGGGAAGAGCTGCCAAAGACAGGGAAGATGAGGTAAGGGAGCAGGAAGACTCTAAGAGATGTACATGCTTTTAGGTTTAAGACAAAGCCCTCAGAGTACAGTTCGTCAAAATACATGTCACATCCTTAATGGAAAAAGAGAATTGGCTGGCATCAGGTGTTTCCTTAAACCTTGCTTAGCAGGAAAAAGGAGCAGGGTTAAAGTCACCAGACAAGTCCCATTTGCAGGAAGCAGCCTGTTGGAAAGGCTGGGTGGAGGAGGGATAATGCACTGTAAATAGTCCCCATACTGTTTCTTTGTTGGCTGGGGAGAAGTCCAGGCCAAAATAATTCAATCATATTCAACTCCACATCACAAAGGGAATTCCTTCCAACCATAGCATGGCCCTGGCCCCTCCCTGACATGAACCTCCTATAAATAGCTGATCTAGGGAGAAATCATCTCACTTAAAGATAAGTCATAATCAGTAAGAAACCAGCACTGGATCTATACAAAGATATAATAACAATATAGAAGAAGAAAGGAACAAATAAAGCAAATAGCAGAACACTGGCCAGAAAAACGTGGCCATGAAAAGAAAGAAAGTCATGCTCAAACATAAGTCCTTGAACAGAAGTATTAGCCTTCCAAATTAAGAAACATACAGCAAGCAATGGAACATGGAATATATAGCGAAAAATTTTTTTTTAATTTTGATTGTGCTTTAAGTGAAAGTTTACAAATCAAGTCAGTCTCTCATACAAAAACTTATATAACCCAACCCAAAACCCACTGCCGTCAAAAAAACTTATACAAAATTTTTAAAAAAGAAGCAATTTTAACTAGAAATCAGAATATGAAAAATAATGACAAAACTAAGCCCCAATGTACCTTTCCTATGCCAATTATATATCCAAAATCTATCTTGAATTTTTCTTTTTTCTATTTCTTAGGTTACCAACCTGGAGGCAGACACCATGGTCTACTACAACTCCTTTCTATCTTCTTGCTTCAACCCCTTGTCCCTTGTCAAACCATGCTCCTCCTAGCAGCTGGAAAGGTGGTCTTGAAATGAAAATCAGATCATGTCAATAGGAAATATAATACAAAAGTATTAGCCTTCCAAATTAAGAAACATACAGCAAACAATGGAAGGTGGAATATATAGTGAAATTTTAAAAAAAGAAGCAATTTTAACTAGAAATCAAAACATGAAAAATAATGGCAAAACTAAGACCCAATATATCTCTCCTATGGGTCTCTCCTATGGGTAAATGTCAATAAATAGGCTAAACTCACATAATAATGTAAAAAGACTCATACTGAATCACAAACCAAAACTCAACTTTAAAGCAGTATATATTTTATATATATATATATATTTTTGCATATGGAACATACCCCAAAAAAAGTAATTCAGAGAATTTAAAATAAAAGGGTAGGGAAAGCCATGCCAGGCAAACAATCCTGAAGAAACATCAACTTTTCCTATATTATGAAAAAATCTGAAAAAAAGGACGAATGGCAGCAAGAGTGGTGTCAGTGGATAAGAAGACAATCGATGAAAATATTACAAAACCCAGAAATATATCCAAGTATATACAGGAATGTACTGATGAAAATGACATTTCAAATCATTAGAGAAAATACTAGTCCATAAATAGTGCTGAAACAACTACCCACTACCATCGAGCCGGTTCTGACTCATAGATAGCCAAAATTCACTTGGATCCCTACCGCACACCTTACACCAAATTCTAGATAAATCAAAATTTAAGCAAAGAAGATTAAAGCAGTAATGAAAACATGAGAGATATTTAAAAATAATCTATGAGAAGAGAAGGCCTTTCTAAGAGTGATAAAAAAAAATCCCAGAAGTGAAAGAAGCCTCGGATAAGTAAAGCCTTACTGAAAAAGAAGAAGAAAGTGGGAGGCCTCACTCTACCTGATTTCAGAACCTATTGTACAGCCACAGTAGTCAAAACAGCCTGGTACTAGTACAACAACAGACACATAGACCAATGGAACAGAATTGAGAACCCAGATATAAATCCATCCATATATGAGCAGCTGATATTTGACAAAGGCCCAGTGCCAGTTAATTGGGGAAAAGATAGTCTTTTTAACGAATGGTGCTGGCATAACTGGATATCCATTTGCAAAAAAATGAAACAGGACCCATACCTCACACCATGCACAAAAACTAACTCCAAGTGGATCAAAGACCTAAACATAAAGACTAAAACGATAAAGATCATGGAAGAAAAAATAGGGACAACGTTAGGAGCCCTAAAACAAGGCATAAGCAGAATACAAAACATTACCAAAAAAGACGAAGGGAAACCAGATAACTGGGAGCTCCTAAAAATCAAACACCTATGCTCATCTAAAGACTTCACCAAAAGAGTAAAAAGACCACCTACAGACTGGGAAAGAATTTTCAGCTATGACATCTCTGACCAGCGCCTGATCTCTAAAATCTATATGATTCTGTCAAAACTCAACCACAAAAAGACAAATGACCCAGTCAAGAAGTGGGCAAAGGATATGAACACACACTTCACTAAAGAAGATATTCAGGCAGCTAACAGATACATGAGAAAATGCTCTCGATCATTAGCCATTAGAGAAATGCAAATTCAAGCTACGATGAGATTCCATCTCACTCCAACAAGGCTGGCATTAATCCAAAAAACACAAAATAATAACTGTTGGAGAGGCTGTGGAGAGATTGGAACTCTTATACACTGCTGGTGGGAATGTAAAATGGTACAACCACTTTGGAAATCTATTTGACGTTGTCTTAAACAGTTAGAAATAGAAGTACCATACAACCCAGAAATCCCACTCCTCGGAATATACCCTAGAGAAATAAGAGCCTTCACACAAACAGATATATGCACACCCATGTTTATTGCAGCTCTGTTTACAATAGCAAAAAGCTGGAAGCAACCAATGTGTCCATCAACGGATGAATGGGTAAATAAATTGTGGTATATTCACACAATGGAATACTGCGCATTGATAAAGAACAGTGACGAATCTGTGAAACATTTCATAACATGGAGGAACCTGGAAGGCATTATGCTGAGTGAAATTAGTCAGAGGCAAAAGGACAAATATTGTATAAGACCACTATTATAAGATCTTGAGAAATAGTATAAACTGAGAAGAACACATACTTTTGTGGTTACGAGGGGGGGAGGGAGGGAGGGTGGGAGGGGTTTTTTACTGATTAGTTAGTAGATAAGAACTACTTTAGGTGAAGGGAAGGACAATACTCAATACAGGGAAGGTCAACTCAACTGGACAGGACCAAAAGCAAAGAAATTTCCGGGATAAACTGAATGCTTCAAAGGTCAGTTTAGCAAGGGAGGGGGTTTGGGGACCATGGTTTAAGGGGACTTCTAAGTCAATTGGCAAAATAATTCTATTATGAAAACATTCTGCATCCCACTTTGAAATGTGGCGTCTGGGGTCTTAAATGCTAACAAGCGGCCATCTAAGATGCATCAATTGGTCTCAACCCACCTGGATCAAAGGAGAATGAAGAACACCAAGGTCACACAATATGAGCCCAAGAGACAGAAAGGGCCACATCAACCAGAGACTTACATCATCCTGAGACCAGAAGAACTAGTTGGTGCCCGGCCACAACCGATGACTGCCCCGACAGGGAGCACAACAGAGAACTCCTGAGGGAGCAGGAGATCAGTGGGATGCAGACCCCAAATTCTCACAAAAAGACCACACTTAATGGTCTGACTGAGAGTAGAGGAATCCTGGCAGTCATGGTCCCCAAACCTTCTGTTGGCCCAGGACAGGAACCATACCCGAAGACAACTCATCAGACATGGAAGGGACTGGACAGTGGGTAGGGAGAGATGCTGATGAAGAGTGAGCTATTTGTATCAGGTGGACACTTGAGACTGTGTTGGCATCTGCTGTCTGGAGGGGGGATGGGAGGGTAGGGAGGGTTGGAAGCTGGCAAAATTGTCACGAAAGGAGAGACTGGAAGGGCCGACTCATTAGGGGGAGAGCAAGTGGGAGTATGGAGTAAGGTGTATATAAGCTTATATGTGACAGACTGACTTGATTTGTAAACGTTCACTTGAAGCTCAATAAAAAAAATTAAAAAAAATGCCAGAAGTAATAAAACCAAATAATAAATTTGACTACAGAAAAACAGAATATTTCTTATATATATATATATGCACATACATATATGTATATACACACATATGTATACATACATAGGAAACCCTGGCGGTGTAGTGGTTCAGTGCTATGGCGGCTAACCAAGGGGTCAGCAGTTCAAATCCACCAGGCGCTCCATGGAAACTCTATGGGGCAGCTCTACTCTGTCTTATAGGGTCGCTATGAGTAGGAATCAACTCGATGGCACTGGGTTTAGTTTTTTTTTTTTTTTATATACATACATACACAATGCAAGGACAAAAAGAAACAAACAAAAAACCCAAACTGGGGTATTTGCAACTTATAGACAAAAGGCTAATTTCTTTAAAAATAAAGAGCACCAACAAAAGATCACAGACCCAATAGAAAAACGAGCAAAAACAATAAATAATATTTCATAGAAAAATAAATACGGCTCTCAAAGTGATGAAAGAACGTACAACATCAAGAAATGCAAATTAATATTACAATGATTTCCTGTGGTGGAATCTGCTAGTGGTTCACCAAAGTCTTGGGCTTATGATGAAATGCATCCCTGTCTCCTCCTGCAGTTAATGGTAGCCATATGATTAACTTCTCTCTAGTGAAATGTGACTGGAAGTGATATGTGCTCCTTCTAGGCTTAGGCCTTCAGATCATATGTTTTCTCCACTTTCTCTTCCCTCTTTGCTTTGTCTGGAACCAGGATGGTGACCCAACTTTGTCCATTCCTTAGGCGAAGGCAGAGCAGAGGAAGTTGGAAGAAACCTTAGTCCCTGAATGACTACATGGAGCAGAACCACTCACCAACTTCGGTGCTCTCTTACACTTAAAGAAAAAAAAATGTATATATGAAGATATTTGTTAAAGCGTTATTTATAAATTGAAAAAACTTCATGTCTACCAATAGGAAGGTGACTATATAAATTCTGGCACATCCATGTGATGGAAAACTATGCAGTTACTTTTAAAAAGTAAGGTAACTATATACAACCGAGGAGCCCTGGTGGTGCAGTGCTTAAGAGCTTAGCTGCTAACCAGAAGGTTGTCAGTTCAAATCCACCAGCTGCTCCTCGGAAACCCTATGGGGCAGTTCTACTCTGTCCTATAGGGTCGCTATGAGTCAGAATCGACTTGACTGCAATGGATTTTATATAGCAACTCAGAAAAATGAAAATACATGCTAAGGGAAGAAAACAAAATAAAGAATAGAGTACAATGTGTGCCCATTTGTGTAAAAAAAGTTTAAAGATAAACCTAACTCTTTACTTAAACGTGCATAGAGTCTTTATTGGTATTGATGGATGCCCTTGGGTTGGGGGACAGAGGTGAGAGGAAGATCTCCTTTCCACCATTTACCCTCTTGTACTGTTTAAACTTTGTACCAGTAGTATATGTGGCCTGCACAAAAAAAAAAAATTCTTAAAAACAGACAATGAAATGAAGGCTTGTGATTCCAAATGGCAATTGAGCACATGATTTTTTCTTTCTTCTCCTCTTGAGACCCTCATTAAAATGATGTCAAGGAACTAAAAAAAAAAAGTGTAAAATCAGAACCACGAAGAAAGCATGGGGGAGGCTCTCAGCAAACAAGGGATTGCAGCATTTTCCTAGAATATGAAAACAAATGGAGAAGGAGTGAAGCAGGTAGAGGAGGCCACAGGTTAGAGGGCTCAGCAGCAAAGGAGGCAGCCAATCAGCTGTGCCAACCCCCAGAGAAACCCAGATCTCTAAAAGAGGACTCAAAAGGAGAGAGATTACTCAGGGCCTCAAGAAAACTTTAAAAATAAAAAACAATAAGTATCTTCAAGACTAGGATGCTCTTGGGGGACAAGAAAGACCTTTTTGAAAGTCAAAATATGATTGCCAAATAAAAAGTTCAATAGAGGGATTGGGAAATAAAGTAGAAGAAATTGCAAAGTGAAAAGAATAAAAGATGAAAATTCTGAGATAAAAGAGAAGACACAGAAGATTAGGCTCACATCATGGTTAGAGGGTGGTCAACGGTCTCGTTTGCCCAGGACTGAAGGGTTTCCCTGGATGCTAAAACCAAGACAGCCCTGGGCAAACTGGGATAGTTGGCCATCCTAGAATTAGATAATTCGTGTTAACATGATTCTTGATAAATGCTCTATTAATTAGCTTTTCTTATTTCTCATAAGATGTTTTTAAAGAAAATTCAGAAACACTGAGTTTTGTCATTGTTTTTTAATAACCAATGAGATTGTGTTAGATTGTAATGGCTGCCATAGTTTTCCTCCATGTGTACAGACCTTGGGTAGTCCTTTCCCACTCTGACTCTGGGGTTGGCCATCCAACTTAATTTGACCAGTGGGACAATAGCGAATGTGACACAAGCACAGGCTGGAGAAACACACTGGGATTCACCCCCTCTTGCTGCTGGGAACTTTTTTGCTACCACGAGAATAAGTCTGGGGTTGGCTTGCTTGAGAACAAGAGACCGCAGCTATCCGGCTGTCTCAGCTGAAGCCCCACACATGTGTGTGAGACCATCCTACACCATGTTAAGGCATGCAACAGCGGCCAAACCAATCTGATTCTCTGGGTTAGCTAGACCAGGAGAACGTCTAGCCGACCCCACAGAATCATGGGAAATAATGCTGCTACTTTAAGCCACTAAGGGTGCGGTGGCTTGTTATACTGCAAAAGATAACTGATTGAGAGATTTTTTTAAAAAGTTACTGAATATGACTAAAACTGTTCAGTATGTAAAATCAAGAAGTGGAAATTGTTCCACAGACTGACAGTAGGAAAGAGCATATCATTTTGTGAAATTTTGGACTAAGGCCTAAAGAAGTGAAGCCCATTGCCCATTGCCATCGAGTCAATTCTGACTCATAGTGACCCTGTAGGACAGAGTAGAACTGCCCCATAAAGTTTCCAAGGAGCGCCTGGTGGATTTGAACTGCCAACCTTTTGGTTAGTAGCCTTAGCACTTAACCACTATGCCACCAGGGTCTCCAAAGAAGTGAAGTATGTAAAATTGATCTTTAGCTTGGAGGTACAACGGCCTCTCAAAATTTTCTTTTCTGTTTGAACTGCTACCTCTTACAAAATTTCTGTCTATAAAAAAGATTTCTCGTAAACCAGAAATTGAGATTAGGTATTATGAATTTATTCTGTTACCTTCTCTTGTGTTTTTACATTTCCAAGGGGGACATCTGAAATGAAAAAAAAAAAAAATGAAGTTTTAAATAATTGATATTAGAATTATAACCCTGCTGCCAAGTGATATTCTTCCGATCCATGGTTCTCAAAGTATAGTTCCCAGGTAGGGCAACAAACTTGTCTCAGTTTGCTCCAGGACTGCCCCAGTTTTCAAACAGAGAGTCCTATGTACCAGGAACCCCCTCAGTCCCTGGCAAACTGGGACTGTTGGCCAACAGCAAAACATCACTTGGTAACTTGACAGCAGTGTTTATTCTGGGGCCCACCATAGACCTACTGAATCAGAATCTCTGGGGCTGGGAGCCAGCACTCTTTTTTTTTTAGCAGTCTCTCCAAGTGGAGCTGATACATGCTAAGGGTTGGAAACCACTAAGGATAGCTTCAGGAGGTCCTGAGGTTGGGGTCTAGGGAGTCCCTTGGTGGTGCCAATGGTTAAGTGCTTGGCTGCTAACCAAAAGGGTGCTGGTTAGAGTCCAGCTGAAGGCACCTCAGAAGAAAGGCCTGACAATCTACTTCTGAAAAATCAGCTGCTGGAAACCCTACAGAGCTCAGTTCTACTCTGACACACAGAGTCAACTTAATGGCAGCTTGTTTTTTTGGGTTTGGGGTCCATGTCTAATCTGGTGAAGCTTGGATTTAAACAGAACTACCTCTCTGTAACCCAGAGGCTAGGAAACATCCAGAATAAATTCAGTCAGCTGATGGATCTCCAGTCTGACCACCAGCTTTACAAGGCAAAGGGAGAAGTCCTGACTCAACCCAAGATCTGCCTGATTCAGGAGCTTTGACAGCTTGCCCTGGAGTTGCTGGGGTGGGGGACAACCTCCCAGGTTTCCCCTTTTACCTCAGGATACCATCATTCTTTCCAGCAGGTGGCACCTGCTAATAGCTCCCCTTAGAAAAGCTGAGTAAACCCAACAGCAGACTTAGTTGTTTAAATACCAGGTGTGATGTATTTGCAAAGCACTTGCAGTGAAATTATACTGTCACCCGTGCTAAAGAGGATCTTGTAATTGGCATAAAGTAGTACTTGAGTGTTGTCGTTGGCAGTTCCTATAGGATTGCTATGAGTTGGAATCAACTCGTTGCCCATGGGTTTTTTGTTTTTTTCACAGCAGATTTGCCCAATGCAATACATTGTTTGATTTCTTGACTGCTGTTGCCATGGGTGTTAATTGTGGGTCCAAGTAAAATGAAATCCTTGACTTCGATCTTTCCTCCGTTTATCATGATGTTGCTTATTGGTCCAGTTGTGAGGATTTTTGTTTTCTTTATGTTGAGGTGTAGTCCATACGGAAGGCTGTGGTCTTTGATCTTCATCGGTAAGTGTTTTGAGTCCTCTTCACTTTCAGCAAGCAAGGTTGTGTCATCTGCATAATGCACGTTGTTAATGAGTCTCCAATCCTAATGCCCATTCTTCTTCATATAGTCCAGCTTCTTGGATTATTTGCTAAGCATACAGACTGAATAAGTGTGGTAAAAGGATAAAACCCTGACGCACACGTTTCCTGATTTCAAACCACACAGTATCCCTTTGTTCTTTTCAAAAGCCTGCCTCTTGATCTGCGTGCAGGTTCCTCATGAGTACAATTAAGTGCTCTGGAATTTTCATTCTTTGCAGTGTTACCCATAATTTGTTACAATCCACACTACTGAATGTTTTTGCACAGTCCATAAAACACACGTAAACATCTTTCTGGTACTCTGCTTTCAGCCAGGATCTATCTGACATCGGCAGTGATAATCCTTCATTCCACATCCTCTTCTGAATTCGACTTGAATTTCTGGCAGTTTCCTGTCGAAGGGCTTCTGCAACCATTCTTGAATTACCTTCAGCTTAATTTTACTTTCATGCAATGATATTGTTTGGTGACCTCCACATTCTGTTGGATCACCTTTCTTTGGTTGGTTCCATCTTTTTGCTATTGTAAACAGTGCTGCAATAAACATGGGTGTGCATATATCTGTTCGTGTAAAGGCTCTTACTTCTCTAGGGTATATTCCGAGGAGTGGGATTGCTGGGTCATATGGTAGTTCTATTTCTAGCTTTTTAAGGAAGCGCCAAATCGATTTCCAAAGTGGTTGTACCATTTTACATTCCCACCAGCACTGTATAAGTGTTCCAATCTCTCCACAGCCTCTCCAACATTTATTATTTTGTGTTTTTTGGACTAATGCTAGCCTTGTTGGAGTAAAATGGAATCTCATTGCAGTTTTGATTTGCATTTCTCTAATGGCTAATGATCGAGAGCATTTCCTCATGTATCTGTTAGCAGCCTAAATGTCTTCTTTAGTGAAGTGCCTGTTCATATCCTTTGCCCATTTTTTAATTGGGTTGTTTGTCTTTTTGTCGTTGAGTTTTAGCAGAGTCATGTAGATTTTAGAGATCAGGCGCTGGTCGGAGATGTAGCTGAAATTTTTTTCACAGTCTGTAGGTGGTCTTTTTACTCTTTTGGTGAAGTCTTTAGATGAGCATAGGTGTTTGATTTTTAGGAGCTCCCAGTTATCTGGTTTCTCTTTGGCATTTTTTCTGATGTTTTGTATTCTGTTTATGCCTTGTATTAGGGCTCCTAACGTTGTCCCTATATTTTTTCCATGATCTTTATCGTTTTAGATTTTATGTTTAGGTTTTTGATCCATTTGGAGTTAGTTTTTGTGCATGGTGTGAAGTATGGGTCCTGTTTCATTTTTTTTGCAGATGGATATCCAGCTATGCCAACACCATTTGTTAAAAAGACTTATCTTTTTCCCAATTAACTGACACTGGGCCTTTGTCAAATATCAGCTGCTCATATGTGGATAGATTTATATCTGGATTCTCAATTCTGTTCCATTGGTCTGTGTGTCTGTTGCTGTACCAGTACCAGGCTTTTTTGACTACTGTGGTGGTATAATAGGTTCTAAAATCAGGTAGAGTGAGTCCTCTCACTTTGTTCTTCTTTTTTAGTAATGCTTTACTTATCTGGGGCTTCTTTCCCTTCCATATGAAGTTGGTGATTTATTTCTCCATCTCATTGGAATTTGGATCAGAAGTGCATTGTATATATAGATGGCTTTTGGTAGAATAGACATTTTTACAATGTTAAGTCTTCGTATCCGTGAGCAAGGTATGTTTTTCCACTTATGTAGGTCCCTTTTGGTTTCTTGCAGTAGTACCTTGTAGTTTTCTTTGTATAGGCCTTTTACATCTTTGGTAAGATTTATTCCTAAGTATTTTATCTTCTTGGGGCTACTGTGAAGGATCGCCTTTCTTTGGAATAGGCATATATGTGAATCTCTTCCAGTTGGTTGGCCAGGTGGCTGTCTTCCAAATTTCCTGGCATGGACAGTGAGTGGTTCCAGCATTGCATCCATTTGTTGAAACATCTCAATTGGTGTTCCGTCAATCCTTGGAGGCTTTTGTGTGTGTGTGTGTGTGCCAGTGCCTTCAGTGCAGCTTGAACTTCTTCCTTCAGTATCACTGGTTCTTGATCATATGCTGCCTCCTGAAATGGCTGAAGGTAGACCAATCTTTTTTTTTCTGGTACAGTGCCTGTGTATTTCTTCCATTTTCTTTTGATAATTCCTGTGTTGTTCAATATTTTGCCCATAGAATCTTTCAAAATTGCAATGTGAGACTTGAATTTTTTTCTTCAGTTCTTTCAGCTTGAGAAATGCTGAGCATATTCTTACCTTTTGCTTTTCTAACTCTAGGTCTTTGCACATTTCATTATAAATACTTTGTCTTCTCGAGCTGCCCTTTGAAGTCTTCTCTTCAGCTCTTTTACTTCATCATTTCTTTCATTTGCTTTAGCTACTCTACATTGAAGAGCAAGCTTCAGAGTTTTTTCTGACATCCATTTTGGTCTTTTTTAAAAAAAATTTTCTGCTTTTTAATGACATTTTGCTTTCTTCACATTTGATGTCCTTGATATCATCCCACAACTCATCAGGTCTTCAGTCATTAGTTTTCAATGCTTCAAATCTGTTCTTGAGATGACACTTAAATGTAGAGTAATTAAAAAGAAAATGCTTTTCATTTCCAGTAACACTTGAGACTGGTAAGCAGAGATTTTTTGAGGGGAGGGAGGGCAGGGAGGATGTTGTTCTGAAAGTCAGCATCCATTTATTCAACTGCATTTTTTAAATTTCTGTGTTTGTAAGTAATATGCCAGTGTTTCTCTTCCCTGGTAAAAATCTACGCAATGTCTCTTGTGAAATTTAAATGAGATGGTGCGCTGAATGCGCATCCCACAGTGCCTGGTACACAGTAAGCCCTCAAAAACTTAGCAGCTCTTATAACTTCCGGCCACTCCGGAAGAAAGGTTAAAACTGGAATTAGGTATAACACAGGCCTCTCAGAAGTTTTGAATACATAGAAGTCTTGTTACTGGCTAAAAACCAGGAAGTAAGCATTTCAGTAATAATACCAAAAAGTTAAAAACAGCTGACTAGCCTGGCCCAGTCTCTGGATTTAGCTGGGTCTTGCCAAGTAGCTCTGAAAGTCACATGGAAAAGTCAAGCTTTAAAAGGGGTTATGGAAGTTGTTGGGGTCTTAAAAGATTCAGTGCGTGTGAAGGCCTTTGAATATCTGAGCCTATTTTAAGAGAGCTGCATGCTAATATTTACACAACTGTGTCTAGGCAGGAAACCCTGGTGACGTAGTGGTTAAGTGCTATGGCTGCTAACCAAAAGGTCAGCAGTTCAAATCTGCCAGGCACTCCTTGGAAACTCTACGGGGCAGTTCTACTCTGTCCTATAGGGTCACTATGAGTAGGAATCGACTTGACGGCAATAGGTTTGGTTTTTTGGGTTTTGGGCCTATGTATATATAGTTTAAATGTTGCTTTTAGTTTGTTGTTGTTGTTCTTAGGTGCCGTTGAGTCAGCTCCAACTAATAGCAACCCTATGCACAACAGGACGAAACACTGCCCGGTCCTGCACCATCCTTACAGTCGTTGTTATCCTTGAGCTCATTGTTGCAGCCGCTGTGTCAGTCCACCTCATTGAGGGTCTCCCTCTTTTCCACTGACCCCGTACTTTGCCAAGCATGATGCCAAGCAGGAAACCTTGGTGGCATAGTGGTTAAGAGCTATAGCTGCTAACCAAAAGGTTGGCAGTTCGAATCCACCAGGCACTCCTTGGGAAGTCTATGGGGCAGTTCTACTCCATCCTATATGGTCTCTATGTGTCAGAACCGACTGCTTTTAGTTTAGAGAACAAAAAAAAAAAAAGAAAACAGGATGAAACCAAAGTACAAGCTCCTATCAGAAAGAACCAAATACTGTCCTTTTGAACAGGATTTTTAAAACACTATGCAATCTTTTTTTTTTTTTTTTTCTGAATAACTCATGGGGATATTGAGTCCAGATGATACTAGGCTAGACTTAGCAAGACAGAAGTAGATCTAGTAATAAGATTTCAAATTTTAGATTCTCATTTTGGGCTGGAGTAGTTGGAGCCCTGGTGGCACAGTGATTAAGCATTTGGCTGCTAACCAAAACGTTGGCAGTTAGAGTCCACCAGCTGCTCCTTGGAAACTGTATGGGGCCATTCTACTCTGTCGTATAGGGTCGCTATGAGTCGGAATTGACTCAACGGCATTGGAGTTTTTTATGGGAAGTTGCCTCTGCTTACTCGTCTTCTCAACTCTCTGCCCTCAACTGACTTAAGAGTTAACAAAAACAAATCTCTTATATTTTCTATCCTGGGTCTTCATAACTGCCTTTTTAAGGACTAGAAAGGAATGTTGAAAAATCTACAAGCAAGGTTATTCCTCTTGTGGCTCAGAAGTAGTGTTTGAGACTTCCCATTTCCTCAACACCTGAGTAAAACTCACCAAAATTTAACTCTTGCGGGTTTTTTTTGTTGTTGTTGTTCGCTACTTAAAACAGGTACTGGCAAGGCTTAGAATAGTTGCTGAATTGGAAAATATCCTTCTCAACTACAACAACAGTGACTGTGACGTCAAGTATCTTAATTCTTATTTTGATCTGCCTTCTTGATTCTTTTGAGGTTTAAGAGCCTTTTTTTTTTTTTTGGCTTCTTACTAAGTTGCTTATTTGAATGGACATGAAAGTGACCTCTGTGTGTGTGTGTGCGCGTGCGGGTGGAGGTGGGGGGAGGTTAGACCAAAGGAAAAGAAGCAAGCACACACAAATGGAAGTCTCATTTTGTGGGCTTCCTGAATTATAATGAAGGAGATTAGAGCATCTCTTATATTTCTCCTTTTCGGGGAAGCTATTATCTAGAATGCAGGAAGGAAGTGACTGCCTGGGCCAGCCGGGTGAGTCATAGAAACTCAGGCTGAGAATTCTCTCAAGGATGGTGTATAAATGTTTGGATGCTGATTAACTCTCAAAGCTAGTATCAGCAGTAACCCAAGCACCCATGAGTTCCAGTCCAGATTTGGATTCACCATGGTTTACAAACTACGGTGTAAGAAATTAAAAACACAAAACAAAACAAACAAGCAAAAGCTGAGTTTTCACCCTCAGAGCCAGTAAAAAGGGTGCCCAGGAGAGATGGGACTTTTTTTTTTTTTTTTTGAGTTGAAGAACTTCTATTTAAAAGCTCGTAGAGTTAGCAGTGTGACTTTGAGAGAGTTATTTAACCTCTTTTAACCTTTACTTCCCCATCCATATATTGATTGGGGATTACAAGAGAACTTGTAGGGTTGTTGTGAGAACTGAATGAGATACTGTGTGTAATAATGAGCCCTGGTGGCACAATGCTTAAGTGCTCAGCTGCTAACTGAAAGGTCAGTGGTTCGAACCCATGGGAGAAAAGACCTGGTGATCTGCTCCTGTAAAGACTAAAGCCTTGGAAGCCCTATGGGGCAGCTCTACTTTGTCACATGGAGTCTCTACAAATTAGAATCTACCCGACGGCACACAGCAACAGTGTATGTAATGAATGCCTTTAGCACAGTACCTGGCACATGGCAAATGATTAGTAGATATTAACTACCATAATTATCATTGCTATTATCAACACTATTATTTTTATTACTAGTTGGGTATATCAATTTATCTATGGAGCAGATTCTTAAGTATTTGAAAAAAATAGTAGTAAAACTGCAGAAGCATCATCGATCTGAATGCAGATTAGTGTCCCATTTATTATTGCAAAATGAACTCTAAATGAGCTATTTTCTTCCCACTAAGTCTGGGGGAGACAGACAGTAAACACACAATCAGTTCAATGTGTAATAGGCCAAGTAGTGCTAAATGTTATGAAGAAAAGTAAAGCAGAATGAGGAGACAGAGGGTGAAGCGCAGGGGTGTGCTGTTGGATAGAAGATAGAGAGATCTCTCTGACAGATAAACTTAGACGAAAGTCCTAAAGGAAGCAAGGGAATGAGACGCGCAGATGCCTGCGGCAGTGCATCCCAGCAGAGAGAACAGAAAATGCAAAGGTCCTGTAGCAGCAGTGTGCCTGCCCTAACCAAGGAATCGCAGGGAAGCCAAAGATCCTGGAGCAGTGAGAAGGCCGGAGTGCGGGGAGGGAGCTGAGGTCAGAGAAGGCAGACCCAGGTAACACAGGACCTTGTTCACCATGGTAAAGGCTCTGAGATCTCTTCCGAGTTAAAAAGGAGGCCAGTCTACGGTTTGGGCAGAGGAGTGACATGACCTGAATCAACTTTTCAAAGGATTGTTCTCGTTGCTATGTGAAGAATCCATGCGTATGCCTGTGCTAGGTGGGTCATGGTGACCATACCCTAACGTACCCAGGTGTCTAGCATGGTAAAACAGACATTCGTTTTGTGAAAAGAAATCTACCATCAATGAGACAAAGACCTCTCTTTTCACTTCTTGGAGTTCCTATTTATTTTATCGTATTTAGTTTATTTGAAAGAGAATTTCAGGGTGGTCAGGATAACATCACAGCAATTAGTTAATTTATCACCATAAATTTATTTCTTTTGAGTCCCTTAGGCTGTTCAACAACTGGACTTTGAGCCAGGATTAAGCTAGAATTATGGAAGATAATCGAGGCTCCCAAACATGGTGTTTTAGCCCAAGAGGCCCAGTGGTACTGGGATCATCTATCTGCTTTTCCTGTTTTCTTCTCAGGCTATGCAAAGCTGCTGTCTCTACAGCTAAACAATTGGGCTCTTATCCAGTCATTCAGCCCACTGGGGTAACAGAGGCAAGAGATAATTACAGCATTGGAGAATTGCAAGGTGATTAGGGTGCGTTGATGATTGCCATCCCCTGGGGCCATTATCTCATTAGAGGCCCACTGCAATTTGCAGGGCTCTCCAAGAGGAATAGACAGCTTCCACTAATTGTGTATGTTCATTTTATACCTGAAAAATGCAGGGAGGAGAGTTGTGATAAGACAGTGACATGGTGACTGCAGTTACCTATTTCTGCTCCTTCAAATCAGCAAAGGAGGTTAATAGAGTCCTGGTTTACCCAGTGGGAAGCTCCTGGCTTCTCTCTCCGCTGCCTGGGGCTGGGAGGACCAGGGCAGACTACTCAGGGCCTCAGTGTCCAAGTAATTAAAATATGGAAGGGGATAAATAACAGCCTTTGAATGGACGATGTAAGGTTTTAGCTGCCTGGGACCAGGATCACAACCATATGGACATATAAATGCCTGGGGAGAAGACTATAGAAAAGGAACATAGGAACATAAAACCAGCTTCCATGCTAGAGAGATAGGATTATGAGTAAATTCTTTTTAAATTCCCCTCAAGGCTGCTTTTACAGCAATTGAAATTGGGGGTGGGAAAAAAGCACTTTGAAAGATTGTAACCAAAAATAATTTGTAAAGTCCGTGTTGTTGTTAGTTGCTGTGGAGTTAAAAAAAAAAAAAAAAAAAAAAAGACAAAAAGCTGTCACTGCCGAGTAGATTCTGATTCATAGCAACCCTATAGGACACAGTAGAACCGCCCCATAGGGTTACTGGAGTGACTGGTGAATTTCAACTGCTGACGTCTTGGTTAGCAGCCAAGGACCCATTAAATCTAGCAAGATATAACTACATACATAGCTTTATCCTCCAATTAGATACTATTATTCTTTAGAGGTAGTCTGTGGTGGGTATAGTGGGAAAGGAGCCCTGGTAGTGAAGTGGTTAAGCACTAGGCTGCTAACAAAAAGGTTGGCAGTTGGAATCCACCAGCCGCTCCTTGGAAACCCTGTGGGGGCAGTTCTACTCTGTCCTATAGGGTTGCTATGAGTTGGAATCGACTCAAGAACAACAGGTTTTTTTTTTTTTTTTTTAGTAGACAAATAGAAATTATGAAGAGTTAAGAGAGATTGGTCTACTAAAATGTTGCTTTCTGTGGTTAAATGAGGTAGTTTTTGAGATAACAAGGCCCTGATAGATTTAGAAGAGTCTGGAAAGGGAGGCCTTTAAGAGAAAAGTGTACAGGTGGTGCCCAGACTAACAACATGAAGGTACCACAGCCAGCTCCGCCTTGGGCACCTTCCAGGCTGCGGTTCCAAATCACTAGCCTTCACGTCTGTAATTTGGTTTTAGGAGATCAGACCCAGGAGGGCAGGATGATTGCTAACAAGAAATTTGAGGTTTTCCTGACCTCAGCCTTCCTCTCATTACAACAAAGGGATGATATCCGCAAAGGGTACTCCACTCCAGCAAGGTGAATAAACATGAGGTCGTGCCCTTTCTGTGAGAGGTGAGATTTCAGTTTCCTGGACCCAGGCTGATTTGGGGTCCCAAGCGAGAACGTTAGAGAGCAGTCAATGAGTTGATATCTACCATCTTATTATTGTTCTTTTTTTTTTTTTTTTAAATAACGTCTGATTTTTGTTTTGTTGGTTTATTGTAGTGAGCCATTTTGGTTCCCTTCTCCTTTCCTTTCATGAATTTTTTTAAAGATATTTTCTTCGTGGTTACCATGAATATTACATTTGACAGCTTGCATTTATACCATGCTAGGGTTTTTTTTTTTTTTTTTAGGGTGATGGCACTAGTTTTTTTTTTTTTTTTAGGGTTTTTTTTTTTTTTTTAGGGTAAGTTGATACCAACTTAACCTCAGTAACATGCAAAAAATTCTATAGCTATCATTCTTTTAAAAAAATACTTAAAAAATTTTTTTGAGATAATTCTAGATTCAGATGCAGTTATAAGAAATAATACAGGAGAGGTGGGGCCAAGATGGCAGAGTAGTCAGACTCTTCCTGTGATTCGTCTCACAACAAAGACCCATAAAAACAAGTGGATCAGTTATATATGACAAGCCAGGAGCCCTGAACATCAAAGGCAAAGTTGAGGAATTGGACTGAGCAGCAGGAGGAGGAAGAAATGGTTCAGAAGCAGCGAGGGGCTGCCAGACTTGACCCGGCAGGAACCTGCGCCCCGCAGGTCAATTCTGCTGGCATGAGTGCAGTGAGGCAAGCAGGGGCGTTCAGGATGCAGCTTCCACATCGGGAGAGAATGAGCAGCGGAGAGTCTGCTCAACCCTCCAGAATGAGAGATGCAGCCCTCAATCGGCAAAGATAAGTACCTGCATTTAACCTACCAACAGGATCCAAAAAAACCCCTTCAGGAAAAACCTCTCTCCCATTTATCTTCTCCCTTCCTGCTCTGCACTGGGTCCCAGCTGCTGCATCCCCTGGGCTGGAAGAAGGACCCTGCACTGGCCCTGAGCCATTCTTCCAGCTTTGGAGAGGGAACAAATTAACAAACAGGGAAAAAATAATCTGCCAGCTCCTCTAAGCCAGGAACTCAGGGCAGAAACAGCTCGTTTGCCTAGGCACAGGCATAAGCAGTCCATAGACTTTGAATGCCTTTCACCCCTCCATAGACCTGTGCAGACCCATTTCTAGAGCACAGGTCCTCATTAGCACAGTGCAACAGGGTATATGCCTGAAGCCTAACTTCAACTGTTTCAACTACGTGGTGGAGAGGCAGGTTCATGACATTTGACCCACTCTGCCTATTAAGCAGGGTCCTCACCTATCCACATCAGGGGCCTGAGGACTGGTGGCTGACCCATGACACCTGGCCACCTGCGACAAGGGTCCAAGAATAAGTGGTGCCTCCCAGTCTTTACTGCCAACAGTATTGGGTACCCATAGTCCAGATGCAAAACCACCCATCTACGTGCTCTAGGGAACAGGGACACACTTTCCTCACAGACACTCAGGGGCAGTTGTCAGCCCCCTGCCTTACTCAGTATGTGACCCCCTACTGCAGCCAGATACCTGTGCCTATACCAATCACCCCTGCTCATCTAGGACTGTAGGTGAGAGACTGCACTACACGCTTGGTGACTGACTACCCGGACACCTGAGCTGAATCTGTACAAGAAAAGTAAATGGACTCCTGGGCTCACATACCTGGTAACAGCTCTAGCCAGTGGGTGACAGGACGTAAAATCTTCAAAGATGCCAATAATCAAACTATCTCACTTGAGCAGCTTATTTGAGCATATTAAAACAGAACAAAACAAGAAGCTAGGACATAGTAAGCAAACATAAAATAAGTAAACACAAGAACTTATTGATGGCTCAGAGACAACAGTCAATACCAAATCACATAAAGAGACAGACCACGATGGTTTCAGCAAGCTCCCAAAACAAAGAATCAAGAAATCTTCCAGACGAAGATAATTTCCTGGAATTCCTGGAGGGAGAATACAAATGATTAATATACAAAACTCTTCAAGACATCAGGAAGGATATCAGGCAAAATGCAGAACAAGCCAAGCAGCACGCAGACAAAGCATTAGAAGAACTTCAGCAGATTAGACAAGAGCATAATGACAAATTTAATAGGCTTCAAGAATCCGTAGAGAGATAGCAAACAGAAATTCAGAAGATTAACAATAAAATTTCAGAATTAGACAATTCAATAGAAAGTCATAAAAGCAGAATCAAGGCAATGGAAGTCAGAATTAGTGAGATTGAAGATAAAGCACTTGGCACCAATATATTTGAGGAAAAATCAGATAAAAGAATTAAAAAAAAATGAAGAGACTCTAAGAATTATGTGGGACTCTACCAAGAGGAATAAACTACAAGTGATTGGAGTAACAAAACGGGGTGGGGGAGGAGGGAATAACAGAAAATACAGAGAAAATTGTTGAAGATTTGATGGCAGAAAACTTCCCTGATATTGTGAAAGATGAGAAGATATCTATTCAAGATGTTCATTGAACACCACACAAGGTAGATCTCAAAAGAAAGTCACCAAGATGTGTTATAATCAAACTTCTCAAAACCAAAGATAAAGACAGAATTTTAAGAGTGGTTAGGGATAAACGAAAAGTCACCTACAAAGGAGAGTCAATAAGACTAAGCTTCGGCTACTCAGCAGAAATCACGCAGGGAAAAAAGCAATGGGATGGCAGATATGAAGCCTTGAAGGACAAAAAATTGCCTGCCAGGAATTATATATATATATAAACCATATATCCAGCAAAATTCTCTCTCAAATTTGAAGGCAAAATTAGGACATTTCCAAATAAACAGAAATTTAGGAAATTTGCAAAAACCAAACCAAAATTACAAGAAATACTAATAGGAGTCCTCTGGTTAGAAATTCAATAACATCAGATAACAACCCAAAACTAGAACACAGGACAGAGCAACCAGATATCAACTTAGATAGGGAAATCACAAAAATAAGTCAAGGCTAAAATGTTCAAAACAGGGAAACAGAGACGTCATTAAGTAAAAGGTGACAACATGAAAGCTAAAAAGAGGGACTAAAAAATGTAGTCATAGATCTTTCATACAGAGAGGAAGTCAAGGCAATATAAAGAAATAAAAGGTTGGTTTAAACTTAGAAAAATATATCAGGGTAAATATTAAGATAACTGCAAAGGGTACTAACAATCCTACACATCAAAATAAAAAACAAGAAAAACATAAAGACTCAGCAAAAAAAAAAATCGACAACAATGAAAAAGAGGAAAAGAGAATATATAAAGAAAAACAACTCAGCACGGAAAATTAAGTGGGAAAAAGAAAGTGTCAACAACACACACACACAAAAATACATCAAAATGACAGCACTAAACTCATACCTATCAATAATTATGCTGAATGTAAAAGGACTAAATGCACCAATAAAGAGACAGTGAGTGGAAAAATGGATTAAAAAACACCATCTGTCCATAAGAGACATACCTTAGACTGTGAGACACAGACAAACTAAAACTCAAAGGATGGAAAAAAATATATCAAGCAAACAACAATCAAAAAAGAGCAGGAGTGGCAATATTAATTTCTGACAAAATAGACTTTAAAGTTAAATCCACCACAAAGGATAAAGAAGGACACTACATAATGATTAAAGGATCAATACACCAGGAGGACATAACCATAATAAATATTTACGCACCCAATGACAGGGCTCCAAAATACATAAACTCGAACAGCACTGAAAAGAGAGATACACAGCTCCAAAATAATAGTAGGAGACTTTAACACACCACTTTCAGCGAAGGATGGAATATCCAAAAAGAAGCTCAATAAAGACACAGAAGATCTAAATGCCACAATCAACCAACTTGACCTCATAGACATATACAGAACACTCCACCCAACAGCAGCCAAGTATACTTTCATTTCCAATGCGCATGGAACATTCTCCAGAATAGATCACATATTAGGCCATAAAGTGAGCCTTAACAGAATCCAAAACATCAAATTATTACAGGGCATCTTTTCTGACCATAAAGCCATAAAAGTAGAAATCAATAACAGAAAAAGTAAGGAAAAGAAAATTGAATTTATGGAAATTGACCAACACCTTGCTCAAAAACTACTGGCTTATAGAAGAAATTAAGGACAGGTTAAAGAAATTCATAGAAACCAATGAGAATGAAAACACTTCCTACCAGAACCTTTGGGACACAACTAATTAACCTTACAACTTGAACAAATAGAAAGAGAACAGCAAAAGAAATGCTTAGGCACCAGAAGAAAGCAAATAATAAAAATTAGAGCAGATTTAAATGAAGTAGAGAATAGAAAGACAATCGAAAGAGTTAACAAGACCAAAAGCCATTAGAGAAATGCAAATCAAAACTACAATGAGATACCATTTCACCCCAACACGGCTGGCATTAATCCAAAAAACACAAAATAATAAATGTTGAAGATGTTGTGGAGAGACTGGAACACTATACACTGCTGGTGGGAATGTAAAATGGTACAACTACTTTGGAAATTGATTTGGTGCTTCCTTGAAATGCAAGAAATAGAACTACCATACTATCCAGCAATCCCACTCCTTGAAATATATCCTAGAGAAATAAGAGCCTTCACAGGAATAGATATATGCACACCCATGTTTACTGCAGCACTGTTTACAATAGCAAAAAGAAACAACCAAGGTGCCCATCAATGGATGAATAGATAAAAAAATTATCGTATATTCACACAGTGGACTACTGCACAATGATAAAGCGCAACACTGAATCTGTGAGACCCCTCATAACATGGAGGAATCTGGAACGCATTATGCTGAGTGAAATTAGTCAGTTGCAAAAAGAAAAATATTGTATGAGACCACTATTATAAGAATTCAAGAAAAGGCTTAAACACAGAAGACAACATTCTTTGATGGTTACAACGTGGGGAAAGAGGGAGAGGGGTATTCACTAATTAGATAGTAGACAAGAATTACTTTAGGTGAAGGGAAGGACAACACACAATACAGGGAAAGTCAGCACAATTGGACTGATCCAAAAGCTAAGAAGTTTCCCGAATACAACCAAACACTTCAAGGGACAAAGTAGCAGGGGAGCCATGGTTTCAGGAGGACATCTAGGTCAACTGGCATAAAGAAGTATATTAAGAAAATGTTCTGCATCTCACTTTGGTGAGTGGCATCTGGAGTCTTAAAAGCTAGCAAGCGACCATCTAAGATGCATCATTTGGTCTCAATCCACCTGGAGCAAATGAGAATGAAAAACTCCGAAGACACAAGGGAAATACAAGCCCAAGAGACAGAAAGAGCCACATAAACCAGAGGCTCCATCAGCCTGAGACCAGAAGAACTAGATGGTGCCAGGCTACCCCCAATGACCGCCCTGATGGGAAACACAACAGAGAATCCCTGATGGAGCAGGAGAAAAGTGGGATGCAGACCTCAAATTCTAGTAAAAAGACCAGACTTAATGGTCTGACTGAGACTGGAGGGACTCCAGAGGTCATGGCTGCCAGACTGTCTGTTAGCTCAAAACTAAAACCATTCCTAAAGCCAACTCTTCAGACAAAGATTAGACTGGACTATAAGACATAAAATGATACTGGTGAAGGGTGTGCTTCTTAGCTGAAGTAGACACATGAGACTATGTGGGGCAGCTCCTATCTGGAGGTGAGATGAGAAGGCAGAGGGGGACAGGAGCTGGTTGAATGGACATGGGAAATACAGGGTAGAGAGGAGTAGTGAGCTGTCACTTTGTATGGAGAGCAACTAAGGTTCGCATGAGTGTGAGAAACTGACTTGAATTGTAAACTTTCACTTAAAGCACAATTGAGAAAAAAGAATACAGGGAGATCTCATATACCCTTTGCCAAGTTTCCCCAATAATATCAGCCGGCATAATTATGATAAAAAAAAATTTTTTTTTTTCTATATCACCACCAAGAAATTGACACTGATATCATCTACCAACCTTATTTAATCAGCACTCATTTGTGTGTGTGTTCTGTGCAATTTTTTCACAAGTATAGATTCATATGTCCACCACCACTGTCAAGATACAATTCCATTGCCACTGTCAAGAATGGCTCCATCACCACAAGGATCCCCCATGCTACCCTTTTATAGCTACAGCCACCTCCCTCCATTCCCCTCCTCCTAAGCCCTGGCAACACTATCTGCCCTCCATCTCTATGATTTTGTTATTTTAAGAATGCTATATAAATGGAATCACATAGTATATTACCTTTTCAGATTGTCTTTTTTCACTCAACACAATTCCCTTGAGATCCATACAAATTTTTGCTCAGGAGTATTCCATGATACCATGAACCACAGCTTATTAACCATTCTCCCGTGGAAAGACTTGGGTTGTTCCCAGGTTTTGGCAATTACGAATAGACTTCAACAAACATTTGTATACAGGCTTTTGCGAGCATATTGCCTTTCGAAGGACCTTTTCTTTCTGAAGTAGAGAGAAAGGATCACTGTAAAAATACACAGAATGAAAGGCCTGGGAATGTATTTAAAAACAAAAAACCATTGCCGAGTGCATTCCAACTCACAGCTACCCAATAGGACAGAGTAGAAGTGACCCATGGGGTTTCCAAGGAGTGGATGGTGGCCTCAAACCACCGACTTTTTGGTTAGTAGCTTGAGCTCTGAACCACTGCGCCACTGGGGGTGTATGTTGTTGTTGTTAGGTGCCGTCGAGTTACTTCTGACAGAGCGGAGTTGCCCCATAGAGTTTCCAAGGAATTGCTGGTAGATTTGAACTGCTACACCACCAGGGCTCCCCAGAGGTCTATACCAAAAAACCCACTGCCCTTCAGTCGACTTCAACTCATAGTGACCCTGTAGGACAGAGTAGAACTGCCTCATAGAGTTTCCAAGGAGTGGCTGGTGGATTCAAACCGTCGATCTTTTGGTTAGCAGATGTAGCTCTTAACCACTACACCACCAGGGCTCCCCCGGGGGGTTTATAGTCAGTCTACCTCAAATCAATCTCTAGGTCCCTCTCTGAACTTGCTTACCATCACAGAATGTTAGAGGAGAAAAGATTTAAGACTCTTTTAACCCGAAACCTTCATTGTACTCGAGAGAAGATGGAGGCCTGGGGGACAGTTGCCAATAGAACCTGCACCAGAGCCCAGTTTTCCTAGATCCCAGAATCGATCTCTTTCCATTTTACCAGCTTGTCTTCTGTGGGTCTGATGTTTATATTGGCAAGAGAATTAAGTGTTGTAAATCCACCATATGCTTAACACAGTTGGGATATGAGAAGGAGACAAGAGAAAAAGAAAGCTCCACCCTTGTTCTCAAGGCATAATAATAAAGACAGAAGCCACCATTAACTGTTTATTACTTGCCAGACAATGGTCTAATTGCTTTACGTGTACCAACTCATAAAGTCCTCACAACAGCTCTACGGGGCAGGAACGATTATCCCATTTTAAAGATGAAGAAACTTACAACTACTCTGGACAGAAGAGTTACATTCATATCAAATTATTTAGAAGGAATCAAAAAGTAATTTAAGTGGCATGTCACAAACTGTAAGTGTCATGAAAGCTGTGCTGATGAATACTTTTTCCTACTCAAGGTGCTATAAATTTATAGGTTAAATAAGGTTTATTGATGCCCACAGATGCTGTGTTTGCTCAGTCAAGGTGAGCGCACACGTGACATGCCTCTGAGCCACCAGCCCTGCCCATGTTATCACCTCTCTGATTCACCATGTTTGCACTTCTGCCTTCTTCTGCTGTCACTGACTCCCCTCCAACAGATGCACAATATGGTCAATTTGCGTCCCAACTAGCTGCCACCATCCACTCCCTTCTTGGCCACCACACTACTGGAGCTGAGAGTAACGGCAACCAGGTTTAAGTGATGGGGTAAAACATAGGGTGCCCAGGACTGTGCCATAGTTACAAGACCAAAGAGGTACTTCTCATTCAGTCTTCCTAAAGCCACCGTATCCTGGTAAAGCCTGATTTTTGTTTCTCATGCAGTACTGCCATTATATCTGCACCTTAGAGATGGGGACTGTTTCTAAGATGGTTCCTTCCATCTCTTCTGCCTTAACATTCCAAACAGAACCAACCACAGGCAGAGGGAAAGCTGCGTAAAAACGCAAGCTCTGTACTTATTGAAGCTGATGGTGCTGCATAGATGATGTAAGTTCCCCAAGGTTAAGGGAAAACCATATCAAACCAGTTGCCCTCAAGTTGAGTCCAACTCATGGTGGCCCCAAGCGTGTCAGAGCAGAACTGTGTTCCGTAGGGTTTTCAGTGGCCGATTTTTGGGAAGTTGAATGCCGAAGCTTTCTTCCGTGGCACCTCTAGGTGGACTCAAACTGTCAACCTTTTGGTTAGTAGCTGAAGGCTTAACTGTTTGCAGCACCCAGGGTTTCCTTCCCTGAGGTTAGGGCCAAGTATTATATTTGCCTGGTATTTCCACGGAGATAGGACCCAGACACATGCTAAGTACTCAATAAATGTTTGCTAAGTAAACAGATTGCTAAAGTGGAGTAAATACTCATTCAAAAAAGTCTATGACCACTGTGTAAGTTTGTACTTAAATATTGATAAAACCTTGAAGGAAACAAGGAGACATAAAAATACTTACGTTATAGGGGTGAGCTTACAGGTATATTTTTGCCCTTTTAAAGTTTCTTTACGATGATGCTTGAATCTCTCACCGTACTACCTTACAAAAGGAACAGCCCTTACTGGTCATTGGTGTAAATCTATTTTACCTGATTTCGACAATGCCCAAGGACAGTTTGGGATTTTTTTTTTTTTTTTGCTGCATTTATCAGTGAGTCTCCAATCTCCAGTTCCTTGGACGGGAAGCATCTGTGGGCTCAGATGCAGGATTTCCTACAGTTCCAGGATTTTTCACACTCCTTTAAGGAGCTTGTGTTGCAATTCTGCTGTGAGAATCAGGGAGTCAGAATAAGGATTTGATAGAGTAAATTCCCATTTGAAACAGTGTGAAACAGGCAATTCTCTTCTTTTAAACTTACTCCGGGATAATTTGATGGAGATCGCAGGTGACCCTTCTTGCCTTAGCTAAGAAGACAAGACTGGGAGCCTAGTTAGTTACCGATCTCAGGGCTATGTTCAAAAAGCACCTGGATATTTGGCTAATTAGGGTCAGAGATAAATAAACTTCATTATGACAAGAAACAAATAGTTATTTTGGGTACATTTCTTCATAATTATCAATCAGGGCATTACACATCTTCATTCAGTAGGTAAATTCATTTAGATATCTGCAGTAATATTTTACTGTTAATTCAAATTGACAGGTCCATTTGGGGATAAAATCCTATTAAAAATTGAATAACTATCCCATATAAATTAAATTAAGGTCTTAGTTTATTTGTTTGTTTTTGTTTTTTAACTAGTGAGAATAGTATTGTTAGTTGATGTCAAGTTGATTCCGATTCATGACGACCCCATGTGGGCAAAGTAGAACTGTTCCATAGGGTTTTCAAGGCTGCAACTTTTTTTTTTTTAAAGGCTGTAACCTTCTGGATGTGGATCGCCAGGTCTGTCTTCCGAGGCACCTCTGGTTGGGTTCAAACTGCCAACTTTTGGCTAGTAGTTGAGCAACTAACCATTTGTACCATCCAGGGACTCTGAGGGTAAGATAGGCATGGGTTATGTCTAAGGTTCTCAAATCTTATTGACTTAACATAATAGAAGTTCATTTCTCACCCACACGAAGACTGCGGCAGCTCCCAACTACACTGCAGGTGACCTTCCTGGATGTAGTGACTCAGGGATCCAGGCTGCTTCTGTCTTCTGTCTGCCATTTCAATGCAATGCCTCTCTATTGCTTCTGCAGAAGAGGAGAAAGGCCAGAGCATCCTACAGGGAGGGCTTTTCTCAGCTTCTTCATCAGATGCGATGTCACTTCCACTCACACTTTAGGCCTAGTTGCAAGAGGGTAGGAAATGTGGCCCTTGTATACCCAAGAAGAAGATGAGAACAAAATATTAATACACGCAAGTGAGGTTTACCTAGATCTCATACTGTAGCAGATAAATCAAGTTTTGAAGCTTGGACTCAATTGGTCTCCAGAGTGCATGGGTCTCCTTTCTACTGAGAATAGAGAACTTCTGGCCTTAAAGTGTTCAAAGTAGTCTTAATGTAGACCTGTTCACATTCAGCTTCTCTCACCAATGTGGCCCAAACAACTGACGTTTGGGAGCGATTGTTCAAGGGCTTGTTATTTATTCATGTCCCTAGATTCGCTAAACGATTTCCCTTGTAGTCTATCAGGTCACTAGAGAGCTACTTCCCTTAACTCTTAAATGCCTGAGTAAATGTTTTCAGAGAATTATGATTCAAGAATATATTTCCAACTTTTCAGAGTCGGTATGAGAAACCACTGAGGTCCTTCAACAACTATTTACTGAGTACTTACTAATGTGCCAGGCACCGTACTGAACTTATCAGCAAAGATTAGTTATTTGAAATTGAAAACTTCCTTCCTTGATTTGTTCAATATGAAAAGAATTCTCTAAAAACTTCCTCTTATTGCATAGGTGGATGAAATATTGCCTTTTTTGAAAAACTGATAGGCTTCTTTTTATTAAATAACATAATTGGTATGTTGTTGTTGTTGTAAGGTGCCATCGGGTTGGTTCCAACTCATAGCGACCCTACGTACAACAGAATGAAACACTGCCTGGTCCTGCGCCATCTTTACAGTCATTGCTATGTTTCAGCTCCTTGGTGTAGCCATTGTGCCAATCTATCTCCTTGAGGGTCTTCCTCTTTTTCACTGATCCTCCACTTTACCAGGGACTGGTTTCTCCTGAAAACATGTCCAAAGTACATGAGACAAATTCTTGCCATCCTTGCTTCTAAGGAGCATTCTGACTGTACTTCTTCCAGGACAGATTTGTTCGTTTTTCTGGCTGTCCAGGATATATTCAATATTCTTCACCAACAACATAACTCAAATGCGTCCATTCTTCTTCAGTCTTGTTTATTCATTGTCCAGCTTTCACATGCATATGAGGTGACTTAAAATACCGTGGCTTGGGTCAGGTACACCTTAGTGCTCAGAGTGACATCTTGGGTTTTTAACACTTTAAAGATGTCTTTTGCAGCAGATTTTCCCAATGCATCATTTGATTTCTTGACTGCTGCTTCCATGGACATTGATTGCAGATCTAAGTAAAATGAAATCCTTGACAACTTCAATCTTTTTTCTGTTTATCGTCATGTTGCTTTTTGGTCCAGTTGTGAGGATTTCTGTTTTATGTTGAGATATAATCCATGCTGAAGGCTGTAGTCTTTGATCTTCATCAGTAAGTGCTTCAAGTCCCTTTAACTGTCAGCAACCAAGGTTGTGTCATCTGCATATCTCTGGTTGTTAATGAACCTTCCTCCAATTGTGATGTCACGTTCTTCTTCATATAGTCCAGTTTCTTGGACTATTTGCTTAGCATACAGATTGAAAAGGTGTGGTGAGAGGGTACAACCCTGACACATCCTTTCCTGATTTTAAATCACACAGTATCCCCTTGTTCTGGCTGAAAGACTGCCTCTTGGTCTATGTACAGGATTTTCGTACGCACAATTAAGTGTTCTGAATTCCCATTCTTTGCAATGTTATGCATAATTTGTTATGATCCACACAGTCGAATGCCTTTGCATAGTCAGTTACACACAGGTAAACATCTTTCTGGTATTCTCTGCTTTCAGCCAAGATCCATCTGACATTAGCAATGATATGTCTCGTTCCACATCCTCTTCTGAAACCAGCTTGAATTTCCCTTTTTGTCTACTGCTGCAACCATTTTTCAATTATCTTCAGCAAAATTTTATTTGAGTGTGATACTAATGGTATGGTTCGATAATTTCTGCATTCTGTTGGATCGTCTTTCTTTGGAATAGGCATATCATGTATGGATCTCTTCCAGTTGGTTGGCCAGATAGCTGTCTCCAAATTTCTTGGCATAGACGTGTGAGGGTTTCCAGCTTTGCATCTGTTTGTTAAAACATCTCAGTTGGTATGCCATCACTTCCTGGAGCCTTCTTTTTCTCCAATGGCTTCAGCGCAGTTTGAACTTCTTCCTTTAATACCGTCAGTTCTTGATCACATGTTACTTCCTGAAATGGCTGAATATCCATTCACTTTAACTACTCTACGTTCAAGGGCAAGGTCCAGAGTCTCTTCTGACATCCATTTTGGTCTTTTCTTTCTTTCTTGTCTTTCTAATGACATTTTGCTTTCTTCATGTATGATGTTCTTGATGTCATTCCACAACTCGTCCGGTCTTTCATCATTAGTGTGCAATGTGTCAAATCTGTTTTTCAGATAGTCTCTAAATTCAGGGGGAATATACTCAAGGTAATATTTTGGCTCTTGTGGACTTGTTTTAATTTTCTGCAACTTAAGCTTGAATTTGCATATGAGCAATTGATAATCTGTTCCACAGTTGGCCTGTAGCCTTGTTCTGACTGATGATCTTGAGCTTCATCATTTCTTTCCACAGGTGTAGTTGATTTTATTTCTGCATATTCCATCTGGTGAGGTCCATGTGTATAGTCACTGTTTATGTTGTAGAAAAAAGTTATTCGCAATGAATAAGACCTTGGTCTTGAAAAATTGTATCATGCAATTTCCGGCATTGTTTCTATCATCGAGGCCATATTTTCTGACTCTGCATTTTTCTTTGTTTTCAACTTCCGCATTCCAATCACCAGTAATTATCAACACATCTCGATTGCATGTTTAATCAATTTCAGATGGCAGAAGTTGGTAAAAATCTTTGGCATAAATTTGAATAATAATCATTTAACTGGTCTTCTTTGTGAGCATATAGATATTTTCCTATCACTGACAGTGGTGTACATCAGGATAGATTTTGAAATGTTCTTTTTGATGATGAATAGGACACCATTTCTCTTCAATTTGTCATTTCTGGCATAATAGACCATATGATTTTCTGATTCAAAATGGCCAATACCAGTCCATTTCAGCTCACCATTTTATCTTTATGTGTTACATTTAATTTTTTACTTCAAATTTTCCTAGATTCATAGTTTGTACACTCTATGTTCCAATTATTAATGAATGTTTGCAGCTGTTTCTTCTCATTTTGAGTCATGCCACATCACTAAAGGAAGGCCCTGAAAGCTTGACTTCATCTGTATCATTAAGACTCACTCTACTTTGAGGAGGCAGCTCTTCCCCAGCTGTATTTTGAGTGCCTTCCAACCTGAGGAGCTCACCTTTCAGCACTGTACAAGACAACGTTATGCTGCTAGTCACAAGGGTTTCACTGGCCAATTTTTTTTAAGAAGTAGATCGCCAGGTCCTTTTTTCTAGTCTGTCTTAGTCTGGAAGCACTACTGAAACCTGTCCACCATGGATGACTCTGCTGGTATTTGAAGTATCGGCAGTATAGCTTCCAGCATCACAGTAACACAAAGCCACCGTAGTACAACAAGCTGACAAATAGTTGATAATTTGTGTAAGATACCATATTTCCAGAGTTTCCTTTTCAGCTTGAGTATCAGAAACTCACAGTTGAGCTTTATGCTCATTGCAGTAGTTGCTTTCACCTCAAATGTTGGATATAACAATTTCTTCCTTCAATCCTTTTTTGTACCTTTTAAAAATCATTCTATTATATGTTGGTACTTAATTGTTATGTCACTTCAAACTCTCTTAGAAGTAGATCGATCAGGTAAGAATAATAAGTGATCTAATAATGCTGTTGTAACAGAGTGGAATTACTCCATTGAGTTTCCAAGTAGCGCCTGGTGAATTTGAACTGCCGACCTTTTGGTTAGCAGCCATAGCACTTAACCACTATGCCCTCAGGGTTTCCAGCAATAAATCAATATCCTCTTGTTGATGGATTGATATTTGTCAAGAAATGATTTGGGGGGCAGAAAAGGATTATGTCAAAAAGAGAAAAATGAAGCAGAGAGTCATTAAAAAAATAAAGTATACAGATTTTTCTATTAAGTCATTACCTCCTCCTTTAATTCCTCATTTTTTCACCTGTCGCTTAATATCACAGCTTGAAGGGAATAAATTCTAATTTAGAAAATTAATGATCAATTTCCTTGCCCTGAACACAAATTTGAGAAGGCCTGATGCTTGAACAATTCTGTGAGTGTTGTGTTTTTTTGAGGAAGAAATCCTGAAACTGTGCTGATCAAGTCTTCCTGCTTCTCAGGGGAAAAGAGAGGCCTAACCTTATAGAGATCTTGCTTCTAGGGTGCTTCTATTTAAGCACTGAGGATAGGTAATAGAAACCACGTGGAAATGAAGCACTGGAGCTCATAGTTGATAGTCTATGGTGGACCTTTGTTGGGTTTCCTGCCCAGCATCCATTTGTGCAGCACGAAACTTTTTCTCTGGAGAAACACCTCCCTCCTCTCAGTTCTTGTGGTATAGTATGTCTGACTGAACCCCCAAGATCTCGGAGTAAACGTATGACCCTAGACTGATCAAATAAAATTTTGTAGAAGGGTTCAGGAATTGGTCAATGAGAAGCAGCCCCGTGTTTTCTCTGTAACTATTAGGAGAGAAAGAAAGGTCTCTGGGTAGCACAATTCGCACTCAACTGCTAACCTATAGGTTGAACCCGCCCTGCAGAGAAAGGTCTGGTGATCTGCTCCCATTAAGATTCCAAAACCAAAAAACCAAACCCACTGCCATCAAGTTGATTCTGACTCATAGCAACCCTACAGGACAGAGTAGAACTGCCCAATAGAGTTTCCAAGGAGGGCCTCGTGGATTCAAACTGCCGACCTCTTGGTTAGCAGCCATAGCACTTAACCACTGTGCCACCAGGGTTTCCTCCATTAAGATTATAGCCAAGAAAACACTATGGAGCTGTTCTACTCTGTAACACATGGGATCATGCCATGCAACTAACGACAACAACTAGGAGAGAAGTGCCCTTTTGGCTGGGTGGTTAGATAGGTAATTGTGGGAGCAGAGGGAGAGAACTGGTGCAACAATGATAGAAGTTTTGGGGTCTGGGCCACCTGCTAGTGTAGCTTACTTGTGTCCTCTGGCCTAGATCCCAGGTGCACTACTTCCATCTAATGGCTGTTGGGCCTGCCCAAAATTATATTTTTGGTCTGACAGACCTAACTCATGATCACTTGATGTTACATGGTCATGCACTCCTTCTCTACTGGGGCAGAAGCATGCCAAGGGCTGTTATTCAAATTGTGTATAGGACAACTTTGAATTATGGTATTGGTGAAGGATATTGAATATACCATGAACTGCCAGAAGAACAAACAAATCTGTCCTGGAAGAAGTATAGTTAGAATGCTCCTTAGAAGCAAGGATGGTGAGACTTTGTCTCATGTATTTTGGACATGTTATTAGGAGGAACCAGTCCCTGGAGAAGTACATCCTGCTTGGTAAAGTAGAGAGTCAGCAGAAAAAGAGGAAGACCCTCAATAAGCTGGAGTGACATAGTGGCTCAACAATGGGCTCAAGCATAACAATGATTGTGAAGATGGTGCAGGACTGGGCAGTGTTTCGTTCTGTTGTACATAGGGTCCTATGAGTCAGAACTGACTCGACGGCACCTAACAACAGCAACAACATAGGTCCCCAGGAGTCAGAATCGATCTGACAGTACCCAACAACAGTTCTCTACTAGAAATGGAATGGCCTTACTCCAGAATTCTAGTTCTCCTTCTGTGGCTCCACACTGTGTCTTTTCCTACCACTGATAATTGTGGGATTCCCCTCCCCACTTGGGTCTTCAGTGCTGTCTGGCTCAAGCAGCAGGCTTGGTTGCATCGCAGCTTGAAGCTGCTGCAGAGTTCTCTTACGTGCTGGGGCCCACTCAAAACTGTCAGCCTTCTATGTCACTTGGTAAGTGGGTCAGAGCAGTATTCCCCAGTTTAGAATATGCTACTTCCAGAACTCATAAATACCTACCAGGAATTGTGTTTCTCTTTTTCATAGTAGGATGTGCAAGGTGCGATAATTTGTCCTTTACTTCGAAGGAAATGCCCATCATGCATAAGATCACTGAGATCCTAAAATCTTGACTGCTGTGGGAGTGCCTGAATCTTCCTAAGTTTATTTCCCACCTTCTGGAACACATGTGTCTTGTTAGAGCACACATGTCTTATCAAAGCTTTCAATGAACTGCTAGCTTCTTTGTCTTTTTTTTTTTTGCTTAAAACAACAAACATTTATTGACTCAGTTTCTGAGGGTCAGAAATTTGGGACCGACTCGGCTGAGTGTTTTGCCTTTGAGTCTCTCATGAGCTTGCAGTCAGGACTGGATCATCTGATGGCTCAAATGTGGCTGGAGGAGCCAATTCCAAGATGGCTCCCTTACATGGCTTTTGGCAAGAAACCTCAGTTCCTCTGGTGCTGCTTGAGCGTCCTCACAATGTGAACTGCCATTTTCTTGCTCATCTGGTGTTGTGCCCAACAGTTTTTGACATACCTGAGTATTATCCTTTCCGTGGTGTACAATTACCTGAGTAAATGGCCATAGGCTACTTTGGGGAAGGTCTAGGGGAAGCATTACCATATAAACTTATAACAAGACCCTTCTTTGTGGTACTTATCCTCTCCTTCACTTAGAGGGTTCTGGGTACGAGCACTGGCTCACATCTGGAAATGAGGCAAAGGATTGTGATGTTTTATTGGGGCAACTCCTTATCATTCATCTTGATTTCTTTTGGTTGTATTAATTAAGCAATACGCTTTGGCTGACTATCTGTCTTGCTCTGGGAAAACCTTGTTCAATTAAGTCTCTGTATAGCTCTTTGCAGTTCAGGACTTGCTGGTTGTCACTCCAGTCTTGCTGCTCATTATAATAATTGCACCCACCTTGCTTCTGATGGCTAAGTAGCACCACCTGGCCTCTGTTGTATCGCTCTTCTATCATCTTCATTACTACCTGGGAGCCCAATTCTGTAGCAGCATCTCCTGCCATCAGCCCTATCCTACAGTGGGAGCTGCCACTGAATTTCTGAATGCTGTGTGTGCGCCTTGTACCAGCACATTCTTTACTGTTTTTGTAAATGGAATGTCCTCTGGGCTTTCCCATGAAATCTAGTCAGCAGCCTAGCCAGGCTTATGTATATATACCTATTCTAGTGTGCCTATTTTTCTGAACATTTTGATCCCTTCCTTTACTGTCTGCCATGACAATATTGGCATTTCTAGTTCACTTAGAGGAGCCCAGGTGGTGCAATGATTAAAAGCACTCAGCTGCTAACAGAAAGGTCAGTGGTTCGAACCTACTGGTGGCTGTGCAGGAGAAAAGATAAGGCAATCTGCTCCCATAAAGATTATGGCCCAGGAAACCCTACAGGGCAGTTCTACTCCGACATATATGGTCACTATGAGTCAGAATCAACTGGAGGGCACACAACAACAATGGTGCACTTAGTTTGGGACATTGCTTTCTACACATTCCCAAGAGCCATCCTAATGGCATATTAGTACAATTTCCTGGGGCTTGCCAGGGTATTAAATCCTGTGTTGTGGATTGAATGCTTTCTTATCAATAAACTCAAACCTTATCTAATTTTCAAACACTTTTCTGTCAGTTTGTCATATTGTGGTGGCTTGTGTGTTGCTGTGATGCTGGAAGTTATGCCACCGATATTTCAAATACCATCAAGGTCACCCATGGTGGACAGGTTTCAGTTTGGCTTCCAAACTAAGACAGACTAGGAAGAAGGACCAGGTGATCTGCTTCTGAAATCTAGCCAATGAAAACCTTATGGATCACAACAGAACACTCTCTGATTTTCTTGCTTTGGACATGTCATCAGGGAAGATCAGTACATGGAAGACATGTTTGGTGAAGTAGAGGGCCAGCAAGGGCAAGGGAGGCCCTTGGTGAGATGGATTGGCACAGTAGCCACAATGAACTCAAACATGCTGGCAGTTGTGAACATGACACAGGACCAGGCAATGTTTCATTCTGGTGTACTTAAGGTTACCATGAGCTGGAGCCAATTGATGGCAGCTATTTTTTTTTTTTTTTAATCTAACTTAATCTACCTATCTGGAAACCCTGGTGGTGTAGTGGTTAAGTGCTACAGCTGCTAACCAAAGGGTTGGCAGTTCAAATCTGCCAGGCGCTCCTCGGAAACTCTATGGGGCAATTCTACTCTGTCCTCTAGGGTTGCTATGAGTCGGAATTGATGGCACTGGGTTTGGTTTTGGTTTTTCCACCTATCTCTAACCAAAGGGTTGGCAGTTCGAATCTGCCAGGCGCTCCCTGGAAACTCTATAGGGCAGTTCTACTCTGTCCTATAGGGTCGCTATGAGTTGGAATCGACTCCATGGCAGTGGGTCTGGGTTACCTATCTCTATCTATTTAACTTTATGTTCTGCTTCCCCTTAATCCAGCCTTCTCCAAATCCAGTTGCACACTGACTCTTCCAGCTCCTACTGGTACATGTTTGCTAGGACGTGAGATCCTGTGGAAGATAGTCTATTTCCTCCTTTACCAGACCCAGCACTTGCCCAGCTGGATTACGTTGATCTGGTGGACAGGAGGGGAGGTAGAAGTAGATCATGAGGGTATATATATGGTCTTGCAAGTCAGAGGCCTCTGAATTATCTTCAAACAGAGGGACAGAGGATTTCCCTTTAACAGGGAAAAGTGCGACACCTCTTCAGGCCCAGAAGATTCAGGGAAATCTAAGTATCAAAGATTTTTGAGTGCAATAATTCAGATGACACCATCTCGAGTCTCAAGGTCTCACTTCTTCCCAACCAAAACCTGATGGCATAGTAACCTTCCCTGGGTTCAGCCTTCTCTGGAGCTCCACTACCCTCATAATTAAGTCCTGGCCTTGATCCACAGCTTTTTTTTTTTTTTTTTTTCCTAAACAATACCCATTTATTATCTCATAGTTCTCTAGGTTAGAAGTCCCAGATGGCATAACTTGACTCTCTGCTCAGAGTCTTAGAAGGCTGAAATCAAGGTGTCAGCTGCATTCTCTTCCAAGCTCATTCCTGTTATGGGTCAAATTTAGTTCCTTGCAATTACTGTAGAACTGAGGTCCCAGTTTCCTTGCTGGCTGTCAGCTGGGGACCTAGCTCAGCATTTGAAGGATACCTACATTCCTTCTCAAGCGGTCCCCTCCATCTTCAAACCAGCAACTTTGTGGTGAGCCCTTCTCATACTTTGAATGTCCCTAACTTTTGCCCCACAGCCTTTTGGTTCCTCTTGTTGCAGGTGATAAGGGTATCTTTATATGGTACCAGGAGGCTCTCCTTTTTTCACATTGTTCTTAACATTTGTAATTAATCACCAATAACTTATCATTATGTTTCTTCAAAACAATGGCAGCCCTTAGCAAGAGCCATCGATTTCATAGACCACATAATCACTACATTCTCCAAACCTCTCAAATGCCTAAGACATTGCACTTCCCAGTGCACTCCCTTGCACAGCATCCTATTCCAGTTTACTACTGGCGAAAGTTTTAGCAAACACTCTACCACAGCATGGCGGGGGCTAGCCCTACCCCACCTGCCACCAGTGACGGCATCCTCGTCACCAGCTGGCCAGTGGGTGATCTAGCTTTAAGATCCCATTTTAGAGTTTCCTTCCTAAAACCACTCCAGGCCACAACTGACTTACGCTGGGTTCTCCTGGAAACAGATTCTGAAGCTGAGTTGCAGGCAGGAGTTTATCAGGGAGTGTGCTCAGAAAACAAGAAGAAGCAAAAACTCTGTAAGGATGTGAGGGAAGAAGGTTTGGGTAGGGAAGAAGCTTAACGAGAATGCGGTTGCAAAGAGTCCTTACTCAATCCTGTGAGAAGCTTAGGAGCTGGGGTCACTTTTCAGAGCTGTCCTGAATTGAGGCAAGGCTCGGTCTTAAAGGAGGGGGTCTGGATGGCACCCCACAATCCACTGCAGTAACCTACCGAGGTCCTAGAGTTAGTATGCAGCAAAACTGGGGTTTGACCAAGGAGTTTGCTTTCTTAACTTCATTATACTGCTGGTAAACACCATGAATGAAGGCTTGGAGATGATAAGCTTAAACCAGGTGACTGGGGACCTCGAAGGAGGCCTGTGTGGCTAGAGGCTAAAAGTAGTCAGGTAATAAAGCATGGTCATTCATTTTTCAACACATACCTAAGCATTGTTTCAGGAAGTGAGAATACAGCAGTGAAAAGCTAGGTGCCTGTATTCTAGCATACGCAGGCAGAATGTGTGTGTGTGTTGTCAGCAGCATTAAGTGCTGTGAAGATAAAGTAGACGAGGGAAGTGGAGAGGAATGGAGGATGGTCAGAAGAAGTCATGGAAGAGGTGACATTGGAACAGATACCTAAATGAGGTGAGGAAGTGAATATGCAGATACCTGGTGAAAGAGCGTCCTGTGAACAGAAAATGCAAAGATTTTGAGGCAGGAGTGCACTTGGCATGTTTGAGTAACACCTAGGAGGCCCGTATGGCTAGAGGCTCGTGAACAGGGGAAGAAGGACTGGAAATGACAGCAGGGAGCTAGGCAGAGGCTAGATCAGGCCAGGCCTTAAAGACGATGGCACGGGATTTATCCAGACAGGAAAAGGGACCTGTCAAAGGGATAACCAGGGATTTCGTAGGAAGACGCTAAAGGCCTTTCTTCAGTATCTAGCAGGTCATCTCCTGCTTCTCTCCTTTCATCTGCAGCTGACCATCTCTCAGGGAGAAAATTATACTTGTCTGGAAGAAAAGAGCTTTGATCTCTCAGAGTCTGAACATGCCAAGGGATACAATGGAGAATGGAGACAGGAAATGGAAGGAGGAGACTAAAATTAGGGATAATTGAGAGAAGGGTAGAGGAAGCAACTGTAGAAAGAATACATTAGAAAAGAGGAAGAGGAAAGGAGGAGGAAAGAGGGAGTGAGATGGATTCTGAATGTGGGAGGCATGGGAAAGGTAGCTTTAAAGATCACAGCTAGGAGTAAGCTGATCGGAATCAGACGAAGTACAGAGGGAGTCACTGCAACCTACATGGCTTCAATTTCCTCACCTGTCTTATCAGCTTCGTTGGTTGAATTGCAATGAACCCAATGAGATAATGTATGAAAATCAGATGTAAAGCACTGAAACACGCTGGGCTCATAAGGAAAACGTATTAAATTCCAAACAGACACAAACTCATTGCACTTTATAAAGACAAATGTAAAGTGTTAAATTTCATCATTTAGGTGGGGGGAGAGGAGTTCACATCCATTTTCTGCACTTGCTCTGTGCCAAGAGAATTGCTCACGCGATCCAGGTAAACCCCACAACAACTCCATGAGGTAGGCGTGATTATCCCCACTTCACAGATGAATAATCAGACTCAAAGCCATAGAAGAAACATTTCTGAGGCCCTCAAGCCATTAAACAGCCGAGTTTAAGTTCTTTCTACTATCCTTGGTTATCCAAGTCTTTTTAGGATGTAAAAGAAGGCAGAATAAGTCTCATTGTTATTACCTTTTCTTTATAGACCAAGGAAAGAAAGCAAAAGTCTTAAGAAGTTACCTTGTTTTGGTGGCAGAGCCAGAATCAAAAGGTAGATTTTCTAATGAAACTCAAGGTGAAAATTTCCTGATGAGGTTTTCATTCTCAGGCTTTAAAAAAACACTTTTTTTTAAATTAAGATTCTCAGGAAGTTGGCATAAATGGGATGCTGTTTTGCTAATGGATTATGAGCCAAAGAACCTTATGTTGTTGTTGTTGGGTGCCATTGAATTGCTTCCAACTCATGGTGACCCCATGCCCAATGGATTGGACAGTTGTGCTCTACAGAGTTAAAAAAATTTTTTTTTCTTTTTTTATTGTACTTTAGATGAAGGTTTACAGAGCAAACAAGTTTCTCGTTGAACAATTAATACACATATTGTTTTGTGACATTGATTGCCAACCCCAGGACATGTCAACACTCTCCCCTTCTCGACCTTGAGCTCCTCATTACCAGCTTTCCTGCCCTGTCTGCCTTTTCTCCCTTGCCCCTGGGCTGGTGTGCCCATTTAGTCTTTTTTTTTTTTTATGGGTCTGTCTAATCTTTGGCTGAAGGGTGAACCTCAGGAGTGAGTTCATTACTGACCTGTGAGTGACCGGGGGCCATACTCTCAGGGTTTCTCCAGTCCACAGGGTTTTCATTGGCTGATTTTTTGGAAGTAGATTGCCAGCCTTTCTTCCTAGTCTGTCTTAGTCTGGAAGCTCTGCTGAAACCTGTTCAACATCATAGCAACACAAAAGCCTCACTGACACACGGGTGGCCTGAGGTGCACTGGCCACCATCTAACCCAGGGACTCAAAACCCAGGTCTCCTGCATGGAAGGGGAGATTTCTACCACTGAACCAACAGGCTCCTAAGGAACCTTATAGGCTGACATTGTTCTCTCACCATGAATGCTTCCTGCTCCTTGGGTGCAAAGTAGGCCTCAGGCAAAGACTGACTTCACAAGCCCGGGATGATTTGGGAGAAAAGTGATCTTAGAAGTTCTGAGACTGAAGGCTCCGCACAGAGATAGCTGCTGAGTACAATCAACCCCAGATAGGCTGATAGAATTAATTTAGAGGATGCTCAAATGTCAAAATTCTACAATTAAGGGGCAAGCATAAAACACATTCACTAGTCAAGGATTCTTTCCCATACTTCCTCCCATGACATACCTTAGAAAGGAGGAATGTTAGCACCGAACACCAAGGCTTTCAAGGTTTCCTAAGTCTCCAGCTAAGAAACTTTTAACTGTGTTGCTTCTGGAGAGTGGGGCTGAGGTTGAGGCGAATTTTTAAATTTTATAACTTTATGTTTGAATGTCTTAAAATCATGTGCTCGTGCTACTTTTTAAATTTCAAAAACAAGTTAGTAACAAAGAGCCTCGAAGTAATAAGCAAAAAGGCATGCATTAAACCCCTAACTTCCTTTGTCTACTCGGGGTCCGAAACAGGCTGCCCGCCACCTAATCACTGCCCTGGGAGAAGCCTGGGTGAACCGAGGAATCTTGCCGCGAGTCGCGCCGGGTAATAACCTTAAGCCCTCTCGAACGCCCAGGGGAGAGGCTTCTGGAGCGTCACCGGGACCGCTCGAGCCAGATCATAGGGGCGTCCCGCACTCCCGCTCCAGGGAAAGAGGGGACCGCCTGGGATTGGGTGCACACAGGGGCGCACGTCCCGTTTTTTTTTTTTTTTTTTTCTTGGAGCCCTCGTGGTGCAGTGGCTAAGAGCTACGGCTGCAAACCAAAAGGTTGGCAGTTCAAATCCACCAGCTGTTCCTTGGAAACTCTATGGGGGAAGTTCTACTCTGTCCTATAGGGTCGTTATGAGTAGGAATCGACTCAAAGGCTATGGTTTTTGTTTTGTTTTGTTTTGGTTTTTGGCGGCCCTGCCAGACATCAACTTTTCCGGCGCCCCGGTTCGCTTGGAGTGGCGGTCCTTAGAGCGCGGAGGCTGTGCGTTTTGGGTGCTTGCTGCGCGTCGCCGCAAACGCGTTCCAGGGTTTGAGACTCAACAAGCCGCGCGGAGAGGGACTGCCTCACTGCCCTGATCACTCAGAAACTCCTGCCGCAGTGCCCTCCACCCCGACGGGGACTGCAGCGGCGCCTGCGAAGCCCGCGGCGTGGAGGGCAGGCGTCCAGACCTTCTGGCCAGTTCGCGGAGGAGGAGGCCGCAGGCTGGCGATGGGCGCGCAGCCACTCTTGGTGGATCACCGTCTCTGGGCCCCTCCTTACCCTGGCCAGGCTGGGAGAGGGATCTTCCGGCAGCCTAATTGCCCCGCCTCAGCCTGGGACCCCTCCCGGCTTCGCGCGCCCGGCCCCCCTCGGCAGCAGTGTACCATCCCCGGCGGATCCCTTCCAAACCCTCTTGCAGAAACAGGACCCGCCCCTTTCCCGGCCTCGGCCAGTGGGAAGCTGGATTGGGCTGTAGGCGGAGCCGTCCCGACCCCGCCTCCTAGCCCCTGGCCAATGGGCGGGGCGCATGGGCCGGCGCCGGGGGCCGCTGTCGGCTTTTGCACACCGAATGAGGCGCGCGGGGACCCGGGCTGCGCAGAGAGCGCGGTGCTCTTGCAGCTGCTGCCGCCGCAGCCACCGCCTCTCCGGGCCTCCAGCCGCCGCCGTCCCTTGCCCCCTTGACAGGCCAGCTCTGCGCTGTTCCCCGGTGCCACGGCGGGGGCCGTTGCACGGAGAGTGAACTTCGGGGGCAAGTCTCAACGGACCTCCCCAGGCCGACTGACCGGCGGGCGGGCGCTCAGACAGACCGACAGACCGGCAGCCGGCGGGCAGCATGGCGGTGGAAGAAGAGGGGCTCCGGGTCTTCCAGAGCGTGAAGATCAAAATCGGTAAGGACCTCTTCTCCCCCCGGGAAGCAGCGCCGGCCCCCGCAGCCTCCCTCCGGGCAGCTGACAATAGGCGGGTGGGATCTTTGCGAAGTCCACGGGCTGAGACGCCCCCTCCCATTCCCCTCCACCCAGCCCCCACCCGCCGCCCGGCTCTCCGGCCTCGGCTCGCTCCTCCCGGGGTCGGCCCGATTGCCGCCGCGGGGCCCGCCAGGGTCCGGGGCAGAGGCGCCCTCGGAGCGACTGCGTGGTCCCTGGGGTCGAGCACACTTGCGCTCTTTTCCGGAGGGACTGGGCTAAGTCGATCTGTCTCGGTTCCCTCTCTCCAACTCGCACCTCTAGGGGTCTAAGCCGAGCGGTTCGGGGAGAGCGAAGCCCCCAGCGCCTCCTCTGCGCCCGAAATTCCTGGAGACGCGCGGTCGGGGGCGGTGGGATTCGCCGGCGCTGAGGGGTGGAAGTCTGGTGCAGGGTGCAAACCGGTCCCGGCTCGGGGGTGTGTGCGTGAGTGTTTAGGGGTCTGTTTGGGTGTGTATACTTCAGGAGCCCAAGCCACCGACTCCCTGCATCTCCTCTCGGCCGCAGCGCCAGAAAACTTCCTTTCCGGGGGCATATGAACGCTCTTCCAAAGGAAGGTGGGCATTGTTTCCGCGAGGCGAGCGCGCTGGCTGCCGAGCGCATCCGTTCCGCCTCCTGATGGGGCATTTCCCTTCCCTAGGCCTGTCGGAGTCTTCGCTCCCCGAGTCCGGCCGGCGTGCGCGCGGGCATGTACGTGTGTGTGTGTGTGTGTGTGTGTGTGTGTGTGCGCGCGCGCGCGCGCGCGTGTGTGTCTGGAGGGCGCTTTGGCCGAGGGCGCCCGCGGGGCGGGGAGACACCGGAGCTGCCAGCCACCCCCTCCTGGCGCTTCCCTCGGTTTCATTGAGAACCCGCCGCCAGCAGCCGGCCCACGCCAGGCCTGCCATTCAGGCCGCGGTCACTCCTTGCAGCCTCAGCTTTTCCCACTGGCCAGTTAGGGCTGGATTTCAGCTGGGCACCGAAGGGAAATGAATGCAGATTCCGAAGTGGGTTCAGTGGGAGGAGGTCGCCCAGGACTGTTGTGTGCGAACTCTCCCGGGTTTCTCTAAAGAAATTTGCTTTCTCCTCTCCTCTCCCCTACCCCCCAGGTCTACTTTATCACGGGAGAGTGATGAGCAAGGTTTTGTTTTTTGCTTTTTCCCAAACAGGATTGGTGCCTGGAATGACTTTTGCACATTAATGTGCGTTGATTTTGGCAGAGGGCTTTGGGGAAGCTAAAGCAGTTACCCTGTCTTCAGGATCCTTTTCACCCACTAATCTGTTTCATATCTCAATCTATTCACATATGGAAAAAAAAAATGCAGTTAGGGGAACGGAGCCAGGCACCCAGTGACTATTTAAGCATCGGTTGTTGATGATATTTGATACTATCTGAGGAATTCCAGCTACCCTCAATCAGCGTGTTGTTTCCTGTCTGATTTATTTTGGTTTAAGGATCATTGCTGAGACACTGTTTTGATATTCGGCTTAGAAGCTCAGCAGATAGGATGTGGCAACACTTCAGCTTTGAGTAGTCTACACTTGAGAGGGCTTTCTCTTGTTTATGTGGTTGAAATCTCTTGTCACTTTCATACTGAGAAATTCAACATTGTGCTCTACCTCAAGTGTCTAAAGGATGACCCCACTGTGGCCGGCAAGTGAAAAGCCACAACATTGGCTCTGTTTAAAGGTTATTCTGTCATATTCCATTTTCTGAAGTTCTGTTCAGTCAAGATTCCTGGGTGAATTGAATGAGCCCGGTGTAGCTGTGTGAGGAAGGCTGTCTTTTCTTAATAAGGGACTGACTGGAGGTTGGGCGGGAGGGGGAACTTGGGACTGGGGTATGACTATGAAAGAATGTTCCAAGTACACCAGGCAGAAATCGGTATGACTTTGTAGTTCAGGTCTAAGACAGCCTGCCTCAGTCTCCACAGCTGTTTACTCAAGGAAGGATTCCAGTGAAGCATTAAACAAAGAGAATGTATTTCTTGCCAGAATGGCATAGTAAATAAAACAGGAGGGCAAGGAGAGATATCCAAATGCCCAGGGGGGCACAGCTGATAGATAGGTCAGTGTACCTCAGCTTCACATCTGACATTCATAGAAGGGATTTCCAGAGAGCAACATGGAGGAAGCTGATTTGGAAGGAGGGAGGCTTGAAGAAGCTGTTTGATTTGGCTGTTCTCTCTTTTGTGCTCCACTTTAAACAAGCGAGCAAAGCACCCTGGCTCAGTTGAGGATTAGTGCAATGACTAGAACATCTGCTGTCTGATCCCACGTGGGGACTGGGTATTATTCAAACCTTTGGAGACCACTCCAGTGTTGGGGGTTATATCACCGGGGAAGGGTGGCCACCTGGAAATGTGCACATACCAGCCATCCGATTCCTTGGATGTGGCTTGAGCCCTGAGAAGCCCCTGATTCTTTCACCTGTGAAACGGCTCTTCACTTTCAGGCCTGCAGGAAGGGGGGCATCTGTGCCCCGCCCACCATAACTGGGGCCCGTGCAGGCGTCAGTGGCTGTAGGAACAGAAGAGGCAAGCTTCCTCTTGAGTTTGAGCATAGAAATGTTTGAGGCTGTAATGCTGAGTTAGAGCCTAGGTTGAAGGTAAATTGCGTAAGCTTGTTTTGTGTTATAGTCTCATTTCCCCCAGCCTAAGACTTCAGTATGGCGCCATAAGTGAAAGCCTGTTAGTAGAACTGGAGTGAAGGATTGGTCTGGAGCATGGACAGGTGGTGTGCTGAGCGCTTCTCATTTTTTCCTTAATCCTCTGTTTGTGACCAACCTTGGCTCTGCCTTGCTTTGCCCAAATGTCCCCGGTTGTAAAGACTCTGACAGAACAATAAGTGACACTATAGTAAATTTTGAGGAGAGGCAGATATGCTTTACACACACGTACACACACTTTGTTTCTCTCTCATACATACTCTCGCACTGTCACACATACACTCACACACACACTTTCCCACATACACACTCCCTCACACATACGCTTTCTCAGACACACATACACTTTCTCTCTCTCACACGCACACACTCACATACACACTCCTTCACCCATATGCTTTCTTACATACACATATAGTTTTTCTCTTTCTCACACAAACACACACATACTTTCTCACATAGACACGCCCACACACATATGCTTTCTCACATACACATTCTTTCTCACACCCACACACACACTTTCTCACATACTCCCACACACATATGCTTTCTCAAATACACATACACACTCTTTCTCTCTCACAACACACACACACATACACTTTCTCACATACACACTCCCACACATATGCTTTCTCACATATACATATACACTCTCTCTCAGACACACACACTCTCACATACACACTCCCACACACGATTTCTCACATACACATACATACTCGTTCTCTCTCTCTCTCACACACACTTTCTCACATACACACTCACACACATATGCTTTCTCACATACACATACACATTCTTTCTCTGTCACAACACACACACATACAGTTTCTCACATACATACTCCCACACACATGCTTTCTCACATATACATAAACACTCTTTCTCTCTCTCTCTCACACACACACACACACACACACATACACTCTCACATACACACTCCCACACATATGCTCTCTCACACATACACATACACACTCGGTTTCTTTCTTCCTCTCTCTCACACATACACACTCACACTCACCCTTTCAGTATTCTGCAGAGGCAGTGTGGCCAAGCAGATACATTAATCTCTGAGACTTGTTTCCAGGCAAGTTGGCTGTGTGCCCTGTCTTTGCTATTGACTTGCTGGATGACCCAGGGCAAGAGTCTTCCCCTTTCATTGCCTCATTTTTCTATTAGCAAAATGCAGGCAATTATTGTCGAGCTGCCAACCGAGATCCGGTGAGAACTTATAAGACAGTGTTGTTCAGGGTTAGATTCATGCCAGCCCCCTCCCCCACTCCCAGATAAAGATAAAAAGAAAACTTCTCCATAAAGTAATACCAATAAGCAATATTACTACTACTGTTGCCAAGAAGAAAGGTAGAACGTTTTTGGCAGGATGAGGAGATTTTTTTTTAGGTGTGAGGATCCTTGGCCTTTTTAGTTCTTAAATAGTTTTGAAAGCCAATGATGGTGTTTCGTCTCATTCAGAGGCTTAAGCTGGGGAAAATAGGAAGAACGTCTTCCTTTTTTCTCCTTCCTCCTTCTTCGTCCTTCCACCTTTAGCAAATGAGATAATACACATGAAAGTGCCGAATAAAAGTAAGGTCATTACTTTTAGTCCTTGCCTTGAAGACTGTTGCTTTCCTTATTTAAATCTTGCAGGGTTATTTTGGGCATATTCTGCACACTTGAAAGTCCTAAAGCTTATGTATCTTTGGTAACAATTACTATTATTTTTATAACAGCATCTCAGTGTGTCATGTAAGACTAAGCACACACTTCCTATGAGGTTGTTACTTTGAGGAAGTGTACTGTTCTGACTTTCCATGAGTCAGGGCTTTAGAACCTAAAGGGAAACAACTTGAAGATTTGTAGGAGATGATTGGGTAGAACCCCACAATGAAAACACTTCTGCTTGGCAGTATTATTTTGGGCCCGGCTCAACTCCAGGCATTGCAATATATCTTTATTTCCCAGTGATATTTTCCTTTTCCATAGTGTTTACTGCTCGTTTTTTAAAGTGTCATTTTATCTTGATAAATGTGTTCAATAAAGAGCAATATACAATGGTGTTTCTCTCAAACTAAAAACAAAAAAATCCTTAACCTTACATTGTCTAGGACAAGAAAAGTCCTCTTGAACTAATAGGCTATTGTGACTTGAATTTTTTTTTTTTCATTATCAGGTTTGTGGAAGTAATTCTGATTTGAGTGTGTGTGAGAGTGTGTGTGAGCATATGTGTATTTGTAAGCCCCATTTGAAATTGTGTATTGCCTAGTTTTTTGTTTTAGATCTTCCTGTGGTCCTCCCAGCCTCTCCTTCCCACTAATACCATGATGGTGTTAGGGTTAGGTGAAACTACAGTGCCCCCGTGCCCATCCCCTTCCTTTAGTCATGAAGAAGTTGGAGTCTAAAAAAGTAAATGGTCTTGGTAAAGGGTGTTCAGTGAGTTTGTAGCAGAAACAGGATTAGAGCCCAGGTCTTGAGAGCCCTTCATCACCCTACCCAGTCTAGTGTTTTTCTCCTCCATACCGCACCACCTACCTTAATCCACCACAAAGTTACAGATGGGGCTTTGAACTCGTTCATTCATGGCCAACAAAGGGAAACTGGAAGAAACCTGAATTTTTAAAATTTTGGTGATCCGGAACGATAACCGGAATGAGAAAAATGATGGGTCGAAGCCCTGGAAAGGGAGACTCAAAAGAGGCATAATGAACCCTTTCAGCAGCCTGATGCTGGAGACTGGATTATTGCTGGGACTGCGGAGAACAATACACATTCAAAGTGGCATGGTTGGTGGCCATCTTTGAGCTGGGCACCATTGTTTCCTACTCCGCCAGTCAAGAGATTTGGTTGCTATGCAACACGCACGCTGCCCTTGTTTTCTAAGAGGAAGACAAGTTTCTAGCAGGGCTTTGACCCGTGACTTCCTATTCCAGTTATCATACTGGTTTAGCCACATTTAAAAAATTTGGATCCATTCGAGTTTTACTTCATTGACCATGACTGAACTGGGCAGAACGGGTTCAAAGCTCTGGTTTCAAATCTAACCATTACAAAGCAACTCTTTTTAAAATCATACCATAATTTATTGTTTTTATAGCAGTCACTGAGTTTATGATAACTCCCTGATCCAGGACTTACATGAACACAAGAACACAGTCCCACAGTAAGGAGTGGACACCCCTCAGTATATTTAGTTTATGGAAGTGTCCATATGGCCACATCCTTGGTGTGACCCTTGACAAGGTTATTGCTGTTTTACGTATGAAATTGAAAAGGCCCATGATAAAGCAACTCTTTTTAAAACCACACCATAATTTATTGACCTTTATGCTGATCACTCAATTTATAATTATGGAATGTAAAAATAGTTTAAATTTGCCTTTATAGACCACAAAATGTACATGAGATGTATCCAGTCCTGCTAGAGAACTATGTGCAGATAATCCTTATATTCCTAGAAATAAATATGTATGTTGCCCATATACTGAGAGAGCCCATAACAGTTAAGCATTCAGCTGCTAACCAAAAGTTTAGTGCTTTGAACTTACTCAGAAACTCCAAAAAACCCTATGGGGCATTTCTACTTTGTCACATGGGGTCTCCACAGCACCAACAGCAACAACGGCCCATGAATACGTTGAAGGCAGCAGATTAAACCTGCCTCTCACTTTTCCAGTTCACCTACCCTCCTCCTCCTCTTCCTGTCATCTCTGCCTTTGCTCACCTTACACATCTCAAATCGCAGTAATTAGCCTCCAGTTCACTCTCACCTAAAGCAACGTATGCTTTTATCCACATTCCTCTTCCTCCTCTCTCTTCATCTCTTGTTCCATAACCTTGGGAAATTCCCCTTCTCTTCTTTCTCTAGACATCAGCTTGAGCGTGGTATGGCTAACCCCTGTGTCAAAGAAAAAGACATTCATAACTTGTGAATGAAATTGGACAAAAATGACGTGCCCCTGCCAACAATGTGACAAGCCCTGGGAAGGCTCACATTGGCCACCTCATCCTCTCTTGATTAAATGTTCTTTTCTTTAAGTGCCGCGTGAAAGATACTTCGAAAAAGAGCCAAGATTTCATAATCGTTTGGTTTTTCCATTTTTCCATAGTTGGTAATGCAAGAATATTAATTTCTGCTCTTGTTATTTTAAATGCCTGTCTGTACTTTGTGATAGTCTGCATGGAATGACCTTCTAGCTCCCTTCCTGCTCTATAGCTCAAATACCCTATTTTGGCTAAATTAAATATTAAATAGTCTTTAGAGAAGGCCATTCTGGGAATCTAACCATTACGTATGGCATTGTTTCCAATTAAAATGAATTCTTTCCATTTTTAATTTGGGGACTATCTATTTGAAATCATTTTCAGTCATGAATGAGAGTGAAGAGGTCTGTAGCACTTAAGATACCAAATGCCCCACCAACTGCTCTGGCAGGGATCATAATAGATGGTCCTGGATCAAGCGGGAGAAAAATGCAGAAAAAAATTCAAATTCACCAAGAAAAAAAAAAAAACAGACCAGACTTGCTGGTCTGACAGAGACTGGAGAAGCCTTGAGAGTATGGCCTTTGGACACTCTTTTAACTCAGTACTGAAGTCATTCCTGAGGTTCGGCCTTCAGCCAAACATTAGTCACTATGAGTTGGCCCTATAGACCTGTCTAATCTTTGACTGAAGGGCGAACCTCAGGAACGACTTCAGGAATAAGTTAAAAAGGTAGGGTCACTGTGAGTCAAAATCGACTCGACTGCACCAGGTTTTGTTTTGGTTTTGGTTTAAAGTGCCAAACAATAACATGCTCAAGGCACATGCTTCGTAGTTCAGTCATGTGTACGAGACTAAGGGGTATATGGGCCTGAAAGCAAAGACGAGAGGGCAGGAAGGGACAGGAAAACTGGACAAATAGAAACAGGGAACCCAGGGTGGAAAAGGAGAGAGTGTTGACACATCATGAGGTTGGCAACCAATGCCACAAAACAATTCCTGTATTGTTTAATGAGAAACTATAACGTGCTCTATACTTTTATCTAAAGCGCGCGCGCGCCCACACACACACACACACACACATAAAGGTATCGAATGCCATTTCTACTGTTTCCTTTTCCTTCTTTGTTGCAGATGTTTTTCCCTTCTGTCACTGGCTGGATCTTTCTGCCTTGGATCTGGCACAGTGTCTCCGCTGGTGCCCCCCTGGGCTCAAAACATGCTCTGATGTTCCTTTACAGCGAGATTAGAACTTGGCCTTGAAGAAGGGCCTGATGGCAATTTGGGTCTGAAACAAATATATCGGAACTGACAGTTCCTCCCATTCAGCCGAAAGTGGCCATGCAGGTTGTTCGAGAGCTGTTCCTGGGGCTCAGGTGCTGGCTTGCTTTCAGCTTGGTGCTCTCCCTCTGCCTAATCGCACATGAAATCTCACCAGCTGGCAACTTGGTCAAGGAAGTGGAAATGGTGTTCAGGAGGTAACTTGGTCCAGGCAGTTACATCGGTGAGATGAGACTGGGAACAGTAGTCAACAGACTGAATTATAAATGAGGCTGACTCCACAGTTTAGGGTCAGATAGGAGCCTTGGACGGAAGACTGGTATCCTGAGGTGTCCCTGGGCCATGTCTGAGTTTGACATCCAGTTAGTAGATACGGGGGTGGCCTGGTGAAACAGCCCGGGATTGCAGGGGTCAGAAGCTCAGGGCTCTAGATCTGGCTCTGCTAAACGTGTGATATGCGACACTCATTTACTGCATGAGGGGGGGGCAGTAGTGTAGTGTTGACTTAGATTGCGATCCTGGCTCTGCCACTTACTACCTCGGTGACCTTGGGCAAGTTATTTTCTTCTTTGAGCCTCAGCTTCCTCATCTTAAAACTGGAGGTAGGTAATATCTACATTACAGGGTTGTCGTAAGGATCAAATATTTAGATGATGGCTTACTCAAATTTAGGTAATGGTTCTCAAGTGCTAAGCATCATCAGTTTTAATAAGTTAAAATAGTCATATCTTTACATCTTCATAGGGCTAAGGTCAGACTCACGTTAGATAAACGTTTTGTGAATATAAGAGAGTATAGGCAGTCCCCCGCTTATGAACGAGTTCTGATCCTAAGTCTGTCTTTAAGTCGAATTTGCACATAAGTCAGAACAGTTAGTTATGGTTCTATCCAACATCAGTTAGACAAGTGTTTGCCTTTGTTAGTCAAAAGTATATAATGTATGGTGTACTTTTCTATGCATAAAAAACATTGAAGAAACATTTCCAGATACACTAAAACACCTTTAATATAATAATACAGTAGTAATGGTAATAATGTTTTGATGCACGTCACAAAGTAGCACCTGTTTGTTTTGACGAACCATTGTATGTACCCCAAATTTTTAATAGATTTTATGGGGGCTCATTTAGGTTGTGCATAAGTTGGACACTCGTAATTCGGAGACTGCCTGTAATGTTATTCACTCCCCCACCACCCCACCCCATGTTCAACACAGTGTAAGGAGGGAACCTTGGTGGCCACACATGGTTTTGGGCATCAGGGAATATATATTCTCCTGAGCTTTCTGATGCTAAAATTAACTTGGATATTCTTTTAACCAAGCTCAGCTAGCTGCCGATGCTATTTTTAACCTCAAAAGACTAATGTACGGAACTGGGTTCTACCTGGGGAAGCAGCATAGGCCCATTGGCTAAAGGTAATTTCAGCCTTGTGGCTCTAGCTTTTGCCTGGGGAGAGGCATGGATTTTTTCTCTGTATGTCTGTGTGTGTGTTTGGGGGGATGTAAGTTTTCAGTGTGTACTTTATGTATATCTCATTTTAATTTATATTCCAACAGCTCTTTGACTTTGAAGTTGAAGAAACGAGACTCATAGAACTTAAATAACTTGCCTGTATTAGCATCCTAGGACTACAGTGACAAAATACTTTAGACTTGGTGGCTTAAAACATTGGAAATTTATTGTCTTACAGTTCTGGAGGATGGAAGTCTGAAATCAAGGTGTTGGCAGGATCATGTTCTCTCAAGGCCCTAGGAGAAGCTCCTCTCTGGCTTCTTCCAGCTTCTGGGGGTTCCTGGCCATCCTTGGCATTTCTTGGTTTGTAGAAGCATCACTCCAATCTCTGACTCTGTCATCATATGGCCTTCTTCCCTCATGTCTGTTTGTGTTTTCTCTTTTTATAAGGACACCAGGCATATTGGATTAGGGCCCACCCTACTCCAGTATGACCTCATGTTAACTAATAACGTCTTCAAAGATCCTATTTCCAAATGAGGTCACCTTCATAGGTATCAGGTGTTACGACTTCAGCATACCTTTTTGCGAGGACACAATTCAACCCTTAAAACTACCTGAAGTCACCTAGCCTGTAAGAGCTGAAGCAGGGATTTGAACCCAGCTATGTGTGACACCGAAGTTCTTGTTCTTTGTACTACTTAATGCTATTTCTCAATTTAGATGGCTATTTCATTTCTCCATGTTCTTGGATTTGAATGGGGATAGAGTAGTGGAGGACCAGGAAAGAGAAGGAAATCAGCTTTTAGGGACAAGAAGAGTATTCATGAGGGGAAGGAATTGGGGCCACTGGTTTGTGTGGGATGGAAAATGGGAGACATGCTTGCCTGGGAGTTTCTGTGTAACACATAGGGTCGCCAGGAGTTGGAATCAACTTGGTGGCAACAGCTTTGGTTTTTGGAACCATTCTTTCCAGATTCCAATGATCAAAGGAGAAGGCCTTCCTAGTGGCCGCTTTGGGAAACAGGAGTTCCTTGGGTATTCGGCTGTGGAGAAGGAGGGTGTAACCAACAAGACTTTGAATTTGAAGACCAAAGACTGAGTCCTACCTCTACTTCTTGCCAATTCTGTGACTGTAGATGAATCTGCTAACGTTTCTCTGCCTTGTTTTCTTCATTTCTCAAAGTGGGGGAATAATTCCTCCTTTATAGAGTTTTTGCAAAGATTAACTAGATGTGCGTGTGTGAATAAAGGCACCTCATCTGCTCAGATCTTTATAGATATGAGGTATTATTTCTAGTATAGTTTGAAGCTATTTGTTCTCTTAACCTTGTACCAAATAATGGAGTTCTACCTACCTACGTGGAAACCCTGGTGGTATAGTGGTTAAGAGCTATGGCTGCTAACCAAAAGGTAGGCAGTTTGAATCCACCAGGCGTTCCTTGGAAACTCTGTGGGGCAGTTCTAATCCGTCCTATAGGGTCACTACGGGTCGGAATCGACTCAATGGCAACGGGTTTGGTTTTGGTTTTTACCTACCTAACCTACCTACCTAGAGCCCTGTTAGCACAGTGAATAAGAGCTCAGATGCTAACCAAAAGGTCAGCAGTTTGAATCCACCAGTTGCTCCTTGGAAACCCTGTGGGACAGTTCTACTCTGTCCTGTAGTCGCCATGAGTTGGAATCAGCTCGACAACAGCAAGTAATGGAACCAACCTACCTAAATAAATAAATACTCTACACTTAAGTAAGTGGAATGGGCAATGAGAGGTATAAGAGTTCTCAAGTGAGAGAAGTTACTTTTATTCGGGCTGGTCGGGAAAGGCTTCTGGGAGAAAGTGGCTTTTGAGCCTGCTCTTGAAGAATGGATGGTGTTTTGAGAAGGCAGGGAGTCATTCAGGCTGGGGGTGGCATTTGTGAAGATGCAGAACTGAGGCAAAATAAACAGCTTTGGGGGGACAGTATATGGTTTTGCTGGAGTGGGCAAGTTCTATTGGAAGGGTGGACTGGGTCACACTGTGGTGGACCACCTAGGAACTTAGACTTCACATCCTGTAGGTGCAGGTCAGCCTCTGGAAGTTCTAGGGTGAGAGAGGAGATGTAAAATCATGGGGAACTTGAGCTGGGAGGGACTTTATTGATTATTTAGTCTTTGCATCCCAAAGTCAGAGTCAGAGTCTATACTCACTAGAGTAAAGAACTTGAAAGGTGCCCTCAGCATAACTGGAATGTTCTAGTTTTGACCAATAGGTAAAGACCATGGACAAGAATGCTCATTGCAGCACCACCCATAAAAAAAAAAAAAGGCAGTTAAATAAATGAACAAATAGAAAAAAACTGGAAATGAAGTAACTGGGAGGAGAATGGCTGAATATACATCCACACTATGGAATATTACACAGCTATTTAGAGAAATCAGTCAGAGCCAAAGCCACACCAAGTGACTTGTAGGATTAGAAAGATAAGCAAGATGGAGAAAAGTCTATTTAATGTCATAGCCTTAAAAAAAAAAAAAAAAGTATATGCAACTATAAAAATAAAGACCTACACAAGTCTATTAAATGGGTTCCCTGGGGTGGAGAATGTTTCTTTAGGAAGCAGGAAGAGAAAAACAAGGAGAAAAAAAAAAAAAAGACGTTCCAAAAAACAAGTATCTGACCATATTTATGCATATATGTAAAATTATGTATGAGAAAATTATGTATATGTATGGGTAAATGAATGAAGAACAAAAAGTAGAATTTTAAAAATCAACAACTTTAAAAATTAAAAGAACATTCCACAGAGAAAGACACTAAGGCCCAGGAAAATAAAATAATTTATTCAGATTAAAGATGGCTTTTCTGCTGGAAGAGTAACTTTTCTAGGAGCAGAAAATGCTACTGTTGACTCCTGAGTTGGTGGTGGAACGACTCTTGTGTTTCCTTCCCCCCATTTTGTAGATTTCATGTTATTTTATTAATTTCTAAAGATGAAAGGATTGCTGACAGAAGGGGCTATGGTATTGTAAGAGTCCAGAGAGGAGGGAACACCAGCTGGAGGAAGCGAAGGCTGTTGGAGCAGAGAGGACCAGCCTGGCTCCTGAGAGGGTCCTCGAATGCCAGGCTCAGACACACTATGCTGGGGTTCGGTTCTCCCAGCCTTTGCTTTTAGAAAAGGTGGGAACAGACCTTCAAGTGGAACTCTGACATAGGATCAATGAGAATTTTAAATGATTTTGTCTGCAATAGACTACTTGGTTATTTTATATATATATATATATTTTTAAGGTGAGGCAGCTTTCAAAATTAACAATGCAATTCATCCCAACTTCAGTACAAGTGCACATTACGTGATCATTTAGACTCCTTAGAAACAAAAACAAGATAAAGTGTCTTTGGCTTCCTTTTGTCCTGAAAATCATTCCTGGGCTCGATCCATGGGTCTGGAATCTCAGGAAACTGGTTCTCAGCAGGAGGGTCATTAGGTCAAACCGAAGTCTCACTCACAGCATTGAAGTGTCTGGGAAGCTTTTGGTTCCAGTGCGTATTTTATCTTGGTTTGAACTGATAGACCAAGAGGACTGTGGAATCACAAATAATGATTCCTCATTCTGTGAGTGTTTCCAAATAGTAGACATGTTTCTGCACGCAAGTCTCCTTTGCCGTTCTCTCCTGGGCCAGAGCTTTAGCCATTCTGAAATTTGGCATCACTAGCTTCTGTTTTCAGTGAGCTGGAACCTTGTGTTGTGAATAGTCACTTATCAGAATTTAAGGCTCAATTTAGTTCCTTTTGGAGACAGTCAGTATCCTGGTAGAGCAAGAACACTGTTAGCAAATGCCACATCTTTAAGTATTCTAGAACACACTATAAAGAAGCATACGCATTTAGGGAGGGCTGGGAAAGAAGAGACAAAAGCCTGGCTTAGGATTCTATGATAAATCCGTAACTTTTATAGGAACAGAAAATAGTACTCTTGACTCCTTAGTCAACAGAGGAATGACTTGTTCTTCTTTTTCCCCTTTCTTCATAGATTTCATGTTATTTTATTGATTTCCAAAGTTTTAAAGGATTGCCAAAAGAGCCCTGGTGCCACAATGGTTAAACCCTCAGCTGCTAACTGTAAGGTCAGCAGTTCAAACCCACCAGTGGCTTCACGGGAGAAAAGATCTGACAACCTGCTGCTGCACAGATTACAACCTAGGAAACCCCATAGGGCAGTTCCACTCTGTCCTGTAGGGTCATTATGAGTCAGAATTGACTTGATGGCACACAAAGATAGCAAAGAATTGCTGATGGGATCGGATCACAAAAGTAAATAAAGGGTCTGTGTCTTTCTTAGATTCACAGTGACTCAGAGTGTCATCTCTGCACTGTAGAAGAAAAACCTGATTCTGGAGACTCCATGCATTCAGCTGTGGTGCTTTTCCTAACCAGATAAACTAGACTGCGGCGGTGCGTCAGTGCCGCGAAGCAGCAGTCTATTTACTAGCCAGGAATTGCTTGTTCCATTGGCGCCTGCTTCAGTGCCAGGAGCAGAATCACACCTGTGGCATTTTTTCTGAGCCCCATCTTCTTTTCATCCTTTGCAGACCACTGCTTTTGTGTTGATGTAATTCTGGAGCAGGTGATAGTGAGGCATGGGGAGCCATATTTTGGCATAAATGAAAAGGATCCTGGGTAATTTCTTCTGTTCTCTCTCTTTTTTTTTTTTAACAGAGCCGAAGTTTTCTTTCGGACATTTAACAAAGTTTAGGGTGCTAGTTATTCTTGTATTTTGTTTTTTTCTTGAGCTTTATTATTTGTTGTTGGACTTCATAGTTTAGAAAGTGACAGTGCGGATCTGAATTAGGTGTGATGTGTCCATGGGCCAGTCTTCCTTGTGTGTTGAGTTAGAGCCAATTTCCACTTCCTGGTTATGTTCTCTTATTGGTATTTTTTTCTATTTTAAGAAGTCATGCAGAATTGAGCCCTGTGGATAGCTGAAGACAGCTACACATGCCCCTCTAATCTTCTTTTTAGCTTTGTTGTATTTTATTTTTCTTCCGAGGAAAAAAGATTGCACTTTCTTTTTTAACTCTTGTGTGTTCTCTTTTTGGCTTTAAATCTAGTTCAGGAAGGTACTAGAGAAGCCAATTTGTTCTGATTTTGAGTACTTCCTCTGTATTTTTCACTCCACCAAAACCAATCATAGCTTATGGAGCCCAGGAAAATGCCAAGGAGAAGAAGCAGAGAGCTCTTTGCAGAATATTGCTAAGTTCTCCTGGTAAGTTGTAATAGTTCTGTGAGGAACACAGGGCAGCTATTTCTAACTCCACCTTCCTCCAAGACGTAGGGAAGCTCAGGGACTTTCCCAGGGTCATACTCACAGCAGGCTTGTACCCAGCTCTGCCTAATAAGTGTTTAAAGGATAGAGATGTTGGCGCCATGTGTCTGTGACTGCCAATGTTATGTTAAGATGACTTTCTAATTACCAAAACTCAACCAAACCAAACCTGTTGCTGTCGAGGCAATTCCGACTCATAGCGACCCTAGAGGGCAGAGTAGAACTGCCCCATAAGGTTTCCAAGGAGCAGTTGGTGGATTTGAACTGCTGACCTTTTGGTTAGCCGCTGAACTCTTAACCGCTATGCCACCAGCACTCCTCTAATTACCAAGGCCCCAGCATTTTTGTGGTTTGAATTTAATACTCCAGGTAGGTTAAAGGCCCAATGTTTCACCTACAGGTTATTAGTTCTTCCAGCCAGGTCTGGATGTTGCCTTATGCAGAAAAAGCCCACCTGGGCAGTGCAGGCAGTGATGGCATTGGTCTGTAGCTGGCAGAAGGTCAGGATGGAGTGGAGGACAGTTAAACTCTGGGCACTCTTGAGGGTGTTCCGGCCTCAGGCCCGCAAAGCTTCTGAGCCTATGCTTTACTTAGGACCCAGGCTAAATTGGGCTTTCCAAGGCTGGGTTCAGACTGGGGTACAGGGCTATTAGCAGAGATCCCAGGAATATGAGCTGCTTCTGGAAAATCCATAATTGTGCAGACCCCAGGAGGCTTGGCCAGGCTGCATTCTTGTTTAGAGGCTCTGGGAGTGGGGGCACGACTTACTAGAAACGCTGAATTCCTGGGGAACTTGAGGTTTGCAGTGATCAAACCATCTTGGCTTTCCCATGGCCTTCGGGATGAGAGCTGAGCTGGGAAATCCCAGATCCCTCGGGGCCGTGTCTGGAATGCTCACCCTTCTTCAGGAAGCCCTGCTGTCCTGGCACAGAACTGAGCTCGGAGGAGCTAGACAGAGAACCAGAGCGGCCTTGCGAAAGCTGTCAGCCCTGTCATTCGATGGCAAGACAAGCTGTTGCAGGTTAGACTTTGCCTGTCAGAAACAAGGGCTTGCAGCACCCCTTACTTCTGTCTGCCAGGTCTCCATCCCACAGAGTCCGTCATATCCCTGATGATCTGAGCACTGAGCTTCTTTTCTTGTCCATCTCAATGGTTCAGGACGCCAGCTACTTTATTGCTGTACTCTTCGGGTGAGGAAGTGGACAGGCAGAGCAGCCTAAATCCTGCAGGTTTTGGCAGAAGGGAGGGCGCTGTGGCTGCTGCAGATGGCCAGAAGGCAATGGTATCCAACAGCTCACTGTTGCTCTGGGTACCATACTCCTTAGGCACCAGGCCATCATAGAATGCTCCCCATATCTGGAGGACGGTGATACATGCCATTAAGGAGTCAAATGGGCACAATACCTGGAATTCCCACTCCGGCCAATCATTAGGTGACTGCTTTCTGTCTCCTGGAGGCCACTGCTAATATGTGTATTTGCTACTCAAGGTTTACCCTCTGTATCTAGAATAGATTCATTTTATCTGATGTGAGCTTGTGGAGTCAGCAGAAAGCTCTGCTATTATTGACCTGCTGTATGACCTGGAAAAACCCTTAACTTCTCGGATTCTCCTTTTACCCCATTGCTTTGTCTGTTAAATTAGAGTCTTGGACCAGATGATCTTTAAGACTCTTACTGCCTCTGAGATTTTGTGATTTGTGGTCAGCCACGTGGGCCCCAGATCTTTGTTATCTTAGGGGAGCTTTCTAGAGATGAGGCCCCATAGCCTTATTGTGTTATACGATTAATTTCCTGTGGGAAGGAGAGTGATTCCAGGGGTGGGGGTCATGCCACCCTTCTTGTACTTGGAGGATCAAGAAATCTCTTGGACCTTATATGTTTTAAACCAGTTGCCATTGAATTGATCCCAACTTGTGGTGACCCCATGTATATCACAGTAGAACTATGCTCTATAGGGTTTTCAGTGGCTGATTTTTTGGAAGTAGATTGCCAGGCCTTTCTTCTGAGATGTCTCTAGGTGGCCTCGAACCTCTAGTTAGCAGAACCTCTAGTTAGCAGATGAGCCCATTAAATGTTTTCACCACCCAGGGACTCCTTGTGTATATTACAGTTACAATAATGACATTCACAACTAATTAACAATTTTTAACTCAAGATCTTTGGGAAACAATTGGATATTTTTATCTGTATTATCTTTTCTTTCATTCTTCAAGATATTATAAAGCAAGGCAGAGTAAGGGCTAACTGACTATGAGCTACACATGTAATGCTCTCGCTGAAAGCACGTGCATCACTGCTCAGTATGTCCAGGAGTTGGTTTGGTTGTTGGACATCATCAGGGTTTATGGGAGGAGTGAGGCATTCAGGAGGCTTCACACAGGAAACAGGAAAATGTTGAGCTGCACCCTGTGAGCCAGGGTGAAAGGGAGGATTTAGATTAAAGGAGAGAATTGTTCATTTTTTACTTTCTCACAAGGTTTTCTCCTGTAGTAGGGCAGTCCCCGGGGTTACCAATGAGACTCATTACTGATTGTGTCTTAAGTTGAATTTGAAGGTAAGTTGGAACAGGTACGTAGGATTCTTAGTTAGACTTACTTTACTGCAAGAAAAGGCCAGAAGCCTTTTCAGTGATTTAAAATCTGTACATGCAGCGAGTGAAGGGGATTGTGATGAAGAATTTGTTGCAAGTAGGGGTTAGAGGTCAGTTAGGAGGAGCCTTGGTGGCCCAGTGGTTAAAGTGCTGAGCTGCTAAACTAAAGGTCAGTGGTTCGAACCTACCAGTTGCTCCGTGGGAGAAAGATGTGGCAGTCTGCTTCCGTGAAGATTGCAGCCTTGGAAACCCTAAAGGGTGGTTCTGCCTTGTTCTACAGAAGGCGATGGGTTGAGTTTCGTTTGGTTTTAGGGGTTGGTTCAGTCATGTCAGAATGAGGACAAATTTACATAGCATGAAAGGGCAGGTAGGAGATGTCCTAAGTCGGTCATTCTTAATCCAGGGACTTACTGTGATTCAGTTGCCACGTGCACAGGCCCTTGAAACTGTAGAAGTTGTAGAGGTCAGGGAAGGTGATAAGGAGAGCCAGTCAGCTGGCTGACATTTACTATTCCTCTTTACCCAAGATCCATGGTACCACAGAATGGGGCCAGCCTATGTTGAGTCAGATGTGTGGAGTTTAAAAATTGTTCCTTGTTTCTCAAAAACCCTTTGCTGTCGAGTCAATTCCGACTCCTAGCGACCTTGTGGGACAGAGTAGAACTGCCCCATAAGGTTTCCAAGGAGTGGCTGGTGGATTTGAACTGCTGCCTTTTGGTGAGCAGCTGAGTTCTTAACCACTGCGCCACCAGGGCTCCGGTTTCTCAAGCAGGTCTTAATCTTTTTTGTTGTTATTGTTTTCACCAGACATGGCTGAGGCATGCAAACACACTCCAACAGTCACACGGCTCACCTCGATTCTCAGGAGGGTTCTCTGTGTGTGTGGGGGGGGCGGGGGGCAAGCCCACTTGGGAAGCACCTGAGTTTGAGAAAGCCCCAAGGGGGTTTGTGTCTGCCCCCCTACCAGCCCCCTGCGCTTCACTTCCATTCTCCTTTCACCAGGAGGCTGTGCTGTGTCTTGTTTTCTCATTGTGACGTGAGGTCTTCTTTTGCAATTCTTTCTTGACTTTTAAATATTTTGTATCTAAGAAATCTTTCAATTTTTAGACCCGCAACTTGAATTTTCTCCTTATAAATTTTTTTTCCTTCTTGTTTCCGACCGTTCTCTCCTGTGGCTGTGTTTGCAACCTTTGACCTGCTGTGATGCCTAGACCATCGACATTCAGGACACTCACAGGCTGGGTGTGCCCCAAGGATTATGTCCGTGTCTCGTCCTCTGATGCCACCTGGGCTGTTCTGCTCAGGAAAATATGGTGGAATTCAAGTGAGGGTGACATTATCCTAGGGATAAACAAAAAGGAACTCACTGGCAGATGGGTACTTGAGCTGTAATTAATAAGAAATTAGCAGTGACCCACCTCACTATTGATTATAGCACAGCGCCGGCGTACTGGGGTACATGCTCTCCTGCAGCTGAGAACTAAGGTCTACCATTAACAAGTTGGAAAAAGACAGCAATCACATGCATGGCTCCATGAGTTCTGATGATTAACAGTTTCTTCCACTTATTAACTTTGAGGCAGGCTCAGAGAGAGTTTATATTTAGGGCTCATGTTTTATACCCAATTTTATTGGTGGAAATCCTAGAAACTAAATAGTTTATTTCTGTGAATGTGACCTGCAGTTTAGCACTGCCTCTGGGTGGTGTGGAAACCCTGGTGGCATAGTGATTAAGTGCTACGGATGCTAACTAAAAGGTGGGCAGTTCGAATTCATCAGGTGCTCCTTGGAAACTCTATGAGAGATTTCTGCTCTGTGCTATAGGGATGCTATGAGTCAGAGTCAACTCAACAGCCATGGGTCTGGGTGGTGTGCAAACGGTTAACATGCTCAGCTGCTAACTGGAAGGTTGGCAGTTTGAGTCCACCCAGAGGCAGCTCGGAAGAAAGACTTGATGATCCACTTCTAAAAGATCAGACACTGAAAACTCTGTGGAGCACAGTTCTGCTCTGACACCCACAGAGTCGCCATGAGCTGGAATTGACTCCACAGCAGCCGGTTTGCTGGTTGGATGATACAGAGAGCCTCGCTCTAAGAGAGGGAAGGAGGGCTTTTTTTTGTGGTACCTGGTTGTTTCTGTGCCCCTGTAAGTTACAGATTGCTTCTGGTTGTTCCCCTTATCGTTCCAGTTAGAACACCTCCCTCAAGAAATCATAGAAGGTCATCTTCAGAAAACTTCAGTGTGGTTTCTTGTATTTCCCAACTGGTTCCAGGATCCATCTGGAATCTATGACATTCCTTCCTTTGTTCATCATTTCCTGCCCCATTCAGCACTGCGTTAAGTAATTGGAGAAAGGATTTCTCGGCATTTGGACCCAAGAATGTGTTTATATATGTCCTGAGTGAAATTAACAGATCATGTGGAAAGAAAACAAAACAAAAAACCCACTTTTTAATATGTTCTTGCTAAGTATCTTGCTTTATTTGTTTATTGTTTTATAAAGTGTATTTTAAGGATGGGGTGGGTCAGGAGGGAAGGCAGAAAGAAAGAGGCAGATGACCTGATTGACTGAATTAGACTTTTTCGTTTCATTTTCCCCAGATCTTTATTCATTATGACTAGTAACTAGTTCTGTGTTTCCCTTTGGTGATACTCCACACCTCTCTCCTTGCCACTCAGTATGGGCATGGCTTTTGTCAGTGTTCATATTGGTAACTGGACCAGAACAAGTCAGTGAGGTGAATGAAGAAAGTAAGCTGCATTCAGGTGTAGAAAAAACTCGGAAAACATGAAGTAATCCTGAAAGGTCAGCAAGGTGAGGCTCATACTGATCCTTCAGGTTCACATTAAAATATATTACATATATGGAATATATATTCTACAACAGGTACATAAATATGTTCCCATATTTGTTAATAACAGAAACCAAAAAGCAAAACCCGAACACTTTGCCATTGAGTCAGTTCCCACTCATGGTGACCCCATGTCTAATGGGGTAGAACTGCTCCACAGGGTGTTCTTGGCCCTAATCTTTGCAGAAGCAGATCGCCAGGCTTTTCTTCCACGGAGCCGCTAGGTGGGTTCGACCTGTCAACTTTTAGATTAGCGGGTAAGTGTAAGCCATTTGCGCTACCCGAGGGCCTTATATATGCTATCAGCCAGTTAAAATACATAATTTACACTTATTAAAAATAAACAAAATGAAGCTGGTGTAGTGGTTAATCTAAGAAGTAATTTGTGTTTAATATGGAAATACATTTACATTTATCTTTGGGATGGATTTGCTATTCGAATTACCTTGGTGAAGCTGATATTAAAATACATGGGTATTTTTAAAATATGATATATCTGTTAATTTTCAGTAGAGAAGGCTGGATAATGAGGTAGCCAGGTCTGTAATAATCATCCCAGATTTGTGGATGGGCAAATGGATGGTGTGAATTTCTAAAGCTGTGACTTACCCTGTAAAAGCTAGTCCACGTTTTAGTATAATTAGTCCTTAAAAACGGCAGTAGTATTATTTTTCAAATAAAATATTTCAGATCCATTTGGAAATTTTTTTTGTATACATCTGATCTAGGAAATATTGTGAAGCTTGTAAGTATGTGTGATGTGAACTCTTTGATTGTGTATGTCAGTATTTGGGGGTTGGATTAGGGTGGGATAGAATTTAGAAGCCAGTGTAAAGTAGATTATTTTTTAGGGTCACCAAAAGCCAGTGCAAGAACTTTGATGTGTTAGTTGTAAATATTAGTTGGAGCAAAGTTATTTTTCAAAAGTACTAAAAATATTCACAAATGCACATAGGTGGTGAGTCTGAATCAAGTAGGCTCAAAATGAACTGAAATCAGCCAAAAAGGAGTGGGATCTGAGTTTGCCCACGATGAATTTTTTCATTTTAGTTCAATATCACCGTCAGATGCTTTATGTGGGCCTTTGGGAACAGTAAGCTGTTTGGGGATTTCACAGGATATGAAGAAAGCATAGGCTTTGTCCTCCAGGGTTTTCCAGACATGGGATAAATAAGACAAACCCATTGACCTAGTCACACACTTACGGGAATAATAACCGGGGAATTTTCAGGTCACTTGGGCAGCATTTTCAGGTCCCACTGGGGAGCGCTCCATTGTGCTAATGAAAATTGAGATGAGTCTAAGTCATCGCTCTTTTACTCAAATAAGCAAAAAAAAAAAACTTAGGTGTAAACACACACATACATACACACACACACAGAGTATATAATGGGTTTTCCAAATTTGGAGAATCTCCAGAAATGGTAGAAACTTTCTATAGAGAAATAATATCTTTAATTATATAAAAAGACCCTTGTAGAATAATGGCACTTTACTTTTACCATTAAAAATAAATTAAGCATTAACTCAGATGTTTTTGTCCTATTTCACCTATTCTAAGGTGCGATTTTTCCTGCCTCTTAACAGCTCCGACAAAGGGAAGCTTATGACAATTGACTTTAATCGACAGTATTTGTTCCTTTCTTAGTGGCCACATAACAATGGTACCTCTTTCATTGGTGGGCTTCTTGGATTCCTTGCAATGTGACATTTTTATTGGAAAGCTGAAGTAGGGAGCCTTAGGGATGGGGATCTGTATATTAATACGGTGGTTTCCTGTTTTGCTTATCCCAGGATATGTTTTATACATGTGTGTTTCAGAGTTGCAAATCACCTTTAGGTCATATAAGGCCTGTTCAACCAGGGGGCAGGCCTGGTGCGAGAGGAGCTGGGTATCTGAGACAAGCTTCGGGTCCCACATGGGTGGGGTTGAGTCACACACAAGCAAACACGTGTATTTTAGTTTTTTGTCTTTTCTTCCACTTTATATAATAAAGTGGAAGATAAAAATAAAAAAGTTCCTTTTTTATTTTTATCTTTTTGGAGGGAAGGCCCTTATTGCTTTAGTGGCCAGTGAAGGGAGAGAAAGAAAAGTAGTATTTCAGAATATGCACCAGAAATAAGGTTCTCTGAAGCAAGGTGAGGAAAAAATGAAATGCTCACCCCCTTTCTGGAAGGACCTCCTGATATTTGGGGTTTCCCCAGAACCTCAGCCAACCAGGGAAGTCCCCTGTCAGTCTCGCCTCCCTCACCCATCTCTCTGGGACCCCTGCCATGTCCGGTTTGCTAGCTTTGCTGAGCATCCTTCAGAAATCGGAGACCATGTCAAAGCAGGACAGAAAACCCGAAGAAGAGAGGTGACCAATGGCTTTCTCTTTGACACTTGTTCTTAGGTAACTAGCAGACCTCGTTCCTTCTTTAAGAGATGATTGGACTTGCAGAAGGGCAGGGTGACAGGCAGTCTTCACATCCAGTCCTGTGTGAATCATCTGGGTCTAATAACACCGTCTAATCCCAGGCAGCTGCAGTTACCTGGGAGTGAGTGTGTCCAGATAAACAACTTTTATTTTCTTGTCTTTCTCCAGACATTTGGCAGTGTCTGGAGGCTTTTTGGTTGTCACAAGTGCGGTGGTGTTGGTGGTGCTACTGGCATCTAGTGGGTAGAGGCCAGGGATGCTGCTAAACATCCTACGGTGTACAGGACAGCTCCTCCCCTTCATACCTCCCCGCACACAGAGTTACCTGGCTCAAAATGTCAATAGTTTCAAAGCTCAGAAACCCTGGATTAACTAAGGACACTTTGGAATGACATACAGTGTTATGGTGAGGAGAGAAGAGATTGGGGGACAGATTGTTGGACCCCTGGGAAAACCAAGAGTGTGTTTGAATACAAGTCCCTTTTTTGTGTAGGAAATGTGATCTTGAAGAGCTGTCAGTTACGTTTCGGGGGCAGGGAAGAAAGAGATCTCTGTGCAAATTTGCTGATGGAAAGACACCAGTAACATGGACTGAATACATGCTGCCTAATTAGTCTTGTCTAGGGAAACCCTGGTGGTGTAGTGGTTAAGTGCTACGGCTGCAAACCAAAAGGTTGGCAGTTCGAATCCACCAGGCGCTCCTTGGAAACCCTATGGGGCAGTTCTACTCTGTCCTATAGGGTCGCTATGAGTCGGAATCGACTCCATGGCAGTGGGTTCGGTTTGGTTTTGGTTAATTAGTCTAGGGTGTGAATGTGATTGTGAATAGACAGAATTCTGGAATAGAGGCAGTGTGGCATGTGATTAAAAGCACAGATTCTGGAGCCAGGCTAAACCCATTACTGTCAAGTCAATTCCGACTCATAGCGACACTGTAAGACAGAGTAGAACTACCCCATTGAGTTTCCAAGGAGCAGCTGGTGGATTCAAATTGCTGACCTTTCGGTTAGCAGCCAAACACTTAACCACTGGTTATAAATCATGGCTCCACAACTTACTAGCTGTGTGACCTTTGGCAAGTTACTTAACCTCTCTATGCCTCAGTTTCCATATGTGTAAAATTGGCGTAGTAATAATAGCTACTTCACAGGATTGGTAAGAGGACTGAGTGAGCTAATGTTTGTAAAGTGCTTAGTACAGTGCCTGGAAATAGTTAGTCTTATGTAATAATAATAATATTCTTTTCCAATTCTCTCATTACATATAGGAGGAGAATGAGACTTAGGTTAAGTGACCTCGTCAAGGTCACAGATGTCAGGTAGGTGAGTGAAAAGCACTCTTGAGACTAGTAGATTCCTGGAGAGAATATGGCATTTTCTTGAAGTCCTTTAGCTATGTACAGAAAGACCTGGTTGGAAAGGGCATAGAATTTGCAGCAGGGATACCTGGATTCTGGCCTCTGCACTGCTGCTCATTAGCCATATGACCTTAGGTGACCCCTCCAGACCTGCTCACATATATCATTAAGTTGCAACACCCCCGAGGGGACCCCAGGATGCACATAGCCTTGGATTCCCGGCTGGCTTCCCCGGCAGACAGCATTGGGATTTCTTTTTTAAGCGTGCTGGTTATGACTTAAAAGTAAAATATTAACCAAGAGGAATAATTTCACATTTAAATGTAGTTTTCCATTAACTGATATGTCTGTAGCAACATAATTATAGAACAATTAAAAAGGCGTATACAGCCACGCAAGGCTGTTTTTGAGATTCAGTAGGAAGTAGGAAATTGTTAAGAGATGTTACTGACTTCTTGACTAATTACAAAGCATTTAGTATAGTTAAAAAGGAAAAACGTAATAAAAAAAAGACCCGTGCAGCATCCAAGGCTGCGTGTATTACGGAAGAAGCTGGAACATCAGCGGGTTACACTGCCCCCAGTAGATATTACAGGACAATGGGAATTATTTAGCGCATTTTGAATTCTGCCACTGTGTTTCCTGGATTGTTCTATGGTTTTATCTCTATGACACAAGGTTCTTATGACAGGAAGTGGGTATTAATGAATCAATGAACTATTTTGGAAACTATAGGAAGTTACTTATGACTAGCCTTCACTTAAAAAGTAAGCAGGCAATGCCCCCTGCACCCCAGTAAAAAAACAAAACAAAATACTGCTTTTTATGTGTTGAGCCAAAACGGAACCAAACCCACTGCCATTGAGTCGATTTTGACCGATAGCGACAGAGTATGACTGCTCCATAGGGTTTCCAAGGCTGTAAATCTTTATGGAAGCAAACTGCCAGGTCTTTCTCCTGTGGAGTGGCTGGTGGGTCCAAACCACCAACCTTTTGGTTAGCAGCCAAGTGGTTTAACTGCTGCTTCACCAGGGCTCCTATGGGTTGAGCTGCCCTCTCTAAAGGCTGTATAGATGTACAATCGTCTGCGCTAATCTCCCAGCTGTTATTCTTTATGGTGCCAGGTTGTCTTGTACATTCTTTTGCTAACCTTGCATTGGTCCAAATTTACCGATCTCAGCCAGGAGATACTAGAGAAATACTGTTCATTCTATTTACAATAGGACAAGGGCTCTAAATATTGTACGGCTGGTCTTATCAGTAAGTGAAAGTTGCAGATTACCCATCAGCAAATGAAGCCTTCAGTGGGTTCGTGGTATTTCTCAGTCGCTGAGAACTTGACTCTGTGCTTCATTAAGCAGCGACTTCGTAATGGTAAGCTCGTTCTTTCTACCGCGGCCTATGGCCGCTCAAAGCCGGGGCTGGAGAGCATGCGAAGAGGTCGGGTGCTTTTTGCACTCTGCTACCAGCAGTGCAGGAAAATCTCATGATTTTAGCTCTCCCCTCTTCCAGTTAATTGGATGCTCTTCATAATTTGCATTGGCCCTTAAGAGAAGCCTGCCTCCTTCCTACAAATGGAAATGGGACCTGCTGACAGATCAATAGCAAAACCGGTATTGAAGGGAGTGTGTTTTACATACCCTGGGAGGTTTACGCTAAAAACTTGCCCAAATTTTATGAATGAGTAAGAGTAAACAAAGGCTGGTGAAGAATGAAGAAAAACAGACTGCTTTTACAAATAAAATTAAGCATCAGTGATGTTCGACATAATAGTGTTCACCTCATTTTGGCCTGTATGGTTTAAAGACCCTCCCCCAAAAGAATAAGGTATTATTTCTTTAAAGGTAAAATGAGGGTCTTAGGCCATTTTGCACCACTTAGCAAGTTATTTTCTTCCCTGTAAATGGCTGCAGCCCTCAGAACTGGGAACTCCCAATCCCTCCCTCCACTTCTGTGAAGAAAGTGCTTGTTGGTTAGTTCATTTTGTTCCAATTCTCAGAGTTCTCCATCTCTCCACCCCCTCCCCTTTGTGCGTGCAAGGCTGGTTTGTCCCACAATGCTTTCCAAGATTATTTCGGACTAAAGTCTAATAAAGGAAACCCCAGGAAATCCAGAATAGAAAGTTAACGCATAACAAGAGGAAATTCGTTTTAAGCTCCACCGATAAAAGTGTGGTTTGACTTTCTAATATCACAGAGAATGTCAACTCACTGAGGGCAAGGAGCATCTCCCGTTCATCTAGGTGGTCCCAGCACCTAGCACAGTATCTTGGAGTATTGGAAACTGCTTAACACATAGTTGTTGAATAAATTAATGAACATAGTACAAGCCAACTAATCTCTGATATAAACCAAGGACTATTTCATAATCCTGAAATTTGAGTTAACAAATGCTACTGATCTGGTTTTCTCATTAGCCTGCTTCTTCTTCCTTCTTTAGAAGTTTGCCAAATGCAGCTTGGTTGTTTCAAATGAATTTAGCACCGTATCTGTGTGTACATTTTAGGCGTATTTCTTTTTTTTTAAATCATTTGTTTCTTTGATTTTGTTTCTCTTCAACTTTTCTGCAATCGCAGGCTAATGCATCATGCTAATGAGTTATGTGTACACATTTCTGTCATGGAATTCTCAGAGGTTAGCATCTGATAAAATGTGTATGAGGTTTTGTACTTACTTCAACACGTGTGTCTATGTGTGTGTACTGGGGGAGGGGTACTTTTGAGGAAAGGAACTTCTGAAGTCCTTGAGATCACCGTGGAAGCAGGTACCCGTGTCTGAGATTAGTGTGGGGCTGTGGCTAAACAGATAATGTAAATTTAAGTAAACACTAATCTTTGAATAACAATAGAATGGAAAGGCATCTGAGGCCTTTGGGCTCTGGAGTTGACTCTGGCAAGACGGTGGTAGGTCAATGGTAGACTTCTCACCTCTCCTATGGGAGTTTGACTCTCAGCCTCCACCCATCTGTCAGTGGAGGCTTCCATGTTGATGTAATGCTGAACTCTTTTCAGGGGAGCTTCCAGACTAAGATGGACTAGGAAGAAAGGCCTGGTGATCTGTTTCTGAAAATTAGCCAATGAAAACCCTATGGATCACAATGCAACATTGTTGGATCCACAACCAGTCAGTGTTTTGTTCTGTGCGTGGGGTTGCCATCACCCCCGTGGCTCATATAGGTAGACCCTGAGACTACCCTCCAGCTCGGTCTCCCTTAGGCAGGAAAGGCTGCATGCACACAATGGAATTTCAGGACCACACTCTCTTGCTCCTGGCCCCCCTCTGTTAGGAGAGCCTGGCTCCCTCTCCTCTGCCGCTCTCTGGCCCTAATGCCCCCTGGGCGTCGTCTCTTGCAGCACCGTGCCAGCCTTCCCTGTGTACTGGCCTCTGCTCCCCTCCAAAAGGGAAGATCGCATTCCTGCGAAGGACTGCTCTCTAAAACCCCTTGAATGCAGAACAGAGGCACAGCAGCTGTGCCTGGGAATTTCTGTACCATCTGCCTTCCTGGGAATGGCTGCTTTGTGAGAGAGGAAGGCTCCTGGGGGCACCGGGGAGGTTGGCCAATAAGTGGCTAATGGGCCAGGCAGGCAGCCTGCAAAAAGAGCTAGTACGCCCACCATCAGCTTCTTGCGTTCTTATCTCTTACCCCAAGGCTCTCAAAGTGTTGTCCCTACACCAGCAGTATCAACACTACTGGGGAACTTGTTTGAAGTGCAAATTTTCAGGCCCCAGACCAGACCTACTGAATCAGAAATGCTGGGGGTGGGGCCCAGCCATCTTGGCTTTGACAGGCCGAAAACACAGCTAAGGTTTGAGAACCTCAGGTCCACAGCACCAGCGGCCGCTCTTCTCTGACAGAGGAGCCCCAGGAATGATAGACCAAATTCTGAGGGGTCACACGTAGAACACGTTCCTCAGGCAGTGGTGTGTTGGGAATTGCTTAACAACTGGCTCCGGGGGGCGGGGGGAGGCTCATTTTTCCGTGGTGTGAGTACCCCCTTCTCCCCCATGGCCAGTTTCAAGCCACCAAGGTGACGTCTTTGGATGTGGAAGTGGGTCCAGATGTACAGAATCGGATTTTGGGAGCTGGTAGGAACTGGCTTCGGCACACCACCCCAGAGTTCCAGGGTCATGTCAGTTTGGGAAAGGTTGTATATGATCTCCTTCTCTTGCACATTCATAGTGTCCAACGGCATGATGCTTTGAAACCCTAAAACACACACAAACAGATGTGGAAGTTAATTTAACTTCCATAATCCATCTTTCTCCAAATTAATTTAACCTCACAGTGGGTGGATCATACTCCTTAACGGTAGACTGACCAAGGGTTTTCTTCTCCTTACTTTTATTTGCTGTTGCCAAATAGATCTGTAAAGAATCAGTATTTTGAATAATCAGTATTTTGAATACAGACTACCTCCCATATGAGGCTTCTGCCTTCAGTGCTGGGGTGGGGAATGTGGGGGCGGCCTGGCAGAGTTTATAGCTAGAGGGAGGGACAGTGTCACATACACAATACCCCCAAAGAGGTTTTCTGTTGTTGGCTTTTGTCTGTTCCACTAAAACTCCCACTCCCCTGCCTATTCTTTGGAATTAAAGAATAGAATGAAATACCCATAACTCCTCCAATAGCGAATACAGAAGATATTTTAAGTAGCTCATATTCTATTTTGAATTGGTTCTCTTGTATGCTACCTCAACCAAGACTTGGGAGTTGATAGTCTCTTAGAGGTATCTTTTTTGCTCAAATGGTAATCAGGGACATCTGTCATGACTGACCTTGAGTGGTGGTTTTACATACTCTGGGATTATGTTCGAGGTTTTTTTGAATAGCTTGTGTGGTTAGAGGCTATTTTGGGAAAAAAAAAAAAAAAAAGGTGGTCACAAAAGTAGTTGAAAACCTTGAGCCGTTTTATAGGTCAGTTGTCAAGATGCTGGATCCTCCTGTGTATGTGTGGAGGAAGCAAGGGGAAGAGGTGTTTCTTTCTTAAAGATATCAGACCCACTAGACTTTTGTTTACAGCTTATTTGTAGCATCAGTAATATGTTCTTCTGTATTATAGTTTTTTTTTTTTTTTTTAATTGTGGTGCCTTCAACAACTCTAAATTATGACCATGGGAGTTAGTCAGTGTTAGTAAGATTTCATGGTAAAGAGTGTCTTGATAAAACTCCTCCAGCAGAGCTTGCAGTGAGAGAATCTCAACTCTATTGTTTCCCCTTGGTTGATCAGTCTTTTAGGATGGATTGACACTCCCCAGACAAACATATGGTTTCTGTCGTAGAAACCATAATGTCAGTGTATTAATTTTCAGAGGACAGTATCCCTTTGTAGTGGCAAGGCTACCTGTGACACCTCCCCAGGACTCGCCTTAGGGACATGGGAAGCTAAATAACTATGACGGCGTATATTTACTGCACACCATACAGTTGGCTGGAGCCCTGGTGGCGCAGTGGTTAAGAGCTACGGCCAGTAACCAAAAGGTCAGCAGTTTGAATCCACCAGCAGCTCCTTGGAAACCCCATGGGGCGGTTTGGCTTTGTCTAGAGGGCCGCTATGAGGCTGAATTGACTTGACAGCGCGGAGTTTGGGTTTATTTTTTGGAGCAGTAGGCTGATGCTGTTAACCTTCACAGCAACCCAAAGAACAGGAAATATTCTCATCTTTGTCTTACTGATTAGGAAACGGAGGCTCTGAGTGGTGAAGTTATTTGCCCAAGATCATGAGGCCAAGTGAGTAAGGTGGGCCACGGACTCAAGGTTGTTGGGCTCCTGTATAACTGCCGCTTGGAAGTTAGTTTCCTAAGAAATCAAAACAAGGACAGGTGGACGGTCAGGAGCAGCGGTTGGCAAATCCTTTTTGTAAAGGGCCAGTTAGTAAATATTTTAGGCTTTGTCTGTGTGATAGCTAATTAGTTCTGCTGCAGTCTTGCAAAAGCAGCCGTAAAAAACGCATTGCCATCAAGTCGATTCTGACTTATAGCGACCCTATAGGACAGAGTAGAACTGCCCCATAGAGTTTCCAAGGAGTGCCTGGTGGATTCAGACTGCCGACCTTTTGGTTAACAGCTGTAGTTCTTAACCACTATGCCACCAGAGTTTCGAAAGCAGCCATAAAAAAATAGACAATACTTAAATGAGTGAGCATGACTGTGCTCCAATAAAACAGAATATACGGATACTGAAATTCGAATTTTACGGAATTTTCACGTGTCACGCAATAATATCCTTCTTTTGGTAGTTCTTTCAATTATTTAAAAATGTAAAAACCTTTTTTTTATCTTGCAGGCATTATGAAAATAGGCCTTGTACTGTATTTGGTCTGCAGACCTTAGTTTGCCTGTCCCTGGTCTAGAATGGATGGGGTGTGGTCTGCAGGACCTTCCTCCCCCAACACATACACACATAGCAGAGAACCCGTCTCCAGGAACCAGAATCCTTGGGTTCCCCGGAGTCCAGGCTACCCTTTCATCCTGGACACGGCCAGTTCTGCCCCACTGACTTTGGTTTTTTATGTTTTATTCTGACAATTTTTCTGTTGACTCACTATCTTTTTTTTTTTTTAAATCAACCTTTTTTTTTTTTTCCTTCTTGGTGATAGATGGAATATTCTTTCACTTGCTAGCACTCCGGCTAGTTAAGCATGGCTTTTCATGACCTAGGAGGGAGTCCAGCTTTTAAAGTGAAGTCTACATCCACCCTGGCTTGACTCTTGTACTGATTTTCACCACTTTGGCTGCCAGGGCTCTTCAAGGGCCTGGATTTGGGTATAGACACAGAGAGACAAACACACACAAGGAGAAGAGACCATGTGATGAACCGACTACAAGACTACAACTCAAGGAATGCCAAGGAACACTTAAGGCTACCAACAAGGAGGGACCTTCCCTTAGAGCCAGTGCCCTGAATTCAGACTTCTAGCCTCCAAAACTGTGGGACAATAAATTTCTGTCCTTTAAAGCCACCCACTTGTGGTCTTTTTTGTTATGGCAGTACTAGGTACCTAAGATACTTGCCTTCATAATTAAGAGGCAGGGGGGATAGATTTTACCCCCCCAGCTCTGCTGCTTAGTTTCTTATATGACCTGGGACAGGCCCATAATTATACAGATGCTCTATTTCTTAGTCTCCAAAGCAGGGATAGAGCCTTATCTCATAGAAATACTGGGGCATGAATTTGGCAGTACCTGTCACTTGTCACAGTGGGTAAAGGTTGGGTAGTATAATAAAAGTATTAGAGTATGTGTTCAGTCTATATTAAAGTTGATGGGTTACTAGTATCGGCAGTCCTCAGATCACAAATGAGTTCTATCCCCAAGTCTGTCTTTAAGTCAAATATGGTTTGTATCTAATGTCAGTTAGTCAAATGTTTGTCTTAGTATATAGTACAGCCCTGGTGGCACAGTGTTTAAGAGCTTGGCTGCTAATCAAAATTTTGGCAGTTCAAATCCACCATCCACTCCTTGGAAATCCTATGGGGCAGTTCTACTCTGTCCTTTAGGGTCGCTATGAATTGGAATCAACTCCACGGCAACCGGTGTTTTTTTTTTGTACTTGCCACTTACTATCTTGTTATCGACATTTCGCACTTACGACAATGGTAAAAAAACAAACAAACAAACTACTATTTGAATATTTTGCAAATTAACGACGTACACCTGGCAGTAATGAACGCCGAGGTGCAAGATGAGAGGAATGCTGGTTGTGATGTTCAGGTTATGTGTCAACTTGCTGGGTCATGATTTTAAGTGGCTTGACAGTTATGTAAGGATGTAATTTGGTAGTTATGTAATGATGTAGTCATCCTCCATTTTGTGATCTGATGTGGTTATCCTCCATTTTTGCCTAACACCTATTTTCACATAAAAACCTGGTCTTGAGAACCTAACCATGTCGATAAGTGAGGAGTAGGTGTATAGTGTACCATTCTATGCATAAAAAGCTTTAAGGAAACACATCCAGATACTCTATAACATCTTTAACATAATAGTACAGAAATAATAATAATAATGTTTTGATGTGCTTTGCAAAGTAGCGCCTGTTTGTTATTATGAACTATTGTGTGTACTTTGAAGTTTTAATATAATAGGTTTTACAGGGGTCGGTTCATAACTACAGGTTGTAAGTCAGATATTCATAATCCAGGGACTGCCCGTAATGTTATTCAGTTTTTTTCCCCTCATGGTTCCTGGCATCAGGGAGTTTATATTCTCCTGAGCTTTCCGATGCTAAAATTAACTTGGATATTCTTTTAACCAAGCTCAGCTAGCTGCCGATGCTATTTTTAACCTCTAAGGACTAATGTACAGAACCGAGTTCTACCTGGGAAAGGTGCATAAGGCCATTTTTTTCTGATAGGCTTTATGGGAGTTGGTTTGTTCCTATGGGCTGTAGTGTAAGTTGAGGACTGCCTGAAATGGAAACCCCATTACTGTTGACTTGATTCCGACTCATAGCAACCCTCTAGGATAGAGTAGAACTGCCCCATTGGGTTTCCAAGGCTGTAATCTTTTTTTTTTTTAATTGTGATTTAGGTGAAAGTTTACAGTTCAAGTTAGTTTCTCATACAAAAATTTATACGCATGTTGTTATGTGACCCTAGTTGCCATCTCTATAAAGTGACAGCACACTTCCCCTTTCCACCCAGATTCCTCAGGTCCATTCAAGCAGTTCCTAACCCTTCCTGTCTTCTCATCTTGCCTCTGGACAGAAGCTGCCCATTTAGTCTCATGTATTTTTTTTATTTACTTGAACTAAGAAGCACCCTCTTCATGAGTATCATTTTATGTTTTATAGTACACTCTAATCTTTGTCTGAAGAGTTGGATTCAGGAGTGGCTTCAGTTCTGGGTTGATAGAGAGTCTGGGGGTCATGTCTTCTGGAGTTCCTCTAGTCTCAGTCAAACCATTAAGTCTGGTCTTTTTACGTGAATTTGAGTCCTGCTTCCCACTTTTCTCCTGGTCCATCAGGGACTCTTTGCTGTGTTCCCTGTCAGGGTGGTCATTGGTGGTAGCCAGGCACCATCTAGTTCCTCTGGTCTCAGGCTGATGAAGTCTCTGGTTTATGTGGCCCTTTCTGTCTCTTGGGCTCATATTTTCCTTGTGTCTTTGGTGTTCTTCCTTCTCCTTTGCTCCAGGTGGGTTGGGACCAATTGATGCGTCTTAGATGGCTGCTCGCTAGCTTTTAAGACCCCAGACACCAAAGCTGACTGCCACATATTTCTCCCATGGAGCAGTTGGTGGGTTTGAACCGCCGACCTTTCAGTTAGCAGCCAAGTGCTTAACCGTTGCACCACTAGGGCTCCTACAATGGAAAGTAACTTCCAAATACCTATAACACAGTTTGGGCTTAGTTTACTTAGTACCTGAATCACCCTAATATTGTGCGAGTGATCAGGCAGACAAGCAATCATACCATGGTTTGTTCCTCCCTAACACCACCTTATCCTGCACATCCAGGAAGCCTGACTGACAGCCTTAAACGGAGATTGGGGGTGGTGAGAGAGACTTATACTCAGACAGGGAAGTGGCACGCTCTATGGTGATCATGCACAAGAAGGCTCCACTGTATCTGTAAAGATGGCATGGGTAGTGTCTGACCTCTTCCAACCCCACAAGGGGAGAGGAGAATCAAGATCAACAGCCCAAGGCTGAGTCCCATGAGGCAAAGGTCAAACGTTCTCCTCTGCCCCCCATCTTCACCAATTCTGACACCAGCTGTCCTTCGCACAGCATTCTCTACTTCTCTGCTCGGTTCGATAATTCATTGCAATGGCCACACAGAACTCACAGACCATACTTAAGATTATGGGGTTTATTAGGGAAGTAACAGTTATAGCTCGGGCTCAGGAACACTCAGGATACAGTTCTTCTATCAAGATAGCCTCTTCCCAGTGGTGCTCTCAGGCGTGCCTTTCGCTGGCCCTAGGCCTCTCCCCAAAGGCACTCAGCTGTCTCTCTCCATGGGTCATCGCCTGCTGCCGGGTTTCTCCTGCCACCACTTCTCACCGTCTTCAGGGTTACAGCTTTCTCTCTCTCTCCTGCTTCCAGGAGCTTCTCAGTACGGGGATCCTGGGTCCTTTGGACACACCAGCACCTGGCTGTTCCTTCTTGGCGGTGGTGGGATTCTCCTCTCTGCTCTGGAATTGGCTCTCTTTTAATGCCAAACTGACCAATCCCCTTGGTGGGCCACAATTACCCTATCACACGGTCCCACCCAATCACCTGGGTGGAAATTACAAGACCATGGCTAGAAAGGCCACACAAAAGTAGTCAATTGCATTGCAATATCCTACTTAATCCAGTGTAGAAAGCCCATTGGGATGATCCAGCGGGGTAGTTTTTGGTGGTTCACAAGTGTGGCTACACATCCCAATCATCTGGAGAGCTTTAAACAAATGCCAGTGCTTGGGTCCCACCCGCTGGGATCCTGATTCCATTGTCTGGGCTGGGGCACTGGCATTGGTAAGTTTTCAAAGTGCCCCGGGGGAATCTCATGGGCAGCCAGGGTTGAGAGTCACTGCAGGAGGAGGAAGACAGGTGAGGGGATGAGAATGGGTGGTGATGGGATGAGGTTGGGTGATGATGGGTGGCAGTGTTTTGCTGGGGTTTACCTTCCTGCCCTCTTCCCTCATACTTGTTGTGCTCCAGTGGTCTCTGACTCAAATGCTGTCTTGCGTTTGAGAATTGTTGGTGATTCTTTGCTTATTTATATTACCTGATCCTTCACGTGATATTTGGGTAATTCAGGTACTAAGTAATCCCAAACCATGTTATAGGTACTTGGAAGTTATTTTCTGTTACCAGTGACCAAAACCAAACCAAAACCAAACCCACTGCCATCAAGTCATTTCCGACTCATAGCGACCCTATAGGACAGAGTAGAACTGCCCCATAGAGTTTCCAAGGAGCACCTGGCAGATTCGAACTGCCGACCTTTTGGTTAGCAGCCATAACACTTAACCACTACGCCACCAGGGTTTCCATTAACTTTAATATAGACTGAACACATAATCTAATGCTTTTATTATATACTACCCAGTGTTTACCCACTGCTTTTCAATGCCTGTATGCCTGTGTCTGTGTGTGTGACTACAAAAGTAAACAATCTCATTGTTGAAGATTTGGGAATATATAAAATATGAAAAAAAAGTAATTCCACTTTGGGTGCCTTTTGCATTGGGAAAAACTCTTAACACTCCCTTTCTGTTAGCCAGAGTGGACTGTGGCTGATGTCCGTGGGTGGCTAAAAGACAAGGCACATTTATTGAGTGGTGTGTGCTTCAGAAGCTTCCTGGGTGGGGCAAATGGTTTGCACTTGACTACTAACCTAGAGGTTGGTGGTTTGAACCTACCCAACAGTGCCATGCAAGAAAAAGCCTGGCGATCTACTTCCATAAAAAATGACAGCCAAGAAAATCTTATGGAACACAGTTGTGCTCTGTCGCACGTGGGGCTGCCATGAGTAGGAACTGACTCGATGGCAGCAGTGGGTTTGGTTTTGTGGTTGGTGTGCTTCAGAGCCACAGAGTTTGGTGACGTGTGCCAGGCTGTTCCACATAGGCAAGTCCCATGTGATTTTAGAACTGGGACCCCATGGTGCTGTAATCCAGTACCCAACATTGTAACTTAAAGCTTTTGACTGTGGTTCAGTGGGCCGTTGCCGATGGGAGAGCTGAGGCACTTATTCAGAGAGTACCCTCTTCCCTTCCCGCCTTGGGGCCTAGTACCTATTGCAGCCTAATGTCCCTTGGGACGCCACAGAAGGTAGGGGGATGCTGATGGTATTTAGAGGCTTGAGGGCCTCAATCTTAATTTCAAATATGGAAGTGCAAGGTCATGTTGTAGAGAAAAGTAGATGAGTTTGAAGTTAGAAAGCCTTGAGCGTCAATTTTAGCTTTGGCATCTGCTGATTGTATGCATTGAGAGGAAATAATTTAGCCTCTCAGTCTAGTTTTCTTCCCTCTAATATCATCATAGCTCATCTGTTTTGAAGATTAGTTAGGATGATCTATGTAAAGTACGTGGCCCATACCCAGAAAACACAGTTGCCATCAAGTTGCTTCCGACTCATGGTGACCCCATGTGTGTCAGAGTAGATTGTGTTCCATAGGGTTTTCAGTGGCTTATTGTTTGGAAGCAGATTGCTAGGCCTTTCTTTTGAAGCATCTCTGGGTAGACTCGAACTTCCAAACTTTGGGTTAACAGCCAAGGCTGTTAATCGTTTGTACCACCCAGGGACTCCTGGCCTTGGCCCATGTTGTTATTGTTAGTTGCCATCATAATGCATGCTAAATAAATGTTGGTTGATTATATTATTATTTTCTTGAGCTGTAATTGGTTTGGGAAAGAGACATGGAAGAATTATATAAAAAGTAACTACCATATAGATTGGAGCTTAGTTTTAGAACATATGTTTGAGGCAAGAAGAGGCACATGGACAGGACTCTGATTGCTTGGATTGGTTTGGGGTGTTAATGGGAAAGAACCAAGTGGAAAACTGTGACTGAGTAGGCATGCAAAGTAAACCGAGGAAAAGGTTCTCAGTGCCTTTAGAGAAAGCCTGTCTTTTATGTAATGCTTTTCACATGGGCACAGCGTCTCATGGGCAAGTGCTTACTGCCCCATGCAAGGGCCAAGTGAGTCCGTGGTGGCCAGAGATTTAAATTTAAAATAAAACCAGCCAAATGTAGCGTGACACTTTTTTTTTTTTTGGAAGGAAGCATCCCATGACTAAGCTGAAGTTCTAAAAAATTTGGAGAACGTATTTGTCAGGCCATGACTCTCCGCTTGCCAGTTCTGTGACTTCAGGAACCTACCATTACTAAGTAAATCTATTCGCTTGGGAATACTCATGGCTTTTTGACCTAGTTCAAGGTCATAAACAAATTGAGATGGGTGCCACCGTGTAGTGAAAGGAGCACTGGGCTAATATTCATTCTCGATCCAGACCTGGTTCCATCCCTGATTCACCCTAGGGAGTCTCCTTTTCCCTAGCTCTAAATAGATTAGATTGAATTCGATGACCTCCACCTTCGCTGCCCAGGCTCCTGGGTGGTGCAAATGGTTTGTTCTCGACCACTAACCAAAAAATGGGTGGTTCAAACCCAACTAGTGATGCTGCGGAAGAACGATCTGGTGATCTGCTTCTGTAAAGATTTTAGCCAAGACAACCCTTTGGAGCAGGTCTACTCTGTAACACATGGGGTTGCCATGAGTCGGAATCAACTCTATGGCAATGGTGTCCTTTTTTTTTTTTAATCTTTGCTGCCGGTTGTGTTATTCAGGAACACCTCTTCTGTGATAAATATTCACTGTGATTAATTTCGTGGAACCAGATTTTTAAGGAAGGGTTAGGATTTATTAAGGGGACATATTGGGATGGCTCTGGACCATCAACGGAGTTATTATTATAACTCCGTCAAGGAGTTATTATTCAGAATAACTCCTTTCAGAGAACAAGCTGAGTAACTCTGTTATTGTGATTGGGGGAAATTCTTGACACGGCCTTTGGACCCCAGCCCCCAAAAGTTATTTATACACTAAACCAAAAAAAAAAAAAAACCAAATCCATTGCTGCCAAGTCGATTCTGACTCATAGTGACCCTACAGGACAGACAAGAACTGCCCCTTGGGTTTCCAAGGAGGGCCTGGTGAATTCGAACTGCCAAACTTTTGGTTAAAAGCTCTAGCCTTTAACCACTATGCCACCAGGGTTTCAGGTGTTAATCCCTACTCAGTTTTAGTGCCAGGAAAATAATACAGTGATGACTTTGACTGAGCCCCTGACCGTAACACTAATTATTGCAACTGTCTTATGGGGTAAGTGAGGTGAGCAGGAATAAAAAGGTTCATAACTGTTATTATTTGAATGCATACTCAGCAGTGTGCCAGGAACCGTGCTAAGCATTTCACATACAGTGCGTCAATATATCCCGTAAAACCCCTAGGACACAGGCATTATTATCCCCATTTTACTGATGGGGAAAACTGAGGTTTAGAGGTTAATACCTGACCTAAGATGATGCAGCACCCCAGACAGAGTTTAGAGTACTGCACCCAAGGTCATGTTTCTTGGTTGAGCGCTAGGCTATTGGTCTAAGCCTCTGGTTCTGAGAGCAGCCATGAATCATCTTTGGCCCCATTATGAAAAGGACGGCAGTAATTTGAGCCACTCCCTGAATGGCACCATTAATTCATTTTGCTTTTACAGGAGCCATTGCTGGAGGAAGCATGCTTCCGCTTCCCACTGGTTCTGGCGTCTTTAAACTTCCTGAGAGGACAGGGGAATGTGGGTGGTCGTAGGAGAGGGCACCCTTTAAACTGGGGAACCAAATTCAAAAAAGACAAGTCCACGGGAAGCTTCCACCCAGCCTTACCATAAGAGGCGAGGTGGCAAGCCCCCAAAGCTGGTAGAATCTTGGCCAGCGACACAGAGGCTCAGGGGGAGGCATCAGCTGGCCTGCATCGTGAATGGACTGTTCCTGTCATGGACGGGCCACAACCCCGCTGAGAATGGAAAGGCTCTCAGCCGCCAGTGGAGTGGGAGTTTGACAGAGTGGCAGCCACAGACCCAGAAGAGCCTGCATAAAGAGACAGATGGCCTAAATGGCCAGCCACACTTCTTCAGTGAAATAAAATGCAGCCATTGGAAAAGCAGGTTTTCAAGATGGAAAAATTAAACGCATGAAACACGTTATAAAAAGGCAGGATACAAAATGTTGTGTCTACTGCGATTGCAAGTATGTGAAAAAGACTGGGAAAAAAAAAAAAACCCACAAAAAAGCAAAGCACAATGAGGGGGTGTGATAGGGTCGTCGGCTTATGTGTGTTTTTTCTCCCTCTCTGTATATTTTAAGTGTCCTAAGTGGTTATGGAAACCCTGGTGGCGTAGTGGTTAAGTGCTACGGCTGCTAACCAAAGGGTTGGCAGTTCGAATCCACCAGGCGCTCCATGGAAACTCTATGGGGCAGTTCTACTCTGTCCTATAGGGTCGCTATGAGTCAGAATAGACTGGATGGCACTGGATCTGGGTAAGTGGTTATTTGACTATTTTAACACACACACACACACACACACACACAAGAGACAACAAAATAACTCGTTGATTATCCAAAGGCTGTTTCTTGGTTTCTGATTCAGACTGCTGTGCAAAATGTTTGGGGCATTCCCTCTGTCCCTGTTTGGCTACCTCCTGGGACCCCACGGACTTTGCCCCTGACTTCCAGCCCTTGCCCTCTGACCTTAGGGCCTTTGCCCCTGACCTCCTGCTCTCTCCCTTCCTCTGTGCCCAGTGGCTTGAGTGGAATTCATGCCACCCCCTTCCGCTTTTTCTCCTCCTGGCTCATGGCCCCTGGTTCTTTTATCAGGCTTCTAGCAGGGAGAGGGGGCTGAGTGGAAGTTACAGTAGCTTAAAGCCTAGTGCTTTTTCATTTCTTTGGGGAACTGCTTAGATATAATGTTATAAATACAGACTGGGGATTTTTGTTGAATGTGATTTATCTTAATTGATGGAAAACTGAGAACTGACCCTTGGTCATAAAACAAGCAGACCGCCTAGACTAGCCAGAGATTCAGATTATGGGAGCTAAGAAGAGAAGTGATGGTGGTGTGGGTAGAGGGAAGGACATCTTAATGGAGGACAGAAAACTCCAGATGAAACTGAAATGAGCAATTCTTCACAGGTAAAATTACGGCACAGCCCCAAACTCCCAACGGAACCGACCGAGAGAGTAGGGCAAATTTGGTTGAAAAGCTTCTTTAAAGCCACGTGTTTTAATTAAACTTAAAGGAAGGGTGAGTGGCTATTTTAAAATTCAAATTATCATAAATTGAAAAAAAAAAAAAAAAAGCCAAATCCATTGCCTTCAAGTCCATTCCAACTCTGCGGCCCTATGGGACACAGTAGAACTGCCCTACAGGGTTTCCAAGGAGTGGCTGGTGGATTCGAACTGCCGACCTTTTGGTTAGCACCCGAGCTCTTAACTGCTACGCCACCAGGGCTCCATAAATTAAATAATAAATGTGAAATTATCAACTTTGAGTTATTACCTCTAGCTAGACTTTAAATAGGAAAAATAATTATTCCTAAGGTTAAAAACAAACAAAAAGGGTTAGGTACCTGCTCTGTATGTAAGTTAGTATGGGGAAACATTGCTGTGACATGGAGACTGTGAAAAGTAATACTGTGGCAGAGGGAATACAAGATGCAAATAGTAATGAACATATTTTTACGATGTTCAGCCTCACTCAAAACCTCAGGGGAATGTAGACTTTAGCAATAAGGAATTATTTCTCCGATCAGACTGGCAACATTTGACAGCCTTCTTCCCCTGGGAGGGTGCTGGGCCATGCGGACACGGCCCCTGTCTTTGTGGCCAGTTCATCCCAACGTGAACCACACTGCAGAGGGCATAGGCCCTTGGACCTAGCAGGCTCACTTTTAGAATCTATCTGTATAAGCCCCCAAACCAGAAAACAAAAAACCGTTGCTGTTGAGTCCATTTTGACCCATGGTGACCCTATGTGTTATCAAGTAGAACTGCTCCATAGGGTTTTCAAGGCTGTAACCTTTATGAAAGCAGATTGCCAGGCCTTTCTTCCATGGTGCCACTGGATGGGTTCGAGCTGCCAGCCATTAGGTTAGTAGTCAAGTGCAAACTGTTTCCATCACCCAGGGACCTTGTGTAAGTGTCAATATGTACAATATATGTACAAGGGTATTTATCATAGGGTTCTACTGGAAAAATAGCTAACATTTTTCTAGTGCCACATGTCTGGCTCATGTTATCCTCACCCTGACCCTGTGAAGGAGGTAGGTACTGTTATTATCTCAGTTGGAGAAATGAAAAAACTAAGGCTTGGAGAAGTTAAATGTCTAAGCCTGACGTTCATAGTTGGTAAGTGGCAAAGCCAGGTTTTGAACTCAGTGTCAGCAGGTTAAGAGTCTGAATATCCATTTTCCAGATAATAGTTGAATAAATGCTTACATGTTGGTACGGCCGTACTATGGGACAATATTCTGTTCCCAAAAAGGATTGAGATAAATCCATAGTGAAAAAAAAATAAAAGTTTTATTACTCCCCCTCCACCTCCCTAGGTATTTGTAAACACAAGAAAGCCAGCTGAAGAGTCATATACGGCATGATCCCATTTTAGAAAAAAAGTTCAGAGCTCCCCTCTCTCATTTGTAAATACATTTATTCCTTTTATGGTTGTAGGATTATCGAGAAAATTATGGAAGTATATACTCCCAATGGTCAATGCTGGTTGTACCTCAGGGGTGTGGGACTAGTTGAAGGGAAAGATTATTAACTTTTTGTGTATATACTTTATGTTGCTAATTGGTTATAATGAATATATATATAAATCTTTCTCTTGTAATTAAAAAGTTTTAAATCAAAGAAATAATGGTTTCTTTATAAGACTCTAAATTTTAAATGTATATATATATATATGAAAAAACCAAACCCACTGCCGTCAAGTTGATTCCATTCATAGCCACCCTATAGGACAGAGTAGAGCTGCCCCTCAGGGTTTCCAAGGCTGCAAATCATTACGGAAGCAGACTGCCACATTTTTCTTCCTTGGAGCAGCTGGTGGGTTCAAACCACCAACCTTTCAATTAGCAGCCAAGGGCTTTAACCGCTGTGCCACCAGGGCTCCTTTTAAATATATAGAGCTTCCTAAAAGGGAAAAAAACAAAACCCAACCCATTCCTGTCGAGTTGCTTCCGACTCATAGCAACCCTACAGGACAGAGTAGAACTGCCCCATAAGGTTTCCAAGGAGCGCCTGGTGGATTCCAACTGCCGACCTTCTGGTTAGCAGCCGAACTCTTAACCACTGCGTCACCAGGGCTCCGTAGTAGGCATATGATGCAATTGCTGGAGCTTGTGAGCCTACAGTATGCCTGAAAACGGGCCAGATGATTTTGTAACGTGTGTCACACACTTGGAGCCAGCTGGTCCAGGAGTTACTGAAAGAAAAACAATGAATTAATAAAATAATTGATTAAAGTAATTAATTCCACAGGTAGATATTGAGAACTTACCCTGCAGCAGGTACTTATGCTCTGGAGTAGGAAGTATCCAGCCTAAATGAGATTTGTGAATGAATTTGGGAATTTAAAGTAAAAAACATGTATTCACGAAGCTCTTACATTGTTTCATTTGCATTTATACTCCATTAGCAAAAGTTGCCTATATTATTACACATAAAAGAACAGTCCCTTTGAATTTTTTTTAAGTCGGTTCTGTCAACATGGTATAAAGGAAGGAATTGTTGACAAAAGAGAAATTAGTCCTGCCACTTTTATTTAAAATAATATAATCTCAGAAGAAGTTTTGGAAAACCCAGTTAAGTTTCAAGAATGAGAAAACATTACCTAGTCCACCATCCAAGAGTTTGCCGTTGTTAACATTTTGTGTCCTTTTGTTCTTTCTTTATTTCCTCTCTATTTTTATTTTGTACTATGGAGATTATATTGTATGTTTATATATATTTATTAAATCTTAAATATATACACATATACTATACTTTAGAAATTGCACTCCAAGCATTTCTACATATTATTGAAAGTTATTAATAAATGTCACTTTTGACTGCTGTATAGTATTCTGTATTAAGTGTTGAGCCTTATTTTTTTATCCATTCCAGTGCCACCTCTTTGATACCACTCAGCACACTTGTTGTTTCTTATCTCTGGTCATCTACCCCCACTAGAGGGTCAGCTCCATGAGGTCAGGACTCTGTTGTGCTCACAGCTGTTTCCCCGTATCCTAGACCAAGGTTGGCTGGTGAAGACACTCTGTATGTTGGAATTCCCCACTGATGAACATTTGTTTTTTTTTGGCCAATACAAAAAAAAAAAAGCACTGCTCATTCATTTTCATAAATTTTTAATGGGTTATTTTCTCAGAAGATCTAGAATCTTGATTTATTCATGACCTTTTAAAAATGGTCATCTTTGCCCAATGTAAAAAAAAAAAAGTAAGGGGAAGACAAAAGAGCAGTTTAGAACTCAATGGATGCTTCTTTAATTTTTTTCTATAAATGATGTGGCCCTGGTAACAAAATGCTGGTACCACGTCATCAAGCTTCAGATTAGGTGAAAATGTCGTAGAAGATTAATTTCCGTTTTGTAGTTAATGCTGGCCCTTAGTACGCTGGCCCTTAGTACGCTGGCGGCTTTCTCAGGAGGACCGCACTGGTTGCAGTGGGGCAGGGAACACACCCTGGCTGAGCAGGATGTGAGGGGCTGGGCTGCCCGTCTGGCGCTGTTTTGCCCTTTAGTGTTGCCACATGCTGAGAGGAGGCTCTGAAGCCTCTTTCCTTTACAGCACCTCACCCTTGGCGCCTGTTCCCATAAAGACATGGTAAGCTGCTCCTACCAAAGGTGGGGGCTCCTCTGCAGATTCGGGAGTTAAAAAGCATTGAAGAATGTGGTGCTGGAGTTATCTCATCGCCACCTGTCTCTCTGCTTTCTGAAAAAGTGTCAGCTGCTGTTATAAATAAACCTGCCATTTCGCATGTTAATACAGACTGAACAGGTGAGCCTACCCGCAGCAGCGCGGTCAGGATGACAGGCCGCGTGCTCACACAGGTGTCTCAGGGAGACAGTGGCCTTCGGGGGCAGCCAGGGATGGGAACCCATGGGGTGGGGCCAGGGCCTGGAGAGTTGCTGGGTGTGGGCAATTCTGCTTTCCTACCCTCCTCTCCTGCCCACCCTCCAGCCAGGAAGCTGCGGTCTATCTTTACCAAAAGGGATTAAAGACTTCTTTATTTATGGAATGGAAAGACCACTTGATGTGGCAGCTTAGCAGACAAAAGACTTTATAATTAGATAGCCTTGCATCTGAACTGGATGGGAAAATGCTTTCCATTGGAAGTCTGTAGTTTGATTGGTGGGGACAAGGCAGGGTGTTTGGTAGCTCAGTGGCTGATTAAAGAATGTATTCTTATTGCTTAATTTAGAGGCTAAACTTAAAGACAGAAGGAGATAGGAAATTTAGTGATCATTATATGTTTCTCTGTAAGCAATTAATTTGATATATCAGTTGCCATTCAGTCAATTCCAACTCATGGTGACCCCACGTATGTCAGAACAGAACTGTGCTCCATAGGATTTTCAGTGGCTGATCTCAAAGAAGTAGATCACCAGGTCTTTTTTTCTGAGGCACCTCTGGGTGAACTTGAGCTCCAGCCTTTCAGTTAGAAGCACTTTAACCATTGGCACCACTCACGGACTCCATTAATTTGGTAGCGAACCCTGGTGGCGTAGTGGTTAAGTGCTATGGCTGCTAACCAAAAGGTCGGCAGTTTGAACCCACCAGGTGCTCCTTGGAAACCATGAGGTAGTTCTACTCTGTCCTATAGGGTTGCTAGGAGTCAGAATCAACTCGAGGGCAGCGGTTTTTTTTTGGGGGGGGGAGAGGTTTATGGTTCTAGAATAAATAGGTAGAGGAATAAAGAGGACAGTACATTCCACCAGAACGAAATAACACAAAAGAGTCTCTTTACACTTGGACTCGGATCTCCTCTCTTTGGCAGTCTTGTTACTAGTAATAAATAAGGAAGGAAAAACCAAAGTCTTAATTTTGTATTTCCTCCTATTCTAAAACTGCCATTAAGACTTAAAGATCCAGTGGCCAGTGTAGGCTTTTGGTTTGTGGTTCTCCGTAGGGGACAGCAGATTAGGGACGTGGCCTTTGTGGCAGAGTTCACTAAAAATAGGATCAAATGCTCACACTGTAATCACTTTGGGTCTGTGTGTCATCAGTTTGTTACCAACCTCCAGTGTCACTTCCTCCAGTGACCAGAGTCAGGCAAGGAGGGCAGTCACTGCTGGCTGGAAATTTCACTTTAAAATAATCGGCAAGTGCAGTCTCTTTGGCCTTTGGTCCAGGGGTTTGTGGTCTTTGACAGACTTACTGAAGGACAGCAAACCTCCTTTAGAATGAGGATGTCAGTCCCTGGGTATTGTTCTGTTACATGTGTTGGATAACAGTGGCTAACAGGGAGCCCTGTTTAAGGCTTGACTCTATTTAACAGTTACTTTAACCCTGGTGGGTAGACCCCTGCCTCCCTTGAGGAAGGAGCTCTCTGGTGTTTGGTTCCATGCATGCGAAAGCCAGCCTGGAATTCCTTTGGGAGCACGGAAGGATATATGATAAATAAAACATGCTTCTTGGATTCTCAGTGCATTTTGTCAGTTGGTGATTTTGAGCTTTTAAAACCATTGTGCTTTGCAAGAATTGGAGCTATTCCAATAGAGGATGCCAAGTTTTTCCAAGATCCACCCCTTAATCAGCCGAAGCTTGCCACTCACTCTACTGAAAGCAGTTTGTAATGGTTCTTGGTATGTTTCTCCCCATATGGGCCAAATGTAAAACTGGGATGAACTGTTGTTGACCCGTGGCTACCCCACGTGTGTCAGAGCAGAGCTGTGCTCCATCCTGTTGTCAACGGCTGATTTCTCAGATGTAGATCACCAGGCGTTTCTTTTGAGGCACCTCGGAATGAACTCAAACCCCAGCCCTTCAGTTAGTAGCCAAGTGTGTTAACTGTTTATACTCCTGGGGTTAAACTGAACATATACATATTCAGAAAAGAATCATATAGGTAACCTTTAAGCCTTGTTGCTTCAGAGAGCTGGTAAACCTGCCTTCTCATTCAGCCAAACGTAACAACAATAACAGCAGCAATGACGGTGATAGCCACATGTATGGTTTGCATGTTCTATGCTAAGCATCACTCTAAGTGTTTCACACACTTTAACTTAGTCTTCAGAACGACTCCATCAGGTAGATTGCATGATTAGCCTCACTTTTACTGGCGAGGACATCAAAGAAGCTAAACAAGGTCAGCCGAAAGCAGACTCCCATTCTGGTTTGAGAGCCCCCACTGTCTAAGTGCCGTGCTCTGTTGCCTCTCAGCCTGCACCCAGAAGGCAATATGGACTTGTACTGCTTAACAGTGTTGCCTTTGGCTGTTTACTTATTTTGTATGATCTGAACTTTCAGTTTTCATCAGAAGCCATCAGTCAGTAAGGTTATAATGTCACTGGCCAAACAGCTTGTCATGGATTGAATTGTGTCCCCCCAAAATATGTGTATCAATTTGGCTAGGCCATGATTCCCAGTATTGTGTAATTGTCCACCATTTTGTCACCTGATGGGATTTTCCTATGTTGTAAATCCTATCTCCACGATGTTATTGAGATGGGATTAGTGGCAGTTATGTTAATGAAGCAGGACTCAATCTACAAGACTAGATTGTGTTTTAAGCCAATCTCTTTTGATATATAAAAGAGGGAAACGAGCAGAGAGACAGGGGGACCTCATACCAGCAAGAAACTAGAGACAGGAGAATAGTTCATCTTATGGACCTGGGGTCCCTGTGCTGAGAAGCTCCTAGGCAAGAGGAAGATCGATGACAAGGAGCTTCCCCCAGAGCCAACAGGGAGAGACAAAACCTTCCCCTGGAGCTGGTGCCCTGAATTCAGACTTCTAGCCTCTTAAACTGTGAGAGAATAAATTTCTGTTTTTTAAAGCCATCCACTTGTGGTATTTCTGTTACAGCAGCACTCGATGACTAAGACAGAGCTGTTCTCAGATTTTTCAAAGAGATTACACATCGTTCCAGAACCTTCAAAGGATAATGAAGCATTGCTTCCTTTAGGGGAAAAGATTTCCTGCCTCCTTTTTTAGAAGCTCTTGTTCATCTTTTAACCCTGAAAAGGAGAGAAGTTAAAAAACTACTTGTACGTGGCGAATACAGCCAGTGGGTCTAAGGTACTGATGAGGAAAGTTTCCAAAGCTCGGGTGCCACACTCATTTTTCAAAGCACTTTTCTCCTGCCTGGCTTAATGGGTCCTTGGCTGCTCACGCACACCCTGGGCGGTGGAGTGGCCCACTGCAGATGGAGTCTTCGAAGCCCAGGGCCTGCAGGCAAAATGGAGACAATGGCCTGTTGGGTGGTAAGTGGGCTTGGCCGGTTGGAGGTAGTGGGGGTTCTAGCTCAGGTCAGGGCCTCTTAGTGCTAGTGAGTCTCAGGAACAGGGATGGCTGAGATCAGGAACCTCACTCTGAAGACCCACCATCAAAGTCCAAAGGCAAAATGGCCACACAGTTCCCGAGTACTCGGTGTGCAGGAGGTTAATAAGACCTCTGGCAGTAATGGCCAGACACTTAGGTTACAACATCCTGTAGCACTCCTCTGGTGACTAGTTCTCTTCACAATGATTACAAAAAGATAAACTTGACCCTATTATTCATGGGAGCTTTTGAGCTTATAGGACTTGGCCACCACACATGCATTGCAGACTGCTGACTTGTATACGTCCAGGAGGTGGGCTCTTCAGGACTCTTCCTAAGGAGAATTCCCACTAAGAGTAGAATAAACCATGCTTTGCTTTGGGTGCCCAGAATCTCAGCAGTTACCTTTTCAGAGGAATCTGACTTTGTGTTAAGAAGCTTCCTGAATTCTCATTCTGTGTGCAGAAACGTCAGGGAATTGCGGCTCATTTTCGTGAGTGAAATAAGTGTCTTTGTGACAGCAGGAGCCTCTTAATGCTTCCGTTCATTTTTGAATGATGTTTGCAGTAGAGAATGCAAAATACATCCATGTTTTTATAAACACAGCACATAGTGAAACACCCTAAGCAATTAGTTATTCGAGACTTCTTTTTAAGCATGATTTCCCTCCATGTGTGGTGAAGGCAGTATAGGGTAGGGGTTAAGTGTGTGGACTCAGAGATAACCTAGGTGAGTTCAAATACCACTCCGGCCTCTTCCTACCTGATTTCTCTGGGCAGGTTGTTTCACAGCCCTGTGCTTCTGTTTCTTCACATATAAAATGGATAAAAGTTAAGACTTAGTGAGTTAGTATGTGGAAGAGACTTAAGACAGTGCCTGGCCCATAGTAAGCACTGCATGGGTTAGCTATTATTATTGTTATTATTTTGATGACTGATAACTTGGAGCCGTGGTGGCGTAATGATTAAGAGCTCAGTTGCTAACCAAAAGGTTGGCAGTTCGAATCCACTAGCCATACCTTGGAAACTGTATGAGGCAGTTCTACCCTGTCTTATAGAGTCGCTGTGAGTCGAAATCGACTTGACCACAGTGGGTTTTTTGGTTTGAGAACTTGTGATCGATCACTTCTCATTCCTTTTGTACATATTGGAAAGTAGAAATTCTCACCAGCTCTCAATTTTTAAGATGAGGTAGCTGGGTACTTTTCATGAAAGAGTGTGAGATTTGAACTTCTTTCTCTCATAGGAGCAATTACAATTTGGTGTTCTCTCTCTCTCTCCCTCTGTCTCTCACATAGGCACATACACACTGACATATAGATATATAAGCACATAGAGACACTCACACAGGCACATATACACACAGACGCACAGAAATACACAGGCAGGCACACACGCATACACATATGCACACATTTTTCCAGCAAAATATGGCCTGGAGGGCATGAATCAGGACCTAAGATCCAGTTTCCCTCACTGCGTTGAGGCTTGCCGGGTGACTCCTGGGTTCTGAAAGGGGATAGCTTTGTTTCTCAGACCCGCTAGAGACTGCCAGGCCCCACTTTCCCTGAGCCAGCTGCTTTCCTCTACAACTTGCCCTGTTATTTATCCTGGATCTCAGATCCGCCCTGCTTCCCTTTCTGTTTTCTATCATTTGACGACTTTCTTTATGAGAGAGTCCTATGACTCATAGCTAAGGCAAGGTTATTTCCAAAAAATAAAATCACGTGCTTACAGGAACTTGTGAGCACAAAGTCTTGGAGGGGTCATTACTCAGCATGTGACAAAACAAACACGGTTTGAGAGCCTTTAAGAAAAGTGCAGGCTGCTCCATCTACTAAATTCTCTTCAGTATCTGCTCAAGCTTAGAGTCGCGCTGGCTTTGCTTTGTGGCAGAGCAGTTGTTAGTAATTAATATTTTTGCCTTTGCCTAAGAAATGGGGAGGAGCCTGTCTTTTATTCAGTCAATATTGTTATCACAAAAATACTCCTAGTGACATCTATTACTTATGCTCATGTAAATCTTTAGAAGTTGAGATTCCAATATTATTATTATTTTTTTTAATTAGAGAATTTCATTTGTCTTTGTGCCATGGTAAAAGGTTTTGATTTGAAATGTTTTCCATTTCCTCAGAATTGTATTTGCATTGTCTTTTCTAAACAGGGCTTTCTAGCTGGTTCTTCCTGGTTATGACTGAGGAGGTGACATTGGAACAGACCTGAATTTTTAAAATTTGGGGTGACTCAGAACTGTAACCGGAATGGGAAAAATTACAGGTCGAAGTCTTGCTAGAGACTTAATCTCCTTCTCAAAAAACAAGGGCAGCATATGTGTTGCATAGCAACCAAATTGTGCTGCTTTGAATGTGTATGGCTCCCCTCAATCCTGGCAGTAATCCAGTCTTACACATCAGGCTCCTGAAAGGGCTCACTATGCCTTTTCCAAGTCTCCCATTCCAGGGCTTTGACCCATAATTTTTCACATTCTGGTTATGGTTCTGGATCCCCCAAATTTTGAAAGTTCAGGTCTGTTCCGGTTTCACTTCATTGGCTGTGACTGAATTGGTTTGAACCAGTTCAAAGCCCTGTTTATAAACTATGACTTTAAACTGTTTGGTGTCATAGCCCTGCTTGAGAACCTGATGAAAGCTATGGACCTCTGATCCAGAAAGTTCCATAAAGTTTTAGAGAATTCATATACCTTTGATGCCACACCCTAGGGATGCATGGGCTTTAGGCTAAGAAGCATGTAGTACAAAAACCAAAACCAAACCCATTGCTGTCGAGTCGATTCCAACTCATAGTGACTCTATAGGAGAGTAGAACTGCCCCATACGGTTTCCAAGGAGCGCCTGGTGGATTCAAACTGCTGACCTTTGGTTAGCAGCCGTAGCTCTTAACCACTATGCTACCAGGGTTTCCATATGTAGTACAAACTAGTGGAAAAAAAAAAAAAGACTTAGGAAAAAAAAAAATTTCCACTGTGGGATCATTTGGGTTTTGTGAATTTGCCTATACTGTCTTATCAACAGAGGAGACTCTTAGAAAACATGTAGCTATTTACCTGAGTGTTTACTGAGGAAAACTAATTCTCCTAATGGGGCAGGATTATGTGAGACCACCAGAAGCTGTGGATTCCCTGGATGGCACAAACTGTTAACATGTTTGGCTACTAATCAAAAGGTCGAAGGTTTGAGTCTTCCCAGAGGTGCCTTGGAAGAAAGGCCTGAGGATCTGCTTCTGAAAATCAGTCATTGACAACTGTATGGATTAAAGTTCTACTCTGTCCCATGTGGAACTGCTATGAGTTGGAGTCAACTCATGGTGACTGGTCACCTGGTTATCAGAAGCTGTGTATTAGTCAGGATTCCCTGAGTTACAAGAAACAGAAACTCAACTTACCTGTTTTAGGCTGGGTTTTCTGTAGAAGCAAAATCAGTGAAATATCGTATATATTTATATCAAGGAAACGGTTCATGAGGTTGTAGAGTCTGGCAAGTCCCAAGTCTGTGGGTCAGGCATCAGGCTCACGTAGCTGCCGGAGTTGACGAAGCCAAGATTGGCAGATCAGACAGCAGACTGCTTGTTCACAGTCTGTAGAGGCTGACAAATCCAAGATCAGCAGGTAAAACGGCAGGCTGCCGGCTCACAGTCTGCACAGAGGCTGATGAACTCTAAGATTGGCAAGTCAGACGGCAGGCCACTGGCTCACAGACAGTGGAAGCTGAAGAATTCCAAGATCAGTAGCAATATGGCAGGCTGCTGGTTCAAGTTCCAAGAACCGGAGATCGGATGATGACCAGCAGGATGCAGGATCCAGAGCAAAGGAGCAAGCATTGCCAGAACATCCATATATATATTGGTTGCAGGTCACACACCCAAGGAAACTCCTCTTACAGCTGATTGACTGATCACATCAGATCACATCATAGAGGATGACTAACATCATTATATAACCACCAAACTACATCCTTGTGTAACTGCCAAACCACTGAGAATCACGGCCAGCCAAGTTAATACACAGCCTCAACTATTGTACTGCCTTAAGCCAAAAAACAGAAAACAACAACAAAAAACAAACAAACAAAAAGACTTTATTCTCTAACATGATTAAAAAGTCCAGGTGGATCCAGTCGATCAGATGCTGTCTTAGGGATTTGTTTCCCTCTGTGTTCTGGCTCTGCTTTGTTTTTTGGCAGGCTTTCCCATGTGGAGGCAAGACCACCATCCACAGCCACAGGTGTTTTCCTACCTTCAGAGAGGGGACTTCTTCTTCCTGACAGTTCAAATATAAGTTTCAGGATTTACTTGGATTGGATCATTTCAGGTCACGTGCCTATCCCTCTGTAGGCCACCGCTAGGGTTGTGTGTAAGTTCCATCAAATTACCAGGATCACATGTCCAGCCCTTTGATGTGAGAGGACTGCGCGTGGTGGGGGAAGGCAGGCAGGATCAGTCTCCCATAAACCCTCTTGAGCCCAAACGATTGTGATGCCGTTACCACAAGAAACATGAGTGGATGGATGCTGGGTGCCAAGACCCAGTTTCTGCCACATTATCCACATGGTCCATTTGCTGGTTGGAGAGTTTTTCCCTTTCTCTCTCCTTAATTTCTCAGTTCTTCTCTTGCAGTACCATATTGCAGACTCTGCATGTCTGGGCGTAGTCAATTAGTCTTTAATTAAATGTTTTAATATTGTCCAGGGTGGTTTGGTGGAGCCACCATAGGCTTTGGAGCCCTCCAGACTGGAGATGCATGTCTGTAGAGCGATGATGACACCTGCGTCTCAGCTTTGTTGGATAATTAAATGAGATCGCATGTCTGAAGACTGCATGTCTGTCCTGTAGGAGACAGCCATCAAATCTTCATTTCCACTCCTTTCTCGTTCCCCTTCCACATGTGTATATGTCTAACCCAAGAAGGTGGACTAATGCTTACCATTTCTTTTCTGAACATTCTGTGCCTGGGAAGTTACTAAAATTGCTGGATTTTTAAAGAGAACAAGGAGAACTGAAAGATCTAAATAAGAGTCCATGATTTTCTATGTTTAAAAAGTCCTTTCCCCTCATCTGTTCATATTGTGGGATACATTTTCTGGATTTGCAGTGGAGGACCACATTAGCTACCTTCTTCACAATTGTCAAGTGTTGGTTAATGTGCTTGTATTTTATTGTTTTTGGTGAAAGTTGCCACAGCAAATTAGGTTCCCATTAGGCAGTTTCTACACAGACTCTTCAGTAACATTACATTTTTCACAATGTGTCAGCATTCTCTTTAACTGTGTTCTTGTTGCCCCATTTCTAGTAATCTAGATTCCCTGCCTACTTATCTCTTCATCTCTATCTGCTTTAGAGTAATCTATGACCTTTCGGTCTCATATTGTTGTTGTTGTTGTTAGGTGCTGTCGAGTCGGCTCCGACTCATAGCGACCCTATGCACAACAGAACGAAACACTGCCCGGTCCTGGGCCATCCTTACAATCGTTGTTATGCTGGAGCTCATTGTTGCAGCCACTGTGTCAGTCCACCTCATCGAGGGTCTTCCTCTTCTCCGCTGACCCTGTACTCTGCCAAGCATGATGTCCTTCTCCAGGGACTGATCCCTCCTGACAACTTGGTCTCATACAGATGGGTTTTTTTTTTTTTTTTTTTTTTAATGAAGCTTGTATATATTTATGAGGCAGTCACCAGAATAAAATTCTCGTAAGCCATGGAGTGGGGGCTGGGGAAGACAGTAAAGAAAGGAGAAAGACTCTTCCGGAAGCATGGAATGGGTGTGATGCCTGATAGGCCACTCTCCTTGGGGGGCATTTAGCCTTGGTATCAAGACACTTGGGAATCTTTGTTACTTAGAACGCCACCTTTCTCTACCTGGTGACTCAACTGTATGCTCTCAGAGGTGAGATCTCTTCCTCCTTTTCTGTGTTTTTTAGAGAGCTTGCATGCCCTGGAGTTCTTCATGATAGTTTTATTTAAGCCATGTTGACCATGTGATTTGCAGGCTGGGCTAGCACCCCTGTGTGTTTGGCACTGTTAAATCCAGCTTCTTCTCAAATGTATGGAGGCCATCGCTTATTTCATATCTGACACACAGAGAGGCAGACCTGGAGGGGTGTGGGGTCAGGGGATGGAGAGGAGAAGAGGAGAAAAGACAGAGATAGAGAGGCAAAGGGGGAGAAAGACTGATGTGGGCAGCTGGCTGAGAAATATCTGAAAGGGCAGGCACAGAAGTTTACTGAGAAGCAGTCAGACTAATTAGTACTCCCTCTACAAAAGGGCAAACTGAAGTGGAAAGATAAAATCAGAATTGAGTTTCCTGTGAGATGTTTTATTCACTTTTTAGTTTCTTCCTTATTTCAGCAAGGTTTAAGAAAAAACATTCTGTGTTTAGGTGTGTCAATATGGTCCCGTTCCTTAATAGCCCGCAGTTCTTCCAGAGCAGATGGGTATTTAAACGTTGGCACTTTTTCTTGTTTAATTAGACAAATAGCAATGTTAAAAATAATTTTGGAGTTTGGAAACAGCTTTAGAGTTACGCAAATAAAATTTGAACCCATCTGACTTCTTGTGTGTAATGTACTCAAGTGTATATGCACGTCAAGAAGGATCCAAGCCACCGATGGGTAGCACTAGCACGTTGGGTGATTGATTCTGCTGTTGGTGCCAGCTTTTAAACAGAGCCTTATTTAGACCCCAGGAGAGGAAGGGAGGGGTTGAGCCATCACATGGATGCTGGTCTGAGAAACACGTTTAACCAAGAAGGCATGAGTCATCCTTCTGGGTATGTGATGAAATCCAAATGTGAGATTATCAGACTGCACTGGAGCTGTCAGACCAATCGTTTGAAAAGGAAGAATGGCCATTTACCCCTCTCCCTACATCCGCCCAGGCATATGATCCACACATGCATGTTGTTTTTTATTCATGTTCCCATGTACGAAGGAGGCCTGTGCATTTTGGCTGCCGAAGCTGCTTGCCCTGGAGTCAGTAGATGAAACATATTTACTAAGCTGAGGAAGAAAATGTGGCTTCTTGGCATCAAGCATTAGACTGTGGTTTAGAGCTCTCTGTTTCGCTTCTGGCTCTGACCTTGCATTTCTCTTTTGACCTTGAGGAAGGAATTTGGTTCTCTGTCTGGGTTTCTGTAAGAAATGAGGACAAGAGTCTTGCTTAGTGGAGGGCTTCAGTGTTGGAAAGGCTGGTTAGGCAGCAGAGCAGTAAATGGTTGAGTTTCCAGTATTTTCTACTCTCTGGTTACAAGACGCCCTGGAAGACAGGGGTTAGCATGGGTGGTCAGGGTTGTTCTGCTCTCTAGGGGCTAACATGGTGGAATATTCCTGAACCTGCTGGGCAGAGCAGGGTTGGTCTCTGTAGGTCTGAGATTCAATCGGGTATTTCTAGACTTCTTGTCCCGTGGGATAAATTGTGTAGTATTTCTCTCCCACTTCTACAAAAAAGCAATATCAAATCAGTTGCTGACCCCTTGTGTGTCAGAGTAGAACCGTGCTCTACAGGGTTTTCAATGGCTGATTTTTTGGAAGGAGATCACAAGGTCTTTCTTCCCAGGTGCCTCTGTGTGGATTCAACCCTCCAACCTTTTGGTTAGGAGCTGAGCACGTTAACCATTTGCACCACCCAGGGACTGTATTCTACTTGTACGTATAAATCAAAGCATGTTCAAGGGCAAGAATATAGCTCACAAAATCTTTTAAAAATAATTTTTTCAAAGCTTTTATTCCTTCATTCTTTTAGTCCCTTTGGAGATCCTGTGTCCCCCATGCCTGATGGAGTGGCTCTGTTGGGACCTGGACCTATATGCCTCCACCTGCTTCTCTTTTTCTTCTCTTTCTACACCTCAGTCACAAGGAGGCTTTGTATTCCGGAACACACCGTGGAGTTTTGTCTCTGCATATATCTGCATGTGTTTCTTCTCTGTGGAATGTATACCAGCCTCCGGCTCGCCTTCCCTTCCCATCTCTCCCTTGGCCTGACACACAGACACATGCCTTAACCCTCTGGCAATGGATTCACCTGAAATGTCATCTTTTCTGTGAAGCCTTTACCTTCCAGAGAGAATTAACCAATTATTTGCCATACCTTTGTTGTACCTGTGAGTTGGATGTTTTTATAGGCAGTTACCACCCTGGCAGAGGTCCCTTGGTGGTGCAGATGCCTAAACGCTGGGCTATTAACCTAAAGATTGGTGGTTTGAACCCACCCAACAGTACTGTGGAAGAAAGTCCTGGTGATTTGCTTCTATAAAGATTATAGCCAAGAAAATCCTATGGAGCTCAGTTCTACTCTGTAACACGTGGGGTTGCTACGAGTTGGAATCGACTTGATGGCAATGGGTTTGGTTTGGGGCTTGGTACCACCCTGGCCATAATCACTATTAATAAATCTGTGTGCATACCGGGGAAGCCAGCACAACTTTTTACAAGGCAAGGTCATGGAAGCTCCATAGATACATCCAAACTCCCTGAGGGACCGAATTGCTGAGCTGAGGGCTTTGGAAACATGGTCTTGGGGAACATCTAGTTCAATTGGCACAACATAGTTTGTAAAGAAGATGTTCTATTGTCTACTTTGGTGAGTAGCGTTTGGGGTCTTAACAACTTGTGAGCAGCCATCAAAGATACAACAGTGGCCTTGCCTCTTCGGGAGCAAGGGAGAATGAAGAAAACTAGTGGTACAAGGGAAAGATTAGTCCAAAGGACTAATGGACCACATCTACCACGGCCTGTACCAGACTGAGTCCAATACAACTAGATGGTGCCTGGCTACCATCACCGACTGCTCTGACAGGGATCAAAATAGAGGGTCTCAGACAGAGCTGAAGGAAAATGTAGAACAAAATTCTAACTCACAAAAAAGACCAGACTTACTGGCCTGACAGAGACTGGAGAAACCCTGAGAGTATGGCCCCCAGACACCCTTTTAGCTCAGTAATGAAGTCACACTCCTGAGGTTCACTCTTCAGCCAAAGATTAAAACAAAGATTAGGCAGGCCCATAAAACAAAATGAGAGTAAAGGGGCACACCAGGCCTGGGGCAAGGACTAGAAGGCAGGAGGGGACAGGAAAGCTGGTAATAGGGAACCCAAGGTCGAGAAGGGAGAATGCTGACATGTCATGGGGTTGTTAACCAACGTCATAAAACAATATGTGTGCTGTTTAATGGAAACCTAGTTTGTTCTGTAAACCTTCATCTAAAGTATCTAAAGTATAGTTAAAAAAAATTTTACCACAAGATGTTGATGAGAGTATTCATAGCAGCATTGATTGTAATAAAAGAAAAACAAACAAACAAAAAAATGGATAAAAAGAGAAAATCTGTGCCCCCCACCACATTGTAAGTTCCACAGTGCGTGGGTCCTATGTGCATCCCTGTACCTGTGGCTGGCTCAGAGAACGCCACATGGTGGATACTCACTAAAAACCAAAAGATCCAACTGCCATCAAGTCGATTCGACTCATAAGGACCCTAAGGACAGAGTAGACCTGCCCCACAGAGTTTCCAAGGAGTGCCTGGTGGATTCGAACTGCCTACCTTTTGGTTAGCAGCTGTGGCACTTAACCTCTATGCCACAGGGGTTTCCAGGCACTCACTAAACACTTGTTAAATGTATGCATAAAATCACAAGGTGGGTGTTTTTTCTTTTACGTGTTTCTCCCCTATACCTGACATGTGAGTTCCTTGAGAGGAAGGGCTGTGGGTTCCTTGTGTTCGTATCCATTCCTTGGATATAGATGTGAGTCCATAAATGCTTACTTGTTGAATTACTGGGATGCCATTTTTTGAAGTGCTCTAGCCCTCGGCAGAATGAACAAGCTTCATAAAACAGGGAAGAGGTGTGAAAATTGTGCAACAGGTGGGGAGACCTGGACTCCAGACATTTATCTTGCTCAGATCATCCAGAAGAGGTTCCAGGGTAAGCAGAAGAGACTGGAAGCCATTTGCTTACTTCCGGTTCAATGCTATTTCCATGCTGTAAAAATTTTTAAGGCAAATTAGTAGTGTAGCTTCAATATCTTATTTATAACTTTTAAAAAGTAGGACAGTGCATCAGTAATTACTTCCTAAGTTATTTGAAAGCGAGTCTCATTGAGGAACTCTGACGAGTGCTTTGCCCAGAGAACGATCCACCTGTGGCCTGAAGGTTGATGGCGGAGGTGCAGTGACATGATAGGCTTCATTGTAGCGGTTGTTTCATGACTTCTTATGCCAAAGCAGGGTGATGAGACTTTGACTTGCCTGCTTTGGACACGTCATCAGGAAAGACCAGTTGCTACGTAAATGACATCACGTTTGGTAAAGTAGTGGATCAGTGAAAACGAGGGAAAACTCTCAGTGAGATGGATTAACTCAATAGCCACAACAATGGACTCAAACATACAAACGATTGTGAAGATGACACAGGACTGTTCTTTTAGACATGAGGTCCACCATGAGTTGAAGCTGACTCAGTGGCAACTAAGAGCAACAGTACTTGTTATTTTTCATTACGGGAACTTTATCATTTGTATTTATTGAGTGAACAAGCTGTGTCAGGTGCTGTGGTGCAGAAGAGAAACTCCAGCCACTGCTCTCAAGAAGCTTACGTTCTACTTGCAGAGACCAAACCTGGCCGCCAGCCTGCCCCTGTGAGCCCCTGTGCTCCAGCTGTTCACCTTGCCTGGAGAGCCCTCGCTCCAGATCTCCGATCTCCGCCTGGCTAACTCCCTCATTTCCTTCCAGTCTTAACTCAAACCTCACCTTCTCTTTGGGGCCAGCCCAGACCTCAGTGATGCTGCAGCCTGACGCCTGACTCTCACCCCTGCACTCCCTGCTAGGCTCTCAGCTTTATTGTCCAGGGTCTTTGTCTGTCTTGTTTCCTGCCACTTGAAACAGCCACAGGCAGATAGTAAGTAGATGAATAAATATTTGCTGAATGATTAAGTCAGTGCTTTTTTTTTTTTATATTGGTGTATGTTAAACAGTCCAACAGGGCTACATGTAAAAATGTTGAGGACACATAAACCAAACCCACTGCCGTTGAGTCGATCCCGACTCATAGCGACCCTATAGGACAAAGTAGAACTGCCCCATAGAGTTTCCAAGGAGCGCCTGGTAGATTAGCAGCTGTAGCACTTAACCACTATGCTACCACAATTATGGCGGGGTGAGGATGTATCTTATCTACATAGTATATGGGTCTGTGTCCCCAGAGTGTCCCAGGCTGTTGCAGTCTGGTGATCAGACTCAAGCATGCCTGAGTAACAGTAACTATGGCAGCGAAAATGGTCTGAGGCCGATTTGGTCTTTGGAGCTTCAGCCCTCCCTTGGCCTCACCTCCAGTCTTGCCGGGTGCTAGGCCCAGCTCTGGTGTTCTCCTTGGTCCCTTTGGAAAGCTGTCCTCTAGGTTATCAGTGCACTGTCCAGTCTGTGCCCTCCTCATGGCTGAAGATAGGTGGCCACCCTTAGCCCAGGGCACAGGGACCTTGCTGGACACTGACACAGGCTGTGTGGTACTCTACCTGGACCTCATGGTTTTCCCCAGCAGATGGTGGAAAGCCCTCCTGCTGTTTCTTTAGTTCGTTTATTCAATGGGTCATTCACTCAAAGGCATGTTTCCTGAGCCTCACCACTTGCTAACAAGGTTCTGTCACCCACTGCCTAAAACCTCCCAGAGGCTTCCCACTGCACGTAGAATAAGGAAGTGCTGCTTCCAGTTTATAAATTTATCTGGTTATTTGTTTCCTGTCTTCTTTACTAGCATGTAAATTTCACAGTGGGTTTGTCAGTATTCCCAGCACCTGGAACAGTGGCTGGCTCATAACAGGTGCTCAGTGATTTTATGTTTAATTAGAAAAACAATGAATATTGTTCGTGTCTCCAAGAGATAGTCTCCCCAACATATAAATACTATGCTTTCTGTTTATCTGTTACGACACTGTTGTTGTTAATTGTCATGAAGTCGGCTCCAACTCATGGAGACCCCACGTACAACAGAACAAAACATTGCCTGGTTCTGTGCCATCTTCACCACTGTTGGTTGTGTTCGAGTCCATTGTTGCAGCCGTAGTGTGAGTCCATCTCGTTGAGGGTTTCTCTCACCTTCGGTGGCTCATCCAGTTTAACCAAATGTGGCGCCCTTCTCCAGCGTTTGGTCCCTCCTGGTGATGAATCCAAAGTAATTGAGAATAGTCTGTGATCCATAGGGTTTTCACTGGCTAATTTTCAGGAACAGTTCGCAAGGTGTTTTTTTCTCTCTTAGTCTGGAAGCTCTGTTGAAACCTGTCCACCATGGTGAGTCTGCAGGTATGTGAAATTCTGGTGGCATAGTTTCCAGCATCACAGCTACTAGCAAGCCACCACGATATGAGGTAGTCTGAAGTCTCAACCTTGGTGGCAACGTCAGGGTGGTAATCAACTGACCTCGTGATGAGGAGATTATCCTGGATTGGCTGGCTGGGCCTGATGTAATCACAAGGGCTCTTATCAGTGGGAGAGGGAGGTAGAAGAAGAGAGTCAGAGAGGTAGCAACAGGAAAAGGACTCAGCCCAACCTTTTGGCTTTGAAAATGGAGGAGGAAACCACAAGCCAAGGAATGTGCCGGTGGCTTCTAGAAGCTGGAAAAGGCAGGGTAACAGATTCCCCCTAAAGCCCTGCCAACTCTTTGATTTTAGCCCAGTGAGACCCATTTTGGACTTCTGACCTAGAGAACTGGAAGATGATAAAATTGTGCGGTCTTGAGCCACCAAATATATGTTAATTTGTCACAGCAGCAGTAGAAAATGAACCCAGTTTGTGTGGAGGAATTTTGCCATCTTTTAATTTTATTTTATTCTACTTTTTTTTTTTGTATTTCCTGGGGGGGTATTGTGTGGCCTAAGGACTAAAGAATATTTTGGTAATTTGTATCTACAGTGTTTCCCGCTGAGTTCTGAAAGCTTAAAAAAAAATTAGATTTAATTTAAATTCCCTTTAGTAAAAAGCTGGAAACCCTGGTGGCGTAGTGCTTAAGAGCTACGGCTGCTAACCAAAAGGTCGGCAGTTTGAATCCATCAGGCCCTCCTTGGAAACTCTATGTATATGGGGCGGTTCTACTCTGTCCTATAGGGTTGCTATGAGTCAGAATTGACTTGAGGGCAGTGGGTTTTTTGGTTTAGTAAAAAAGGAGCCCTGGTGGTGCAGTGGTTAAGAGCAATGGCTGCTAACCAAAAGGATGGCGTTCGAATCTACCAGCTGCTCCTAGGAAACCCTATGGGGCAATTCTACTCTGTCCTCTAGGGTCTCTATGAGTCAGACAACGGGTTGGTTGGTTGGTTTTGGTTAGTAAAAAAGACCAAAAAGAAAACAAAAGAAAAAAAAAAAACCCAAACCCTGTGCCTTCTGCCAGTTAGAAGGAAGGAAAGGTAGAGAAAGCAAAGAATTAACCAATCCTGTTTTAGAATAAAAACCAGCCTAAGAAATGTTTGTCAGAGACGGAAGCAGTGAACATTTGACTTCCACCTTACTGTGTGCTTGAGACACTCTTTTCACATTAGGGAATTTCAGCTCTGCAGCTTTTAGGGACAATCTTATCTTTTTCTTTTCAGCTTTTTTTCCCATTTACTTTCATTGGGGGACAAAAAAACTGGGCCTTATAGATTTCTGTAGAAGTTACTTTGCCTTCATAGGTGACTATGGAAGTGAAATTCTAGGTGGAAGCTTTGGCTTGACTCGGTCGTTCTCAAGCGGCAGGGGGTGGGGGGGGTTTGCATCCTAGGGGACACTTGGAGCTGTCTGGAGACACTTTTTGTTGTCACAGCTGGTGGGGAGGGGGGTAGGGAGAAGGAGGTCACTGGTATTTAGTAGGAGGAGGCCAGGGATGCTGCTCCAATGCACAGAGGTAATGTCCCACAACAAGGAATTATCCAGCCCAAAATGTCAGTTGTGTTGAGATTGAGAACCCTGGCTTACACGTAATTTCAGAAAACAGAACAATGGCTGGGCGTATAATAAAGAAGAACCACCAGCAGACAGGCTGTATAATGTAGAGTAGGGGTTCCCCAAGTGTGGGACCCCAGACCAGCAGCGCCAGCATCTCCTGGGAACTTGTTAGAAAACACATTCTTGAACCTTATCCCAGATCAGCTGAATTGAAAACTCAGGGGGTGGGGGTCGGGGGGCAGTAATCTGTGTTTTAAGAAGCCCCTCAGTTCCCAAAGCTAAAGCTTGGGAACCACTGATGAAAAGGCTTTGCTACAAGTCTGCCTGGGTTCAATTCCTGGCCCCTGGTTTATAAGCTGTGTGACTTTGGCAAGTTAATCAACTTCTCTGTGCCAGTTTCCTCATCTGAAAAATGAATCTAATATTATACAACTGACAGACATATGGTAAACCGCTTCGGATAGCGCCTGGCACAAACTTGGCACTGCAAACCCACTTGCTGCTGTTATCGGCACAGTTGCTGGTCTTGTCAGCACCAGGGGTTTGCAGTTGTACCTGGACGACTGTGGCAGTATCTCACATAGTTTACCAGCAGCCAGATGCTAGAGACTGCAAATGAGTTCCTGCCTCAGTTTACCCTCTGTAAGAAGCAGCTTCTATTGCTTTTTATTCAGTGGCTGACATGTCCTGTAAACCCAGGGTTAGAAAAGCGCTGTATAAACTGCTTTGGAGAATTGTTAAGGAAATGGGCCTTACTTTAGATTACATTTGTATTTAATGACTTAAACGAAAACATATTAAAATGTCGATAAAGCTATATGTATTAAATACTGCTGGACTTTGGTCTAGGTAGTCCTCATACTAAAAAAAAAAAAAGGGTGTGTTAAATTCTTGGAAAATATATTTTTAGGTCAAAATGATGCAGTTTGAACCTGATGTTTCAATAAAAAATAGTATTAAAGTAGGGGATTAGGCTCAGGACCAAACTAATGTGCTTTACGGAAATGGACACAATCACCGGGTTGGGTTAACTGTAAATGTGTCATTTGAAGCTTTCAGCAGTCTACGGGTTGCTGTGGTGCGCTACAGTGGTGCCCTGTTTGGGGCAGAGACACTTATTCCCTCAGCTGCTCTCTCCAGGAGTGGCCCTCAGCCAAAGACAGCCCCTCCCTCGGGGCAGCCCAGACCCAGTGACTAGTGGATGTGGGGCTTGCCGCCTCCCTTGCTTGAACTGGAACAGTTCTGAAGCTCCATCTCAGCTCTGGAGCTCTGCTGGCATGGGCTGAGACTTCGTTGTGCCTGTGTCACAGTGTGGCTCCTCCCTCTGCCCAGACCTGCCCCTGCCCTCTCCCTCAGGTGTCATCACCACAGCGCTCCCAATAAACCTCTTGCACACAAATTTCTGTCTCTGAGTTTGCATCCTAGGAAGCCCATCCCAGGATGGTAGCTCACATAAATAGTAGTAAGCAGTCCCATAAAACAGGGTGGAACAAGATGGCAGATTGGTAGCCTTTATTACTTAGCTATTGTCTGTCTTGCTGATTCTGTTCTGTGGAGTCCTGGTAGCGCAATGGTCAAGCACTTGGCTGCTAACTGAAAGGTCGGTGGTTTGAACCTGCTAGCTGCTTCATGGGAGAAAGATGTGGCTGTCTGCTTCTGTAAAGATAACAGCCTTGGAAGCCCTATGGGGCAGGTCTACTCTGTCCTACAGGGTCACTGTGAGTCAACATTGACTTGATGGCAATGACTTTGGCTTTTGGTTTCTGTTCCTGTTGCACAGCCATAGTTAACATAATAAGGAGAACACCCTTTTCAGGGTAATGACACTCAGATGGGAATTTCAACTTGATTATAGAAGGATACTTCTGGTAGATTTTTAAGGCTACTTCATTACTTTTTTGAGAAACTCAGCAAGGTGCCTATTTGCTACCTCCCTAACCTCTCTGTAAAGTGGCTTGACTCATGCAGAGTCAATGGGTTCTGTTTTGGACCCATTTCCTGAAATTGGCTGAGCGATTGATCATCAGGTGTTTGCTCTTGGCAATAAGTAATATAATAATATGTATAAGGCATAATGTAATAGCACAGTAAGTAACGATATAGGTATAATTGATAGAGTGCTGCTTGGTGCATCTCTTTGAGCTGAATCACTGAGTGTTGCTTGTAGGACTTTCTACTTTTCAAAATACACTGATACCTGTAATCTAATGTTATATGTGCAACAGATAAGTAGGTGGGGTATTTTATTGTTCAGTTAAACGAGGCACAGGTAGGTGATGAATTAAAGGTCATTTTGGCAGGTGCAAGGCTAGAATCCAGGACTTCTGGCTGGTGGTTGGCTCCTAATTAGCTCTAAGGACATTCCTTCAATCAGCACGCACATATTGAGACCCACTCTGTGAAATGAATGGCGGGTGATGTAATAATGATAGCTAAGTCATGGTCTTTGCCCTCCTCAAGGGTAGTAAATGGGTGACATGCACAAAAACAACTGTCATATACGGTAAAAAAAGGAAGAGCCATAACTTCAGTAAAAATGACCAAATGCTATGCGAGTTCTGAGACAGAGGACATGACTTGGATAGGTGATGCAGGAAGCCGTCAAGGAGAAATAGACATGAACATGGCCTTGAAGGATGAGAGGAATTTGTACATTAAGAATATAGAGGAGGGCATTATAGGTGGAGGGAGCAGCATACACAAAAGCACAGAAGTTGCAGAAACAGGATGTGTTTGACTAAAATGTGGGGTAAGACAAAGGGAATTGTCAGAATTTAGTCTGGACGTATAGGCTGGCATTGGATGTTGGAGGGCTTTGAATGCCTGACTAAAGAGTTAGTGCTTTATTTGGCAGGTAATGGGACCACAGAATGTTTCTGAGAACGTGAAGGAGGAAGGATAACCATAATAGCAATGCAAGTCAATGTGATATTAAGTATTTAGAGAATGGCACCAAATGGGAGTAGTTTGGAAAGGGGGTAGTTTAGCCATAAAGCAAATTTCACAGGAAAGGAGCAATTCTTCATATAGAGGGGGTGATCAGGTTATTCCAGGTCAAGAATGGTTGAGATAATAAGAGGAAGGTGAGTTTTGTACAGGAAATGATGGGCAGATCTGATGGGTGGCTCCAAGAGCAGGAATACCTGGCATAATGCCCTGTGAATGGTCATTATGGAGCTGAATGGGTTCACTAGGAGATAAAGGCAATCAAGGAAGAATGGTTCATTCATAGAAGGCTCTAATTAGGCAATGACTGGGAGTTCTGATCCGAGGCGAGGGTATAGTCATACACCATATACCATATAGTGTAACAAGCTCCCAGATGTTGTCATGCTACTGGTAGTGGGACCACCCTTTGAGACGCACTGTGAGAAATTATAGCAGGGAGTTGCTTGATTTGTAGAGGTCGACAGTGTCTGATATTGAAAATTGTAGGTCTGGCTTACAAAGAAAGGGGAGAGCTGAGTTTTGGTAAAGTGCTGAATTTTCAGTGTTAAGTAATAAAATATGCTTCACAAATAAAACTAGTGTTTTACACAAGTGAAAAATCTCTAGGCCTTTGCTTAGAACCTTTTCTCAGTAGGAGGGATTTTGCCAGATGTGGGGTGAAAAGTTGACTTTAATTAACTGAAAAACCAAAGAAGGTCATGGTTTTATATCTTAATTGCTCTTCCGCCATGAACTCAGCTGATTAAAATGAATACCACATTTTAAGACTTTTATCGGATTAGAAAGCAAGACAAAACTCTGGATTTAACTGGCTTGTTTATTTCAAATCACAGAATCGTAGAGTTGGGAGGGAACTCAGAAGTCACATAGTGACCAACCACTTAGTTTACAGAGGGGAGACTGAGGCCTAGAGAGTTTTAATGGCTTGCCCCAAATCACGTGGGTGGTTAGTAGTTTCGTCTCTTGTGTTGTTCCCTCCAAATCTCTTCCTTTTTGCTTTATGCGTGTGGATGTATGAGCAGAGAGTGATCCGTGGGTTTGAATACATGTATGTGAAGTTATTACTCTACCTTAAAAAGAGTTTCTGTATTATTCAACCTTGAAAAGGAATGAAGGACTGATACATGCTACACCATGGATAAACCTTGAAAATGTTACACCAAACGAAAGAAGCCAGACACAAAAGGACAAATATTGTATGACTTAGTTTTTACGATGCCCATAGAGTGGGCAAATCCATAGGAAGAGGAAGTAAATTTGTGGTTGCCAGGGTAGGGGAGAGAGGGAGATGAGGAGTGACTGATACGGGGTATGGAGTTTCTTTTTTGTAGTAATGATAATTCTTCAGAATTAATGGTGATGGCTGTGGAACTCTGAATATACTAAAAAACACTTAAAGAAGGTAAATTTTATGGTATGTGAATTATATCTCAAAAAAAAAAAGTTACAGCCCCTCTCCCCAATTTTTCACTTTTTGAGGATATCAGGGAAACCGATTCATTATTTGAAAATGTGGTAAATAAAAGAAAATAATCAAGCTTGTGCCCTGACTTTCTTGTATGAACTTTACTGATAGGTTACTAAATGGTAGACCCATAAAATTATTTCAACTTATAAATTAAAATGGAAGGTAAAACTAGAATATCACCATTTTGCAACCACTGATGAATGAATGGATCCAGACATTACATATCAATGGCTGTTAATATGAAAAAAAGAATGAAAACCAGGTATTATGTGTGTGTTGATGAAAGAACACACCACTGCCTTAAGTCTTGCCAAAGGGATCAAAGCTGAGTCTGACCAAGCCTCTGGATCTAGTAACAAGTGTTGGCAAGGCGCTGGAACAACGAGAAATCTCATCCATTGCTGATGTGATTGTAAACTGGTACAACCACTTTGGAAAACTGTTCGACAGTGTCTACTAAAGTTTAGCACATACCTACCCCAGGACCAAGCAATTCCACTCCTAAGTATGTATCAAGATAGTATATGCATACGTCCTCCAAAAGACATGTATGAGAATGTTAATAGTGACTTTGTTATAATAGCCCCAAACTGGAGAAAACTCAAATGTCTGTTCACAGTTGAATGGATAAATAAATTACGGTATGATAACTCATTTTTATTATAACAAAAGTACAGACTACTGCTGTACACAACAACAGGATGAATCTTACAGATATTATGTTGAGTGAGAAAAGAGGGTCCATGCTGGGTGGCTCCGTTGTATGAAGTCTAAGAATAGACAAAACTAATAATAAAGAGCTGTAGAGCTCTGGGTTGGGAAGGATGGGTATTGACTGGGGAGGGAAGTAAGAGAACGTTCTAGGTGCCGGAAATATTCTCTGTCTTGATCTAGGTGCTGGTTACACCGCTGTGCACACATGTCAAAATCCATTAAGCTGTATTTACCAAATGTATCTTATATCCCAACAAAAAGGCATAAATAAAAAATAATAGAATTAACTATAAGCTAAAAAAAAAAGTACCTATTCATACTGTGTCTTGGTTCTGGCAAAGGTCTCAGTTGGAAGGTGACTCCTGTATAATGAACATAGTCCCATTTAACAATGGTTGCCTCCATCAATATAAAGGGTGGTTACTGCTAGCCATGTTTATATATTCCTTGTGTTGCCTGAGACCTTTGTTCTTCTCAAGACCTCAAGAATCATCAGCTTATTTCTCTTCACATCATACTGCTGTTCTGGTTTTATTGTTGGAGAAGAAGAGTTGGCCAACTCTTGATGATCATACCCTGCAGGGAGGGAGCTGTCCTGAGGCGTGTGGGGGATCCTTGGTGCCTTGCTCAGGGGTTGCTTTCCAGCCTAGCGCCCCACATCAGCTTTGCCAAGGTCACTTCTCTATCGCTCTGCTGCCTTCTTGCTGCCGCCATCTTCTCTGACACTTCCCTCATGTCTGCCTGCTGAGACCAAGGAAAATGAAGGCAGAATCACACTGCTTTCTTGTGAGGGAGCAGCCTGTCTGCTTTCTGCAGATGGAGTATTGCTGGGGTTCCAGTCAACACGGCTTCTTCTCACAGAGCTGCAGCGCGGTGACAGGGTGTGTTCCACGTGTTTATTTTCATTGATGTCACACTTACGTGTGTGTGAAGTCATGTGAACAGATAGCCTTGTAGTAAGCTGCCCATGTCCTATGTGTCTTCACTCTTGGGGACACCCCAGGAAGAGTCATAGACAGCCCTGATTACAAAATAGAGACTGCTTGTGAAACCAAGCCTGGTGTGTATTTAGCCAACTGCAAGGGTAACAAATTATGTATGAAAAGTTCAGGCTGTGGTCAGAGAGGCCTGTCGGAGTCTCCTTTAGCCTCAGAATAATACACAAAGGGATCTAATTCTATAGGAGTATTTTATTTTCTTCATGAACTAGGGACGTTTTACACTATAGTCACGTGTCACTTAATGTTCACAATATATTCTGTGAAATAGGACGTTACGTGATTTGAATATTGTGTAAACACCATATTATATAGTGCTGCCCAGGAGTTGAAGCATACACTGTTACACAGTAAACTTTTTATTTGTAGGTAGGAATTCACATTAAAATAATGATAGAAAGTACAGTACAGTACATACATAAGCCAGTAGAAAAAAAACCAAAACCACACCCACTGTCATCGAGTCGATTCCGACTCATAGCCAGTAACAGGTGTTTATTATGACGATCAAAACATATGTATTGTAGGTTACCTATGTACTGTACCATTATACACCTGGCAGTGCAATTGCTTCACGTACAAGAGACGTGAGATACATGTGTTGCGTGCGGGAATCTGTGTCCACTATGGCCTGTTCTCTGATTGGGATTTTTGAACTCTGTTTTAGCCTTACGGGACCATGGACATATGTGTAGTCAGACGTTGCCCTAATGGACGTTATGTGAGGCATAGCTATATATCAATACATACTTGGAGGAGCCCTGGTGGTGCAGTGGTTAAGCACTCTGCTCCTAACCTAAGATCAACAGTTTCAACCCACCAGTCACTTCTTGGGAGAAAGCTGTGGCAGTTACTTCCATAAAGATTACATCCTTGGAAACCCTATGGGGTAGTTGTACTCTGTCCTGTAGAGTCACTGTGAGTCAGAATCAACTTGATGGCAATGGGTTTGGTTTTTCCTTTTTTGGTTTAAACATTTTTAGTGAGTTTTTACCTTCAAGTCAAACGCTCATAAGCAAAGTGAATGCCATCCACTGAAAAAAAAAATTTTTTTAAGAATGTTGTATTTTGCACTAGATGTGTTATGAGCAAGTTCTGATTTTATAAATTAGAAAAAAAAAGTTTTCTAATCTTTTGTTAACGTCCAAGAAATTTTCTTTCTCAATCTCATCTCCCCTAAACTTTGTTTTCATCATAGAGTGATTTTTGCACAGTCTCTGAGCCAGGATTCTTTCAGAGAACAGTGTGGGAAAAAGACAGAAAAGCAAAATAATATACCAGAATATACAGGGTGGAAGAGCACAGGGAGAAATTGTATGTTTGATTGTATCTGAGAAATAAACCTAGATCCCAAAGGAGGTGTTCTTTCCACCACAAATTGGAAACAGTTGTCTTTGACTAAGTTTGGAGTTATTATTTTTGAGCGTCAAAACCAGTCCTTGTGCTTACTTACGACAGTAGTATGTAACAATGACTTTTCCCGAACTAAATATTTTCCAGATTGTCTTCCTTCCTTGACTCCAAGATACTATTTAATGCAATCTGTGAAGAAGTATTTGTTACTGAAGTCCAGAAATCTGCACTGTGGCAATGACCGTCAGTTCTTAAATCGTTTTTGATTTTGTGATTGGCTTCTCAGCCAGGGAGAACGCTTGGAAGAGGTGGTGCCAGATCACATTTGCAACTTAAAGACAAGAAGTGTCTGGGCTGCCCCATACCTCTTCAGTGCACCTGGTGCTGCCAATTTCTTAGCCCCTTAAAAAAAAAAAAAAAAAAAATTTTTTTTTTTTTTTTTTTTGAGTCTGAGCGTGACGGGATATTTTAGAGTTAGTTGGAAGCTGGTAGATCCAGATGCTGATGGAAAATATCAGAATTTTGATACATAAAAATGATTTTATCTCCCCTAAACTTTGTTTTCATCAGAGAGTGATTTTTGCACGGTCTCTGCAAGTACTGGTTTGTGGTAATCTTCTGCCTGGGACCTGCACCTTGTCTTAAGGGAGGAGGGAGAGGAGGGGACAGGAGGGAGAAAAGCTGGGGAGAATGTTCCAGATTGCTTACCTGGAAGTGGTTTTTATCTCATGAATAAATGGAATGAAATTAGATCTCATTTAGAAAGAGCCCTACGTAGTAAAAAGAGTGCAAAAAAATATACACATACACTGTTTTTCACCTCTCTGATTGGCAGATATCCAAAATTCTGACAATATAGTACTAGCAAGGGTATGGAAATACAGGCATTCTCAAACATGGTGGATGGTAATGTAAATTGCTATGATGGACAACAGTTTGGCGATATGATAAATATGTATGAAAATTACAAATTACCTTTTGTGCCAGAACTTTTCCAGTTCTGTAGTTTATTGTTTATTATACAGTTTATTGTTTATCATACAGTTTATTGTTTATCTTACAGAAATGTTATTTACTGCCACGATCTTGGTGATTAGCAAAAGACTGAGAATAAACCAGCTGCTGTTTGACTCCGACTCATGACGGCCCTATGTGTGTCAGCATAGAACTGTGCTCCATAGGGCTTTCATGGCTGTGACCTTTTGGAAGTAAATCACTAGACCTTTCTTTCAAGGTGCCTCTGAGCGGGTCTGAAATGCAAACCTGTCTGCTAGTAGTCTAGCACTTAACCATTTGCACCATCCAGGGGCTCCTTGCTCTTCATTAAAAGCCAGCAATCCAGAATCAAGTTGATTCTGACTCATAGCGACCCTATAGGACAGAGTAGAACTGCTCCACAGGGTTTCCAAAGCTGTAATCTTTACGGAAGCAGACTGTCACATCTTTCTCCTGTGGAGCAACTGGTGGGTTTGAACCACCGACCTTTCGGTTAGTAGCCGAATTCAAGAGTTAAATAAACTATGGTGTATTTACCTAATGAGAAGTTATGCAGCCATAAAAATGGAGGAAGTTCTTAATGTCCTGATAAGTTCCTCCAAAGTATATTCTTAAATAGTAATTAAAACAGCAAAAGTTAGAATGGTGAGTATTATATGCTAGCATTTATGTAAAAGGAGAGGGAAAAGAATATAGGTACACATTAGCTTGTATTTGCCCAAAACATCTCCAGGAGGAACCAAAGAAACTAGGAGCGTTTGCCTCATGTGGAGGATGGAGCGTAGTGGCTGATGGACAGGAACGGAAGGAAGCCTTTCGTTGTACAGCCTCTTGTTCCTTCTGAACTTGGAATCATGTCAGTGTATTTAAAGAGCTCTTACAAATGGAACCGTGCCTTAAAAGATGAGGGAAGGTAATTATGAGCCTAGAATTTATATTTGTCAAACTATCAAACAAGCATGAGGGCAAAATAAGGACGTATTTGTGCACCCTGTGTGAAGCAAAATTACTCCACGAGGTACTCAAGCCATATACAAAAAAAGAATTAAGAGGAAGAGGACGGCATGAGGTGAAAGAAGCCGTAGTGGCTTAATATGATGTAAAAGAGGTCAAGACCGCTTTAAAGATGTAAAAAGAGACCCTATCAAGCATCGATGTTTAAAGGATGTTATCTTGAATACGAGAGGATAGCAGACAAGAAATTACGTTTTCTTGTCACGAGTTCAATAACAATACTTGGTTCCACAACAAATAGTTCCATAAGATTAATGTTGTAAATGACATTTTGTGGGGTTAAAATATTTAGGATCAATTTATAAAGAAAATAGGCAAGACAATTATACGTATAGAACAGAATGAAAATGTTATATATTTGGTAACGTACAAATAATGATATAACAACAGAATTTGGGAGGCAGGGGAGGTGGGAGACATGCTCCTAAATTCTTCATCTTTCATAACATGGAGTCAACAGATGACTTTCAAGGTCATAAACCAAGAAAAAGCAGTGAAACTCTTTATTTAAAGCTTGCTTGAAGAAAACAGATAAGGAACGATGCTTATTTCTAGAAAGTGGGTCTGTGTCTGGGCGTGAGGGCTATAAAGATATTCCCAATTTTTGATCTTAGACTTCTTTATAGTTCGAATTTTTCTACCATAGGTGCCTACTCCTCATTTATTGGCTATCTCATTATCTGACATTTAGCACTTATGACAATAGTAGAAAATCTACTATTTTGCACATTAACAACTTATTTCTGGTAGTAATAAACACCAAGGTGCAACGCAAGAGTAGTGGTGGCTGTGATGGTTAAGGTTATGTGTCCACTTGGCTGGGACAAGATTTTCAGTGGGTTGACAGTTATATGTTGATGTAATTTGACAGTTATGTGTAATTTGGCAGTTAAGTAATGATGTAATCTACTTCCATTTTGAGATCTGAAGTGATCATTTTTACATAACATCACTTTTTGCATAACAACCTGGTCTTTGGAACCTAACCATGTCAATAAGTGAGGAATGGGTATATATATTGGTACAACTTAATAATAACAACTATAAAATACCTCTCATATATGTGTATGTATATATAAAGTATATTTACGTATATATGTATGTAGTATATACATATATCTCTATATCCCTGTGGTACAATGGTTAACTGTTAACTGAAATGTCAGCGGTTTGAACCCACCAGGTGCTCTGCAGGAGAAAAGGCCTGGCAGTCTGCTCCTGTAAAGATTATTGCCTAGGAAACCCTATGGGGCAGCTCTACTCTGTGCTATAGGATTGCAAGAGTTGGAATCGACTTGATGGCAGTGGGTTTGGTTTGGTGTATATATACACACATGTATATTTGGTGTGTGTGTGTATATATATATAATTATATAATATATGGAAACCCTGGTGGTGTAGTGGTTAAGAGCTATGGCTGGCTACCAAAAGGTTGGGGGTTCAAATCCACCAGATGCTCCTTAGAAACTGTATGGGGCAGTTCTACCCTGTCCTATAGGGTCACTATGAGTCAGAATTGTCTTGATGGCAATGGGTTTATATAATACATAATTTTTATTTTAAGGAAGCCCTAGAAAAATACAGTTTTTCTCTCTCTCTCCACCTCCCACTAGAAGCTCTGAATGTGAGTTGAATTTTTACTAGAAAAAGGGAACTGACTTTATTTGCTTTGCCCATGTCTCAAAGGTGAGCTCTGCTGTTAGGTGAATTTAGAGGAAGCAGATGTGTTTTTTTTCATGCATGATTACTATCCAAGCATGTAGCAGAAATGCCCGTGTGCCGTCACGCATGTCTGCTTGTGAAGCCCAGCTCTTTGTTGTGAGCTGTTTTTCTCTTTGTGGTTTCAAACCCAAGGCTTGCATGTTGGCTGTAGTTTAAACCCAGAATCACTTGTTCTGGGATTTGGGGCAGGGGGCGTGGGCTCTCCTGGGTTGGAAACTATCTCTCATGTGACATGAAGACTAAGGTGATGCATCAGAGACGTTCAGGCCACTGTGCAGGAAGGAAACTCTGTCTGTTCTCTTTATAGACATTTTCTCTGCCCGGCCATTTTGCCAAAAATATTAATTGCTTTAATAAAACTGTTTTCCACTATCATTTGTTCCCCCTATTTTCACATCATAAAACCAAAAATTTGAAGGCAAGTATTTCTGTGACTTAAAGCAAATATATAATAAAAAAATTAAAAACAACAACATTAAAAAAATAGATAATAGCAAGTGTTGGTGAAGAGGTAGAGAAATCGGAACCCTCAGACCCAGCTAGTGGGAATGTAAAGTGGTGCGGCCACTGTGGAAAACAGTTTGGTGGTTCCCCAAAAAGTTGAACATAGATTTACCATATGCTCCATGATTCCACTCCTAAGTATATACCCAAGAGAATCGAAAACATAGATCCACACAAAAACTTAGACACTGACATTCGTAGCAGCACTGTTCATAATAGCCAAAAAGTCAAAACAACCCAAATGTCCTCACTGATGAATGGGTAAATAGAATGTGGTATAGCCATACAATGGAATATTATTGGGCTATGAAGAGAAATGAAGTACTGATGTAGTACGTACACAATATGGATGAACCTTAACAAGCATGCTGAGTGAAAGAAGCCAGTCATAAAGGACTGCCTGATTCCATTTATTTGAAATGTCCAAAATAGGTAAATCTATAGAGGTAGAAGGAAGGTCAGTGGCTGCCAGGAAATGGGAGGAAAGGGGAATGAAGAGCAACTGCTAGTGGGTTCAGGCCTCTTTTTAGGGGGATGAAAATGTTCTAAAATTGATTGTGGTGATGGTTGTGTAACCCTGTGAATACATAGAACCCATTGAATTGTATGCTTTAAATGGGTGCATTTTATGGTACTCTAATTATTATTATTTTTTAATTATACTCAATAAAGCTGTTAAAACCGCAATAATCAAAACACACACAAGCAAATGTGTAATAACTTTATAGCAGAAAGTGGCAGGCTAAAGGTGTGGCTGTGTAGGGCTGGTTTTCCAGTGCCAGGATATCCCAGGTGTTCCACCTTTTCCCCAGGTTCTTCCTTGGGTCATGTTGTAACTCGACTGGAAAATGAGGAGCACCGGGTTAAAAGCGTTGCCAATCTGTGAGATTCCCTTTCATGACGGATGGCGTTTCCCAAGCTGAGTTTTGTTTTTTTTGTGATGTTTTACTTGGACCCATGCTTGCTGAGCCTCTCCTGTTGACTGGGCCCGGTAGGTGTGGCACTGATGGAGATGGAGGGGCTCCCCTCCCCGGGGAGGGCACAAAGCCCACTCAGGGACAGAACTCTGTGTCCTCCATCTTCACTGTTTCCAGGAATTCTCACTCTTCCTGAGCCTTCTCTCATGTCCTCCCCTTAGTTTTCCTGCAGCTTTTTCTTTCTTTCTTTCTTTTTTTAAATCTCAGAATATTCCTACCATTTTCTGTTTCTTTTATTTTTCTCCACTCTTCTCAGCTCCTTGGAATTCTCACCCTCTCCCCCCTTTGAATGATAACCTATTGGAAATTGCTGTGCAATTATTAGATCAAAACATAAACGAGCAGAAGACTGGGAGCAAGATGGTGGGAGGTGTGAAGGAAGCGTAAATCCTTGTAGTTCGTTACTGATGGTTAGGCTGAGTTCCTTAGCGTCTTTAAGTTGCTGTTTTAGTAATAACTTTACACGGACATAATGACATTTTCAGTCCCTGTTTATTTTCTGTGACTCTCCCTGGCTTTGCTTTCTAGAAGCTTATTTATTGCTCTTAGTAACCAGGTAACATTTTACCATATGAAAATTAATTGAGGGAGTTGCAATATACAAATTTATTGAGATCTATTAAGTATTTCCTTCAAACAAGGAAGTCACAGGAAGTATGGCCCTCTGGAGAATTCAGAGATACTTTAAACTCATTTCTTTTCTTTAAGGAGTTTACACTTTAGGAGGGGAAAGAGAATATTTAAGGCAATATAAGATAATTACTGTAGAAGTGATACAAACCAACTGCTAGGATAGCTCAAATGAGAGAAAAATCACTTATGGCTGGGTTGATCAAAGAAGGCTTATAGGAAGCAAGTGATTATTGGTGTGGGCCTGGCAGTGTGAGCAAAATATATTTATAAATATATAAATATGTAATTGCTAGTATACTAAATTGAGTTGTTAAACAAAACAAGTCATACAGTAGTGTTTCTTTAATCTAAAAGCATGTTAATAAATTAACTTTGTTGCTGAGAATATACACAGCAAACATACAAACATACACACCAATTCAGCTGTGTCCGTGTGTACCATTCGGTGACATCGATTACATTTTTTGAGTTGTGCAACCATTCTCATCCTCCTTTTCTGAGTTGTTCTCCCCCTTTTAACATAAACTTATTGGCCCCTAAGATTCCTGTCCAGTCTTTCAAGTTGCTATTGTCACTTTGATCCCATATACAGAGTTCTTAAAACAGCATAATTCTCAAGGCAGCCAGTTTTTACTAGTTAAGCTAAACTATTGTTTGGTTTTAAGAAGACTTCAGGGAATATTTTTGGCTTAAGGGTTCAAGGTGATCTCAGGGGAATAGTTTCAGGGGTTCATCCAGCCCCCATGGCTCCAGAATGTCTGGAGTGCATGAGATTTTGAAATTCTCTTCTGCGTTTTCCCACTTGTGATCAGAATTCTTCTATGGAGTCTTTGATCAAAATGTTCAGTAACAGTAGCCAGGCACCATCCAGTTCTTCTGGTCTCATGGCAAAGGAGGCAGTTGTTCATGGAGGCAATTAGCCACACATTCCATATCCTCCTCCTATCCCTGACTCTTTCTTCCTCTGTTGCTCCAAGTGAATAGACATCAATTATTGTGCCTTGGATGGCCACTTGCAAGCTTTTAAGACCTGAGGCAGTTATCAACGAACTAGGAGGTAGAACCTAAGCATTAAACATTCTGTTATTATAATTAACAGAAATGTTCCGTGAAACCATGGCCTAAACCTCCAAACCAAGAAACCAAATCCCGTGAGGTTTTTGGCTATACATAAGCAACCTCAGCAGCTACTCTTTTTTTTTTTTTTGTCACTGTTGTAAATATGCCTATCACACAACTTTCACCAATTCAACTTTTTGCAAGTATGCAACTTATTGATGACAATTGCAGTATTGACTGTGCAAGCCTGCCCTTAATCAATGCAATATTTCCATCACCGTTAGCCACCGCCACCCCCCCGCCCGGTAACCATTAATAAACTTTGGTCTCTCTACATTTGCCTTTTCATATAAATGAGGTCATATAATATTTGACCTTTTGTGATTGACTTAATTCGCTCACTTTTACAAGTCTCCTTTGATGTATTATGTACTTATGTGTATATCTATCTAGCTATCATCTGTTGTCTGTCTAAATGATAGTATAGCACATGACTTATTGTCCTAAGTACATAATAATTATAATAATAACTAATATTGAAATAGTGTTTTAAATGTGTTAAGACCTGTTCTAAGGGTTTACACATATTGACTCATTTAATTAAAAACACTTATTACTCTTCACTATTACAGATGGGAAACCGAGGCATAAGAGGTCAAGTAGCTTGTCCAAGGTCACACAGCATGTAAGTGCTAGAGCCAGATCTTCAGATCATGCAGGCTGACTCCAGAACCTCCTCTTAACCATTGTGCTGTACCACCTCTCTCTCTCATACGTGTACATATACAGTTCTCTAGTGAGTATTTATTGAAGACTCACCTTGTGCTAGGCAATGGGCAAGGCAGATATGGTCATGGAGCTTACAGTGTGGTTGAAGGACAGTGAAACAAGTCATTTAAATAAAAAGTGTTGTAACTGGAAAAACAAGGATTAATGAGACCATATACAAATAGACATATGTTGTTTAGATTTCTATTCCCCCCCTTTTTTTTTAAATATAAAAATCAGAATAAAACAGATTAGCAGCTTTAGTGCTTAACCGCTACGCCACCAGGGTTTCCAGGAGGGAGGGAGGAGGCTTAAATTTAAGGCTACCCGGAAGCAGCACCTCTTTCCGCCTTCTTTATCTGCCTCGTAAGATGAATCCCTGTTTGTGCTCTTCTTCAGCTGGCAGAACTCCTGGGCAGAGCTCTCTCTTTGGGTCTTTGGCCATCTTGGGTCATAAGTTAGGGTGGGCACCTTGGCCTCTTTACCCAAGATCTCAGGGCTTATTATGGTTTTCAACAAATATCCCATGAATGGTTGGATGGTGGCCCTAGTCCAAGGTTTGTTATCTGGAAATAGCAGGTTTACTGGAAAAAAAAAAAGACATTCACAGAATCAGACTGTGAGGGCTACTGTCCTGTTTCCTTTTGTTCAGCCTCCCTTGAAGAAGTTAATTGCCACTGAAGTGCAATGCATTAGTGATGGCAATATAGTGTCCTGATTTGTCCCTCAGCAGTGGTTCGTTCAGCTAAACAACATATTTAACATTGGCTCCTATTTTTAATCCAAGATCAAGACTAAACCGGTTGCCATCAAGTCAGTTCCACCTCATGGTGACCTAATGTGTGTCAGAGAACTGTGCTCCATAGGGTTTTCAATGGCTGATCTTTCAGTAGACCGACAGGCCTTCTTTCCACAGTGCCTCTGAGTGGACTTGAACTGCCAACCTTTTGGTGAGCAGCCAAGTGCTTAACTGTTTTCGCCACCCAGGGACTCCATTTTCATACAGTGGTTCTCAAACCTTGGCATTCTTTAGAATCACCTGGGGTGCTTGTTAATATCCGGTGGTACTTCCCACAGAGGTTGTAATTCAGAGGGCTTGGGGTTGGGCCCAGTCATCTTTGTTTTTAACAAGCATGTAAGTATATAAAAGAAACCCTGGTGGCGTAGTGGTTAAGAGTTACGGCTGCTAACCAAAAGGTCGGGAGTTCGAATTTACCAGGCGCTGCTTGGAAACCATATGGGGCAGTTCTGCTCTGTCCTATAGGGTTGCTATGAGTTGGAATTGACTTGATGGCAATGGGTTTGATTTTTGGCTTTAAATGTATAAAAGCAACCAAGAGATTCTGATCCATACTGAAGTCCGAGAAGCTTTGTCTTACATGGTATATTTTAAAAGCCCTCTTGGAACAGATTCTCTTCAGATAGGCCAGGATTGTATGATGTCAGCTTGATAGTAGTGCTGAAACTGGCTCCCACCAGCAGGAAAAGAGCCCATTGTTAAATTTGCAGGAATTTTTTGAGCTGCTTGTTAAACACAGCCACCAGTAAAAAATTTCATCGTATAAACTTACAATCAAATGCATTATATTAACATCAAAGATAATAAATACTTAAAATTCATGAATTCCTAATGATTTTACTAGTATCTCTTATCTCAAGGTGATCTATGTCTCTTGCATCTGTGTGGTGGAAATATGATCTAATGTGTGCCACTGCACATTGCTTCCGAGTTCTGTGTTGGACTTCACATTGGTGGCTTGATATCCATCACGGTAAGAGTATTTACACCACAGAAACCAGCAAATGCTACAAATTAGGGCTTAATTTGTTTTGTTGATTGTCTAGGCTTTAGAAAGTGATGAAGAAAATGCTAACAATGCAGATTAAACTTAAAAGACTTTTGTGTCTGTAGCTGTTACATTGTGAATAGCATCAAAAATAGAGAAAATATTCTTCCACTATTCGAAAACTGTTATCTGATCCGATGAAGTTGCCCACGACATCGACGAATGAGTGACGTTCCAACATACGGAGTGCTGAAGTTGAAAAAGGTTTCAGTCTAATTAAGATAATTTTTATTAGTGGGAGAAATAGGTTAGCAGTAGAGACACGTCAGAATGAATGATAATCCATTCATTGGGGAAAGGGTTATCAGATTGGGATGTATGTAACGCCATTTGTCAAATCATGGTTACACCTCAGTCATCAATTGGCTATGGATATAGAAGTTTGACAAAAATCACTGAAAGGTTTCTGTGAGATTCAGTGAGCTGTATGGAATTTACAATGAATAATAAAAAAAAAATACAATGAGTGTTGTTGTATATTTCATTATTGTTTGTAAACTGTGTGCTGCACATCTTTTATGTTAGTAAAATTTATAATAAACTTACATAAGTATGTAAACCCCACCAAACCTGTTGCCGTTGAGTCGATTTCAACTCATAGTGACCCCTCTTAGGGCAGAGTAGAACCGCCCCATAGGGTTCCCAAGGAGCGGCTGGTGGATTCGAGCTGTCGACCCGAACTGTCGACCTTTTGGTTAGCAGCCATAGCTCTTAACCACCGTGCTAATAGGGGTCCACATAAGTATATATAGAGTGTATTTCTTTTTTTTCTGGGGAGCACTGGTGTGATTAACACACCACTCCCTTAGGGGAGCAGTCCCAGAATTGGCCTTTTTCCTATCAAGACAATTGGCTTTGAATTAAAACATCACATAGGTTAAGGAAAGTTGTTTTTCCTCATTATCCGTTTGTTCTCTCTGTCTTCCTCCGGAGACTTGAAACTGTTGGGAGACAATTTACCGTGGTCTTCTCTCATTTCTTTATGTCTTGTGAACACAGACATGGATTGTCTTCGTCCTACATTATGCCTTCAATGATATTTGCATAGGGAACAGCTTTGGAAGACAGAGATTGTGTCTCCCTCTGGAGCAAAGGGAGGTTTGTTTACTCTCCACTCTAATGAACGTAGCATCTCCCTCTGGGGCAAAGGCCAGTGGTTGGGTTGCCACTGCCCATCATAAAAGATTCGGGTTCACAAAGCTCAGGGTTCTACTCCTGTAATGCCTCAGACTGCACGTGCAGGCATCATCTGGCCTTCGGTGTCACTCTATGGGATGGGGTGATGGAAACAGTGCAAATGCAGATACCCTGGCTACTGCCGTTGCTCTGAGTAATAAAGTTCTTTGTCGTAGACCCAGGAGTCTCATGTCTTTTGCCAGCACCCATTGAAACTGTGGCAGCTAACTTCTTAGCTTGCAAAACTAAAACCAAACCTGTTGCTGTTAAGTGGATTTCGACTCATAGCGACCCTATAGGACAGAGTAGAACTGCCCCATAGAGTCTCCAAGGAGCGGCTGGTGGATTCGAACTGCTGACCTTTTGGTTAGCAGCCGAACTCTTTAACTACTGAGCCACCAGGGCTCCCGTTAGCTTGCAAGGAGGATAAAATTCCAGATCTTTCTCGTTCTTGATGGAAATCAGTGTTTCTCAACCCTGGTTGCACACTAGAACTAACTGGGGAGCTTTTTAATAAAGACTAATGTCTGGTCCCCCTCGTGCACCCCTTCCCAAACAAGGAATTGGAATCTCTGGGGGTTGGGTCCAGGTATTAGTCTTTTTTAGAATGCTCCCCTGGTGGTTGTAATGTGTAGCCATTGTGGAGAATCATTACTTTAAATGTTTGAGTGAAATGTAAAAATAACTTGGGTGAATTACCTCAGATTCTAATTATTAAATGCAGACTAAATGTCTTGTCTTGTATGCATTAGACACTCAAGAAGGAAATTAATAGCCTTCAGGAGAGGCATATGAAGAAAATTGCTGGTTTTGTTGCCACAGGGAATGTGTTAAATATGAAAATTTATACACAGTATAGGGATGCTTCTTTGTTCATCTGTGAATTCAGAATAATGGGCTCATTTTAAGTCTTTCTTTTGCCTTCTTTCTTGTATCATTATTCCATGAGTGTTTTTTGGCCTTCAGTAAAATTATGATCTTGAATACATAGAAATATTTGAATTTTTAACAGTCACACATCTGTTGAGGAGTGTCTGTTCTATGACTCTTACCATTATTTTAATTTATTATTATCTATTTTCTATTATATCAGGTGTATATTTAAATGGGCTTAAGCAAAAGGAAGCAGAGTTAAAACCACCTTATAAATTTTTCTGCACTAGTTTCTTGGTGTATTCCTGAAGTATTCCTGTTCCCATTTATCTCAGGAATTGAAGTTTTTTTCCCCAGTGACTCATTTATTTTTTATTACAGTATAAATATAAAACTATATTTATAGATTATTACTAATTAGATTCTACTCTGTCCTATAGGGTCTCTATGAGTCAGAATCAACTTGACAGCAGTGGGTTTTTTATGAGGAACAAGAATGGCAAATGTTGGGTTACCATGGCAGATTGGCGGGCACTTCCGGAGTACTTATCGACTGGAAGAACTTTGTTAAAATTTGAAGTCTCGGGGTGGGTGGGAATAATATATGAGTAATTTTAAACTCTCTGTGTTATTGGAATAGACCGAGGCTGAAGGTCACACTAGCATTTGGTGCTTTGGCATAATTCCTGGACCAGTTTATCATCCGGCTGACCTGTACTGTACTCCTAGCTTTATCTGTCCCAGTACAAGTCTCTCAAAAAATGTTTAGCGATTCTTTGGGCTTCTTGGGACTTGTGCTGCCTTGTGACGTGGCAGATCTTAAAACAACTATCCTGTCCCATAGTCATCGTCGTTAATACAGCCTTTGCATCAAGTATAAGAGAAGAGCATTGGTTTAGACCAGGACTTCTCAACCTGAGTACTGTTGACATTTTGGGCCAGATAATTCTTTGTGTGTGTGTTGGGGCGGGGAGGGGGTGGCTGTCGTGTGCGTTGTAGGATGTTCAGCAGCATCCCTGACCTCTACTCACTAGATGCCAGTAGCATCTCCAAAGTTGAGACAACCGAAAATATCTCTAGTTATTGCCAAATGCTCCCAGGGGACAAAAATTGTCCCTGTATGAGAACCACTACTTGAGACACTGTCGAGTCCACTCCCCCTAATAAACAAAGTGGGCACCTATTAGCTACTCATACCTTTTCTTCACCATCAGTTAGTTTCATTCTCCATGTGGCAAACATTTCAGTTCTATTAAAATTGAACACATTACTTGAGAGGGGTTAAAATCTAGCGCTCATCATCACCTAGTATAGAGCAGAATCTTTTGGGTGTGGGTCCCAGGATAAGTCTCTTTTGATGAGTGGTGGTGGTGAGTGTATAGATGAAGGTTAGTGTGAGTGGTAGGAGGTGGGGGATGGTGGACACCTATGGCATTTTTCAGGGGATTAGAAGGGAGGTTTGGATACCCCCAAATAGCAGATGTCCAGATATCAAAGCTATTCTCACCCTGATCATATGTGAGACCATGGCTCTCAATCTTGGTGTGTCACAATACAGTGACTGATGTTTGGAATCAAACTGCTGAGTCCATCTGGTCTTTGTGCATGTATTAGTTGTACGTTCTCTCCCTCCCTTCACCTCCATCCCCAGTCCTGACTTCTGCCCTAGAGTTGGAGCTTGAACGTGGGCAGGAGAACAACCACTTATAAAAACCTGCCCTGTGCTGTTAGGTCTTCTACATACATAGTGTCATGGAGTCTTCCCGATAACCCTTCAAATTGAGAAATCACCCCATTTGACCCCTGGGGAATCTGAGGCTCAGAGAGTTTAAGTAACCTTGCCGTAGATCACAGAGCTAGTACTTGGTAGACCCCGGGTTCCAGCTCGTGTGCTTCTCTCCTGCCTCCCTACACCATCCTGCTGGTGATGTTTCTAGGAGCCTCTCGCCTAGAAGGCTTCCCTTCTCTTCCTCAACACTGCATCTACCTCCCTTCCTGGGAAAGCGGGGTGGTGTCATGGAGAGAGCCCTGGAATGGGAGCCAGAAGGCCGGGCTCCAGTCCAAGCTTGGCAAATCCCATCTGGGATTTGCCTCTGGGAACCTCAGTTTTCTCATTAGCGTGAAGATAAAACAGGTTCTGTCTACCTCACTTGACTGGTGGAGTGACTCATAAGGTTGGCTTGGATGATAAACATGAAAGCAGAGTGGTAACTCTAAGGTCTTAGACAAATGTGATTTCCAATTTCTTATCAGATTTTGCCTTTTTGTGGAAATCTTTCTTGGGTCTTTCAGGAAGTTGCTTATGTATGCCAGGGGTCATATGAATAAAGTTCACTTTTTAGTGTCTTTGAGACTGTGTTTTCAGGGATTTTAAGTGGCAGCTCAGAATACTTTTGGTAGTAATAAACACCTGCTCTGTTGAAGGCCTCCTTATCTTTTACCATTTTACGACAGCCACTATCAGGCAGCAGACTTTTGGACTCTATCTCTCATCAGTCAACTTGGATGTATAACCCGCTTGTCACATAGAGGATCTGGCTGAGGTGGGGAGGTGAGGTGGGGCAGGTGGAGGTGGGAAGACAGCCCACTAAGTCATATCCCCAGAGGGCTTACCATTTAGGGCTGGGTGGGGGAGGCAGGAAGTGAGTTCACTTGTGCAGAGAGGATGAACAGTACTGAACCGCATGAGCTGATGGCCACGTGAATGATATTGTCAGTGATGGAAAGATAGAGAAGGGGAGCATTCTGTGACCTTTGGAGATGTCCACTCTAGCCCACGTGGGTCACTGAGTGCTGCTGTGTTTTACCTTTCTGTTTAACTGAGACCCACAGATCAGAATCCTACCTTCAGTATTCATTATAGAGCCAAGGATAGATTTCCTTAAAATGACACAATTCCTGATAGGACATTTCATCTTCTGAATGCTTAATTTTTTTTCATTATGTACGTAGTTGTCAGTGTACCTAGTGTAAGCCTGTGAGCCCATCACCCAGCCTAAGAGCAAGAACACTATCTACTGTATATTCTCTACTGGTCTTAATAAAGGACCCCTGGTGGCACAGAGGTCAAAGCTGTCAAATGCTGACCAAAAGGTCAGTGATTCAAAGCCACCATGGGCTCCACCGGTGAGAGTTGGGGCAGTCTGCTTTCGTAGAGATTTACAGCCTTGGAAACCCAGTGGGGTCACTATGAGTCGGAATTGACTCAACAGCAGTGGGCTTGGTATGGTGGGTCTTAATAACCATTTAGATGGGAGAATGTAGCGCTCAGTGAAAAAATTGGTTGTTTCATAAACAAAGTGTTAGTTTCTAAGGAATCCAAAAATATTCACTCAACACAACATTTTGAAAATTAAAGGAAACGAGTGGTTTCATTTTTTTCCTTTTCCCTTTTTTTTTTACTTAATTTTGCAGCTTTTATTTCAGGATTGAGTTATTGTCCCCAAACCCCACGTTCATTTCTAGCTTAATTGGAAAAGCACAAGAGAATATAGAGCTCGCATTTTTTCCCGGTGGGAACAGACAGAGAGCAAAATTAGCTAATACATTGCATGTTTTAAGTTGCTGGAACAGTTGAGTTCAATTCAAAATTGAAGAGGTAAATAATACGGGCACGTGCTGTTGTCTATGCAATCAACCCGAAGATAGGGACGTGGATGATATTCCTTCTAATATTCTTTTTGGTGTTTTTAGGCTTTTGCTTCATGTCCGGGAACGTAAGCTGTAGTTTAGATTTTCTGAGGTCTCTCTCCCATCTTCTGTGCACTCGTGATCATTAGATGAAAGCAGAGAAACATTCAAGGTGTTCCAGCAAGTTGTAATTACTGTTTTGGCAGCACGGGATCTCAGCAATTAATCAAGGAACACTTGCATTAAATGATGTACAGCCTGTGAGTGGAGATTGCCACCTTCCCTGCCCCCAGCACCTTACGATGTTGGCAGTCAGAGGGGAGTGGGTAGAGCAGCAATTAGTGTGTGCGTGAAAGCTGCTCTGTTCTTGAGGGGGCCATGTGAGCCAAGCTGAGTGCCAGTGTGGGAGCCACAGAGTTCCCTAATAGCAGCAGGCAGGGTGGGTCCACCCCTAGATTTGTAGTTATAGAGGCATCACAAACCTTTGCCCCAAATTATCTCCCCATTCCCTGCTTCCCTGACCTGCCACAGGACTCCATCCAACCAGAAATTTCCATTGTTCAAGGTGAACCCAAATGCCTCTTAGATTGGTTGGGGAGCTTGAACCTTCTCCTCTGTGTGGGTTGCACCTTGGCTAACAGAGAGCCGAGCTCTGAAGAACTGAGGCACAGGACAGACTGGATGTGGAGAGGGAGCTCAGGGGAGAAGGCACACTCACATGGGTTTGGGGAGCCCTGGGAAATCTGGGGCAGCCAGGTAGCTGTGAGGGTCCTTGTGTTTCTACTTAGGTAATATTTCTATCAAATGTTTTGGGTAGCAGTAGTTCTTTATAGTGATGGTTTTTGGTAGTCACAATGCAACGAAAGACCTAAGCTAGTGGGAATCATATACCCAGATACCTCCAGGGCAGGACAGGTCCTGCATATGAATACAGCAGGCCAAGTGCCATCTGTGGCAAAATGGATGTACCTGCTGGAAAGTGGGCAGCTGCTACCCAGGGTCAACATTATTACCACAAGGGATGTGTGCCAAGAGTCTGCAGGAGGGGTGGGGATTTTGGATTTTTTAAAAAGTGAAATCTATTTTTAAATGTTGTCAACTAATCCAAAATTTTAAAAACCATTATGCAGGGAACACATATATGTCTCAGTGTTGACTTCAGCTAAGGGCCACCAGACGTCTGAGTAGATACACTCACAGAGAGAAGACAGATTCTTCAGTGACAACAGTAGGGCCAGCCCAAGGTCACCACAGCTAAGAGGGAACCGTCCAGTCACGGGCATCATAGATTTGTGTATTTATTGTGATGACTTTCTGACAGATGATGGAAAAGTTCCTTATGCTAACAAGCTTAGTATATTGCAACACTCTCCTGGCAAATGGGAATCAAAGGTCTTGAGCAAGTGGCACCTTTTCTAGTTCATAAAAAGATAAGAGGTAGTGGAAGTCTAGGATGAACATCATTGCCTAAGGCTGAGGTGTATTCCTTAGGCCTATCTGCGGGCACATCAAGAATAGAGCTACAACATGCCAGCAGTTCTTGGTCTGATGCCCATCTTTACAAAGCAAAGCAATGAACCATGCCTCCTGGACACTGAAGCTAGAGCTTTATTTAATTGCCTTCATTAGAGTCTGTTAGTTTAGTAATTGATATTAAAAATAACTGTCTTGGACCTTAAAATTGTAAACACAAGTGGAATTCATCATAATGACAACATTATGCTACTACTTGTCCCTAATATTTACCATGGCACCAACATATTTGGATTGAGTGGGTGATCAGGAAGTGTTTGATTTGTGGTCATTGTTGGCCCTGAATAGATGTTCCTGGACGTTAAGCCCTGCGAGTTGCCGTCATCCAGCTATTGATGGCACATGTCAAGTTTACGTGTTCCCTCATTCCACTTATGGTTTTTTGCACGCATATTACTACTTTATTATTTTTGAAAAGATAATTCATGCGTATGCTATCAAAATCAAAAGGTACCAATTTGTATGTAGTGAAAGTTAGTCTCCATTCTCTTCCCTGTTCTCCAAGCCCACGCTTGCAGTCCCCACGACAAGTTTCCATCTATGCTTCCTCAAAAGGCCATATGATTGTCATGGATTGAGTTGTGCCCCCCAAAATATCTGTCAACTTGGCTAGGTCATGATTCCCAGCATTGTATGATTGTTTGCCATTTTGTCATCTCATGTGATTTCCCTACGTGTTGTAAATCCTGTCACTACGATGTAATGAAATGGATTAGTGGTAGTTATATTGATGAGATCTAAAAGATTTGATAGTGTCTTAAGCCAATCTCTTTTGAGATATAAAAGACAGAAGCAAGCAGAGGACATGGGGGACCTCATACCACCAAGAAAGCAGTGCTGGGAGCAGAGTGCATCCTTTGGACCTGAGGTTCCTGCATTGAGATGTTCCCAGACCAAGGGAGGACTGATGACAAGGACCTTTCTCCAGAGCTGACAGAGAGAGAATGCCTTCCCCTGGAGCTGGCACCCTTAATTCAGATTTCTAGCCTACTGGACTGTGGGAGAATAAACTTCTCTTTGTTAAAGCCATCCACTTGTGGTATTTCTGTTATAGCAGTACTGGATGACCAAGACAATGATATATGTGTTAAAGTGACCCCTGGACATCTATTGGATATTTTATTGCTGGATTAATAGTATTTTTTAAATTATAACCAATGTGCATGAAGGGAAAGGAAGTGAAATGCCACTTTATCTAGTGATATATGAGTATTTTGAAACTAAAGAAATTGTGTATGTTCTGGTTGCTTCAAAGCTTCGTGGCTTAAACACAACCATTCTATTATAGCTCATGATTTTTTGGATCAGGAATTTGTGTCCTATGATATGGGCAGGATTTGGCTGGGTAATTCTTTAGTTCCATGCAGCATAGATGGAGGTGATAGCATTCAGCCAGTGGGTGGGCTGGTCTGTAGAGTCTAAGACAACCTCATATGCCTGGTGCCTTGGTGAAGATGGCTGGAGAGTTGCACTCACCCGGGGCTGTCAACTGGAGCACCTATTCATTGTCTCTCTGGTATGGTCTGACTTCTTACTTGGTAGCTCAGGGCACCCAGAGAGAGAGTTCTGAGAGACTAGGGTGGGAGTGCAGAACTTCTTCTGACCTAATCTTAGACGCCATGCTGAATCACTTCTGCCAAATTCTTTTGGTCAATCAAGTCACTATGGCTAGCCCCAATTCAGAGGGAGGGAGCAGTAGAAAAGAAGTTGTGGCAATCTTTAATCTACCACAGTGTATTTGGAAATTATCTTTGAAAGTGAATAATACATACTCTTACACCCCTACTCAGCAGGTCATCTCATTCATTCATTCATGAAAACATTTATAGAATGTGTATTATTTGACAGACACTGTTCTAGGTTCTGGAAAACAAAGCAGAAATAAGATGCAGTCTTTGCCTTGAGGAATTCACAGTCAGGAGGGAAGATGGACAAGTGAACAAACAAGTGTAGTCAGGTATTACAGGTGTCAGGACTGAAGGATGTGGGGAAACAGTGGACAGACAACCAGTTCATCTGAACAGGCCAGTAGGGGTAACCCTACGCCTCCAGCTATTCAGAAGATCCATCCACCCTGCTATCCTTGGGGCTTGAAGAACTTCTGCCCTGTATGAATGAGGAACTGTAAAGTTAGGGAATCCCCAACACCACCTTCAGTTTTGACACCAGTTGCAAATTTGGGGTCCCGAAGACCACCCTCATGACATAGTGGTTAAGTGCTATGGCTGCTAACCAAAGGGTCGGCAGTTCAAATCTGCCAGGCGCTCCTTGGAAACTCTCTGGGGCAGTTCTACTCTGTCCTGTAGGGTCGCTATGAGTCAGAATTGACTCGATGGCACTGGGTTTGGGTTTTTTTGTTTGTTTGTTTGTTTAAAACCACCCTCGGGTGCGATAATTTGCTAGGACTCAAACTCATTGAGAGCTGGTATACTCATAGTTATGGTTTATTACATCAAAAGAATACAGATTAAAATCAGCCGAGGGAAGAGACACATGAGGCAGAGTCCGGGAGAGGTCCAAGTGCAGGGCTTCCAGTTGTCCTCTCCTAGTAGTTGTGGGCAGTGCTAACTTTTGTTAGCAATGATGTGGGACAATATTCATGAAGTATTGCAAACCAGGGAAGCTCACCTGAGTCTTGGTGTCCAGAGTTTTTATTGGAGGTTGGTTACATAGATGTTATTGACCGCCTGCATGGCTGATCTTAGTTTCCAGTCCCTCTGGAGGTCAAGCTGATATGTGTGTTCCAAAACTTGCACTATAAATCACATTTGTAGGATTAGACTATATGACATGGCCCAAAGACCCCAGATAAACAAGGGCACTCTTATCAGGCAGTACATTCCAGGGACTTAGAGCTTACATCCCAGGGCAAAGGCCAGACCTCTTTTTGGGCAAGGTTAATTCTTTACTGCACAGTAATCCTGGGGAATCAGTATGGAGTTTGTTCAAGGACTTGAGTGACAGCAGCTATTGAGTTGCTACTACTATGACTGTTATCATTTCAGATCTTATCCCATTGCTTACCTTCGGATTCCTGGCTCTCTAGATGTTGTAAGAAACCCAGTTGTGAGATGAGGTATTAAGTTGTAGAAATGCTTGTGAAGTGGAATTAAGGAGATCAGCAAAAAGCTGCTCCTCCTTAACTTAGCACCCACCTTGTCTACTGATAAACCTTTCACAAAGTTAGAATTATATATCATGCTTCCACTTTTATTGATGAACAGTATAAGAAGTAACCGCATGAAGAATGTTTCTGCATCTTTTGTAAATTATTGTGGAAGACATTGCCCAGTCCACCATTTAATGTCTCTTGTGTAAGAATTCTAGCAATAAAGTTCTCTAAATTTTTTTTTCTCTTGGAAATTTGGTATTAAAAAAAACAACAGCAACAGCAAAAACAACAAATTATGAGAATCTTACTAATGAAGATCAAAGACCACAGCCTTCAATATGAATTGCACCTCAGCATAAAGAAAACAAAAATCCTCACAACTGGACCAATGAGCAACATCATGCTAAATGGAGAAAAGATTGAAGTTATCAAGGATTTCATTTTACTTGGATCCACAAATCAACAGCCATGGAAGCAGCAGTCAAGAAATCAAAAGACGCACTGCATTGGGCAAATCTAATGCAAAGGACCTCTTTAAAGTGTTGAAGAGCAAAGATGTCACCCTGAAGACTAAGGTGCGCGTGACCCAAGCCATGGTATTTTCAATCACATCATATGCATGTGAAAGCTGGACAACAAATAAGGGAGAAGGAAGAAGGAAGAAGAGTTGACATCTTTGAATTGTGGTGTTGGTGAAGAATATTGAATATACCGTGGACTGCCAAAAGAACTAACACATCTGTCTTAGAAGAAGTACAACCAGAATGCTCCTTAGAAGCAAGGATGGCGAGACTGCATCTTACATACTTTGGACATGTTGTCAGGAGGGATAAGTCCCTGGAGAAGGACATCAAGCTTGGCAAAGTAGAGAGTCAGCAGAAAAGAGGAAGACCCTCAACGAGGTGGATTGACACAGTGGCTGCAACAAGGAGCTCAAGCATAACAATGATTGTAAGGATGGCTCAGGACCAGGCAGTGTTTCGTTCTGTTGTACGTAGGGTCACTGTGAGTCGGAACCGACTCGACAGCACCTAACAACAACAAATGAGGAACCGTGTGTTTCACTCTATTTCCATCTTTACTTAGCTACTAGGAAACTCAGAGATAAGTTTCGTGCTGAATCACATGTGCTGGAGTTGAATAGATACAATTTTCCTTCTACCATTTTTTCAATTTTTGATTTCCATTTAACAGCCTTATTTTGTACTTTTTTTGCATTTCAACCATATTTATGTGTTTAACTCAGTGACTTTAACCACGTTTATTCACACTGTTGTGCAACTATCACCATTTCCAAATTTTTCCATCACCCTTATCAGAATCTCAGGGCTCCTTAAGCAATGACTCCACCTTGCCCCCTCCTTCCAGGCCCCTGCTGACCACTAATAAAGTTTGGTCTCTCTGCATTTGCCTATTCTAGATATTTCATGTTAAGTGGGGTCATACAATATTTGCCCGTTCATGTCTGACTTATTTCACTCAGCATGATGTTTACAAGGTTTCTCTGTGTTGCGCCATGTATCAGAACTTCATTTTTCTTCATGACTGAGTAGTATCCCATGGTGTGTATATACCACATTTTGTTTATCCACTCACCTATTGATGGATTTTTGGGTCATTTCTACCTTTCTGATGTTGTGAGTAATGCTGCGGTGAGCACTGGTATATGAGTATCTACTTGAGTACCTGTTTTCAATTTTTTTTGAATATACTTAGAATTAGAATTGCTGAGTCTTACAGAGCCCTGGTGGCACAGTGGTTAAGAGCTTGGCTGCTGACCAAAAGGTTGGCAGTTCGAATTCACCTTGAAAACCCTATGGGGCAGTTCTATGGTCTCCTAAAGGGTCGCTATGAGTTGGAATCCACTTGACAGCAATGGGATGGTAGTTCTATGTTTAACTTTTTGAGGGACTGCCAAGCTTTTCCACAAGGGCTGAGCCATTTTACATATATACTTATCTTTTATACTAGAACATGCTACCTATTCTTTTTGGAAGTGGGAGGAGATACAAAATGTATATAAGTAAATATTCCCATGCCACACTCCTCCCTAGAGCACGTTTCACCTGTGTTTGTAACTTCAGCCAGCCCTGTGGTGGCCCAGGCAGTTGCTGACGTCCGTGGAGTCAGATCAAAATGGAGTTTTCCGGACTTCTAAATCAGTGTGCAGTAGAGGAGGCTGCTTATCACTTGGTTTAGAAATCCAGTCTAATCTGGTTTAATGGAGTTTTGTCCTATTTAGTATCAAGTGCTAGAATAGTAAGGCAGTAAAAGATGTATTCAAGGAAATAGAATATTTTGATCATGACACTGTTCTTTCTGGGAAAATAGACTTTTATGTTGTGATAATATGCTATATTGGCTAACAGGCTTTGTAGATCTGTTTAAATGTTTTAAGTCAGGATGACTGAAAGACTTGCATGAAGATGGAGTCCGTTACGAGCTATAACCCTCTCATATACCCTTCTCCCGTAAATGGAGACCATTTGACTCTGTTGAACAGGGGAGATTGCATTTACTTGGATAGTGCACCAGCCACATGTAGCTGTCTATGCATCATTTCAGCAAGCTTGACCTGTCTGTAGCAGAGTCAAAAGAATACCATACCTTAGATAAAAAAAAAAAAAAAATTAAAAAAAAAAATGCCAAAGCAGTGTGGAGTTGGGGGCTGTCCAGCACATCCACAATCTATGCTTCAAAATTGTTCCTGTTAGATGCAGGCTCCAGGCTCACAGCTGAAAGAACGGGGGATTTGCTGAGTTAGAATCCTCTAGCACTCGTTCCTCCCTTCTATGCCCCTTTTCTCCTTTTCTTCATTTGTAGCTACCAGAAACCAGGTGCCGCTGGGTCAGGGTAGAACTGTGCTCCATAGGGTTTTCAGTGGCTGATTTTTTAGACGTAGATTGCCAGGCCTTTCTTCCAAGCCCCCTTTGGGTAGATGCAAACTGCCAACCTTTTGGTTAGCAGCTAAGTTCTTAACCATTTGCTCTATGCGGCAACGTGATTTGTGGTGGTGGGGTGCTTATTAGATACCACCTGCTCTGCTAGGTGCTGGGGACCCAGCAGGAACGAGGGCAGACCCTGCACTTGCCCTCGTGGAGGCTGCAGTGGGCAAGAGGCCAAACATCACACACAGCATCGCTTCTTACTGTGTCTTCAGGTTTGCTGCGGGAAGGAAAGGGAGCTGTGATCATGGCTCGAAGGGGTAACGGCTTGAGGCTGGGGTCTAAGAGGACTCCTGCAGCCCCTGGAAGTCTCCTCTCCTCTCAGAGTACAGAGGGGATTGTTCACTGAGCCCACCCTTACTGGCTGCTGGCCTTTTAAGAGAGGGGGCTTCTTTAGCAACGCTAGTGTGGCTGAACCAGTGGTGGTTCAGTGATAGAATTCTCACCTTACATGGGGGAGACCTGGGTTCGATTCCCAGTCAATGCGCCTCAGGTGCAGCCACTGCCCGTCTTTCACAGGAGGCTTGTGCATTGCTGTAATGCTGAACAGCTTTCAGCGGAGCCTCCAGACTAAGACTAGGAAGAAAGGCCTGGTGATCTCTTTCCAAAAGTCAGCCAGTGAAAACCCTATGGATCACAATGGTTCCATCTTCTACCGATCAGGGGGATGACACACGGGCGGGCAGCGCTTTGTTCCGAGAAGCTGGGGACTGACTCGACGGTGGCTAATAGCAAGAGACTCTCGGATGGCCTGGTGTTACCTCGTAGACTCTCCAAGGAGGTATGAGCATCCAGAACTTGGCTCTTGCCTCTCTCCAGGTCAGACTTCAGCCACAGGCTCCCCTCTTGTTTCGGTTTTTCTGGCTGTGTTATGGCAATGCAAGCTCTCTCCCCCAGCATGAATTATTACCAGTGATAGCTTGGGAAGGATGGCCTTCAGATTATCACCTTTATTTTTGTGATTGCCTGTTGCATTGCGTGATGCCTGTAATTGGATATCAGGGTTTGCTGTTTTATCACTGTTTATGTTATTATTTTTAAGGGCTGCCTTTTACTTCTATGTTTCCAGAACTAGTAGTGGGTGTCAAATTTTTCTTTTTCAGACTATTAAATGGGACAGTTTTGTGGTAAATAGAGAGTATAAATTTTAGAGATCGTGCTTCATAGGAGTGGTCATGTGCAAATGGATAATTTTCATACGAACTCTTAGAATAAAGCCAGAGTTCACTTTTCTCTTACACTGTAGTCCTTGAGTCATCCATTCAGTCAACAAATAATTCAACTCCGGCTTTACACCAGGGGCGGCTTTGTCGTAGTTAATGGGGTTAGGGAGGGAGAACAACCTCTGGCCTTTGGCATATATATCAACATGGAAGAAACAGTGGTCTGTTCTGAGCACAGTAGAGAAAATGCAACTGGCATAATAACGCTTATGGTAGAAGCACCGTCAGAGCAGAGCCGTTTCACTGCTCCGCTGGGCTTCATGCTCCAAGCAGACACCCAGGAGTCATTCATCCCTTGGCGGGTCTTTTTCGGTCCAGCCTCAGGTGGGGCTCGTAAGCCATCAGGGCACTGGGAGGAATGATGTGGCAAAGGGCGGGAGTGCTGGGAGCTGCTTCCAACCCCTTCTTGGTCGAAGTGGTTTGTTTGATGTTGGCTCAGGTCGACTGGCTGGCCTCACTGGTGTCACCATTGTCATAGAAACCAGGATGTTTCCACAACAGTCCAAACTGGGGGTTAGGGAGGGACGGGAAGGAACGTGAATCAGACTGCATGAATCCCACCACGTGGTAATCTGGCAGTTTTCAATCGTCTGTCGTACAAATTGTTCAGAGAATGCTCATCCTGTCTCTTCCATCCTAACAGTCCCCACATTCAAGGAGTCTTAGCTACTATGGCTTGTGTTTTGAGATTCTTCGGATAACAGACAGGAATAAAGTCCCAGTTCTGTATTTTCCACCAAAACTATTTACCAAAGGACTTCCAAAAATTTTTTTTCTTTTTAAGAAAAATGAGAACTTGCAGCAAAATATCTATACGTATTTGTTGCAAAAAAAAAAAAAAAAAGTTGAATTCCAAGGGGAACTATTGTAAACCCTAATTCCGCTGGTAATGCTGTCAGCTGGAAAATCAAAAAAGTCAAGGTGGTTTTGAGGTTAACGATTTGTAAATGCTGCCAAAGTGACCAGTTCCAAAAATAGCATTAGAAGGTCTAAGAGACCCATTACACGTGGCGTGTGTGATGGGCCACCTCTTCCGATGCAGCTGAGTTGAAGTAACAATGACCAGGAGATCTGTGTCTGTTCCTCCTTGCACAGGCCCTTCCCATCTTTCTCCACTTCTTACCATCGCTTTGAAGGAACTATCCTTTGGTGCTTGTGAATACATGACGTACCCTGCGTACATGCCCATATATGACCTTTCACATCTGCTGAAATTCTTCAGGAAGTCTGTCTTTTGACATTTAACGACTTACTTGCAGCTTGGCTTGGATTCAGGTGCCTGTTGGCAGATTGGCTGTCTGAGTGCCATGTTTTCACGTGCTTCACTCTTGTATAAATAGCACGTTAGTGGGAGGGGTTTAGTGCTGAGGTGTTTTGAGGATAACAGTGACTTTAAGAAGACATTCATTTTTTCTTTTCTTCACTAGCTAATAGTCATTGATGATTCCCAGGAGAAAAGTGTCCAAAGCCTTTCGAGTTAGAAGCATTTCAGAGCCCGAAGAGCTTTGAGAGCTAGTCTGCTCTCTTGCTTTTATATTTGAGGAAACTGAGGCTCAGGAATGTAGGGCCATGGGTTCTGGCCCAGGGATAGGAAATAACCCATAATGCAAATTAGACCGTGAGCAACCAATGATGGCTGAAATCCTAAAAAAGCACCTTTGATGCACCAGAAGCAATATTTATTAACATAAAAAGCATTCATGCAGTTATTAAAGCCCTTTATTAACTTATTTCTCTACTCAGTATCTGAAATTAATAACATATTCATGAAAAGTTTAAAAAATCTTCAAGCATATCAAGTTTATTTCTCCCCTTCGAGGGTTCATGCATGCTGGTTTGCAAATTGGCATCTTTTCAAATGAACTGATTTCCTCAAGTGAGTTATAATGTGTGTTTTTGTTGGGATTATGCAAAAGAAAGCATGACCGCGCTAGGTGGCTTTGACTTTAAGTGTGTTCAGCACTAATTCTGAAGGTGGAGTTCCGAAAAACTTCTAATCTTTTTTTTTTTTTAAATTTCAACAAGGTTAGGGTGGTTTAGCCCTGAGTAGCAATAACAGGGAAGCCCCCAAGGTGCAGTAGTTAAGAGCTTGGCTTCTAACCCAAGGGTCAACAGTTCGAATCCACCAGCCGCTGCTTGGAAACCCCATGGGGCAGTTCTGCTCTGTCACTATGAGTTGGAATGACAGCAGCAGGTGGGGTAGGTAACAATTACAGAAGGCAGCATGTGCCTTGGTGTGTTGTTGGCTGTCCCACCATTCAGTTCTCTCTCTTTGTTTTGTGTCTGTTGGTGCGGACATCAGTGCCAGATGTCTTCAGAATCATAGTGACTCGGGAGGCAAATAAGGGCTTTGGGAGGAGAGACCGTGTTAGAGGTATTTCTTCCACAGAGCTGACTTAAACTGGGGTGCAGTTGTTGGCATTAAAAAGCTACCTTTCATTCAGTCATTTTTGTTCTCTCTCTCAATTCACCAATAAACTGTGCTATTTCAACCTACCATTTGTGCCCTTTTGGAGCATCTAGTGGAGGGTGCCCGCACTTGGGGGTTTTGATAATGGTCTCTAGACAGACCCAAGGGCAAATAAGGAGTTACTAAAAAAAAAAAAAAATTTGGGTATGGTGTGGACACTTTCTGCAGGGCCGGCCTGGTACACTGGCTGCCTTGATGTTTCTGAAGATGAAGCTCTCCCTCACTCACGGATTTAGATACTTCATTGGGGCTTTTATATAGAGGAAGGGGGTTGGGGAAGAGCTCAATGTGAGCTCACATTGAGCCTCCCAGATTTTTTTCTTAACAGGCAAATCTCTCAGTATTTTAAGCAGCCGAAGTGTATAGTTTAATCTTATCAACGAAAAAGTCAGAGTTATTCTCCTTAATTATTGCCCCAACTTTAACCTAATAATATAAAATTTGACCTAATAGTATAAAATTGATTTCAAAATATAAGGGACTCGTGTGGGTTCAAAGCAAAACAAAACAAGACAAAACAAATAGCGAACCTTTATTCCGAGGCTGATGGAGTCCTACTTTCTCCATTTTATTTTAGAGGGTGATGTGGATGTTACTTTGCATTTTAACAGTACGAGTGGTATTCTCATTGGTAACTTGACTCACCGTGGGTAGCAAGAAAACTAAGACCTTATTAAGAGCTAACGAATGTACAAAAGAGAATGCAGGTGCATTACTGTGAAGCAAATACGTTATTTGGAAATGTGTCTGTGATTAACCATGGTGACTACCTATCTCTATGCTCAGGAGATGATACATGCTACATTTACTTTTTAGGTGAAGCCAAAAATCTTCCCACTTACCCGGGGCCAAACAAGATGCGGGATTGCTACTGCACTGTGAACCTGGACCAAGAGGAGGTTTTCAGGACCAAAATAGTGGAAAAATCACTCTGGTAATATCTTTTGTTGCTTTTACTTGTTAGTGATATATTTTCTACAAGTATAAACAGTATTCCGAACACGTGTGCCATCTTGCCATTTTTTATGTTGGTTAGCTTGAGTGAGGTGGAAGAAATAGTCACATGGGGCTCTTACTTGCAGGATGGTTGAAGTTTGAGCTTCTGTCCTTGGTGGTGAACTGGTATTTGCTTACCAAGTGCCCGTAATACACATATGTAACTACTTGTAATAGATCCCCTACCTGTTTAAAAGGAACTTTTTTTTTTTTGAAAGTGTCTATTGCAACAAAAGAATACAAACCAAGGATTTTGAGAGGGGAAATATATTTGGAGAGCTTTTTTTACCATCTTCTTTTAAGTTTTTCTAAAGAGGCATGCTTAAGATGGTCATCGAGTTAACTATGAACTTGAGGTTAGAGACATAGAAAACATTTATTGATATAATTTGACCAAGAGAGGAGTACTCTCTGTCTCTTCAAGACTCCAAGAAAGGACTACATGTAGTTTTTCTTAAGGTTGAGAAGTTTGCTGCGTAATACATCAGTGTTTCTCAAGTTTAGCTTATGTAAGAATCATCTGGAGGGCCTGTTAATACACAGATACCCACGCTAGGAGCCCTGAGAATTTGCATTTCTAGGTAGCTCCCCGATGATGGTGGTGGTGATGTTACAGTTTCCTGGACCACGTGTCGGGTAAACCCATTGCCGTTGAGTCGATCGAGACTGTTAGCAACCCTATAGGACAGAGTAGAACTGCCCCATAGAGTTTTGAAGGAGTGGCTGGTGGATTTTCAAACTGCTGACCTTCCGGTTAGCAGCGGAGCTCTTAACCACACCGTAATATATAATGAAATGAAATGTGCCTGGGAGGTGCACATAGGGATAGGAAGTGATAGCACCGTAAAAGTCACACACAGCAACTTATATAGGGAATGAGAGGAGAGAAACCAGAAGAGAGAAATGGTGACGTGGCAAAACATTTCACTATAAAGTGTGTTGGAAGACGGGATGAGAAATTAGGGGTTTGTAGTCCAGCAAGACTCTGAGTGGTGGAAACGTTTAATGAGCTTGGCCGCTAACTGAAAGGTTGGTGGTTCAAGTCTACCCAAAGGCTCCTCGAAAGTCCTGGCGATCTAGTTCTGAAAAATCAGCCATTGACAAACAACCCTATGGAATATAATTAAAGAGAATGTTGACACATCTTGAAAAATGTAACTAACGTCACTGAACAATTTGTGTAGAAATTGTCAAACGGGAACCTAATTACTTGTGTAAACTTTCACTGAAAACACAATAAAACATTATTTTAAAAAAAAAAAGGAAACAAAACCTATGGAGCACAGTTCTACTCTGACACGCATAGGGTCACCGTGAGTCACAATCAACTCAGTGGCAACTGGTCAGGTAGTGGCTAGCGCAGGTGAAGCGTAGAGATGAGTTCTTGGTAATGAAGCAGTTCATGAAACAAAGGAGACATCTCTGCGGCCAGTGACTTCACCCTCAGGCTTAGAGTTATTGGTTGTGTGGTTTCATCAAAACAGCTACTTTAATTTGTGAACATTTTTAGCAGATGAATTATATCCTCGCATTTTGTGACTTCTAAGTGGGGAAAAAACAGCACGTTCTGATGATTTAAAGAATTTAATTTTTAGAAAACCGTTAAGGATTTCCTGCCCGTGAGAGAGACTGGAAACATATTTTATTCTCTTCCGTGTGCACCGTCGCTGCTAATGCCTCTCTGTAATATACTTCCGGTGACGCTGCTGCTAAGGCCGAGTAATGATAGTTGTTTGTGTTATTTTCTTGCCTATTCCAGAGTTTTTTTAAATAAGTTGTGGAAGAAAACTAAAAAAGACTGAAGAATAGTGTCAGACTTTAAAAAAGAATGCCTTTATGGTGTTGATGATGAAGGTGATGATGGGATTGATAATTTCTCCTTAAGAAAAATGGAAGTAACTACTACTATACCCCTTATGTTAGCTTGGAGCCCTGGTGGCACAGTGGTTAAGAGCTACGGCTGCTTAACCAAAAGGTTGGCAGTTCGAATTAGGGCAGTTCTACTCCGTCCTGTAGGGTTGCTATGAGTCAGAATTGACTCTGTGGCAGTGGGTTTCGTTTCTTCGCGGGTTTGTTTGTTTTATGTTAACTACTCTTTGAGAGAAATATTTTCTATATTTAAATAGCCTGATGTTAGAGGTCAGTGGATCACAAACCTGGTGAATTACTGGCAGACTGTAGAGCTGGGTTTCTGTCCTGACCCTGGCTCCTCCCATACCTGCTAAATCAAAATCTCTGGAAAAGGACCCCTGCGATCTATTGTGGAGCCTCTGTTATAGGTGGGGTTGGGAAATGAGGGCCCATTGTCTTCAGAAATATCTCAGACAGGTTTAGAACTGGAAGCCATGGTTTCTGGTTCTAGTGGCATTAGAGAATGCTCTTCTGGAGCAGGGAAGGAAGACTGAGAGCTACATAAAAATAATGCTGTAGTAACACTGTCTCTGCCAGCCAGTCATCTGTCTGTGCTATAGCCAGAATCAGGTGGTGCCTCCCCAAATGTCTTCTTAAGAAACCAGTTAACACTACAGAGAGTGCACTGAAGTGAATACTCCTGACACACGCAAAGCTTCCGACTCTTGTTCGCAGACTATTTAATCTTTGTTTAGTATAAAAAAAAATTTTTTTTTTATAGACAGTTTTAATACGCTCAGTTATTTTTTTCATTCATTAGTTCAGTGAATACTTATTGAGCTCTCATCTAGCGTGCCAGATAAGCAGAGTGGCTACTGAAGGCAGAAAGAGTTAAAACTGAAGTAAAGAAAGAGACAAAAACCTATACAAAATAGTTCCAAGAGCTTAAAAAAATACAGGTGTCGGTGGTCATTTAACATTGGCGCAAACAACTCTATTAACACTGATGGGCCTTGCAAGCTAGTACCCAATAAAGCTCTACTCTGAGTGTAAGGGTGGAAAATAAATAAGCCCACCCTATAAAAGAAGTTTGCAAGGAAACCTGCCTGTCTTCACTTGGTGCTGAATATTTGAAACCAAAAACTGGTTCTCACATGAGTTTATAGCCTGAATCCACACTACTTCTGTGGTCCCAAAAACTTCAACCTGTGAATGTAAATTAATGTAGCCTTGGATTAGTAGCTCCTCAATGACCACTGAGGCAGCTGTATGCCAGTCCAAAGCAAATTTATTTATTTCTGAAGGAACCCAGTTTAATCCAGGTCTCAAGGAATTCCTATATATAAAGTTCCAAGGACGATGAGCTCAGGGTAGAAAATATATAAAGTGCACAAGGAAATAAAGCATCCTGTACTAGTGCCAACACAAAAGGCAGCAGAAACAGGCCTGCAGGGTTTGCAGATAATGGCGTTATCCAACAAAGAATATGAAAAACCTAAGTTGAACGTATTGAAATTAATGGGACAAGCTTAAAAACATGAGCAACAATAAGAAACCACGAAGAATGATCAAGCCACTTTGAAAAAGAATCAAATATAATTTCTAGAAATGAAAGATACAAGAATTTAAATTAAAAACTTGGTGAATGAATTAAATAGTGGATTAGATGCAGTTGAAGAGAGAATTAGTAAATGACAAGATAGCATTTGAAGTACAGCTCAGAGAGACAAAGAAATGAAGTATAGAGGTTAGTATAGAGTATAGAGGTTTAGAGACATAGAAGGTGGAATGATGATGTCTTCTGGGAATTCCAAAAAACGGGAGAGGAGAGAGAATGGTGGAGAGACCATATTTTAAAATAACTGAACTTACATTCTGAAATGGCCTCGATTGGCAAGGACAGAGCCTAGAGACAGAAGGCCAGTCTGGAGGTTCTGCTATAGATTAGGCAAGAGAAGATGAAGGCGCAGACTCAGATGACAGCTATGGAATGGAAGGAAATGGCTAGACTTGAGAAAGAGATATAAGGAAGAGCTGACTGGACCAGATTATCAGCACAGGCAATTTTTAGCCCCTGGGAGACTCAGGTGACCACATCCCAGATTTTAGCTATTGCCTCCAAGGAAGTAGCTGCTGCCCTGTCTCTGCTGTGTGTCATGGTGGTGACTTCTAAGATATGTATCTCTGATTTCTCAGCATGTTTCCAGGACCAGCATTACGTGAGAGATTTGATCATTCATTTGGCAAAGTCACTGTTGTTGTGTGCTGATTCCTACCCCAATGGGTTTTCCTAGGCTGTAATCTTTGTGGGAGCAGATCTGCAGGTCTTTTCTTCCATGGAGCCACTGGTGGGTTCTAACCGCCAATCTTTTGGTTAGCCTCCGAGTGCTTAACCACTGTACCACCAGGGCCCCTAAAGTCACTGTATAACGTAAAAAAGCCTACATCTGCATCTTTGAACTCAAGTAACCTTAGGATGCTGTTCTCTAGCTTTGGGGATTCCCAGCCTGGCAGGCCAGCTTGTCAAGGCCAACAAGCCTGTGCAGCCTATCAGAAGGAACGATACGGAGACCAAAACACCCAGCAGTGCTGCACAGCCTATCAAGGGGGAACAATACGGAGACCAAAACAACCAGCAAAAGCCCCTTCTAATGTCCGTCTGGGTGTAGAAGGGTTTAGGATTAGCTGTTTCCCAATATTGCCTTCTGACTCAGCATGAAACTGCAAATGGAATGTGTGAGAAAGAAAAGGAAGAGAACAGATGTCTTCTTTCCTTTTCCTTGAAAGAAGGTTATTCCTGAGGATCAAGTGATCAAGCTCCCCATCAAACCTCAGCTCTCCCTATCTGTGAAATTTGGCCAGTCTCTTCCTACCTGTAAAAGTAGGGGCGTGGCAGCAATTTTACTTTTCAAGCTAACATTTATAATGATAGTATCTACAGAGTATCGTTATCAATTACCATGCTGATATTTTAAAGGAAAAGTCCTCTTCGTTTTTTCAACATGGGAGACAGGAGGTTGGGCAATAGCATCGGTGGCAGATTTACTTTTAGAAACTCATCAGAACTGACATATTGAGGGGGAAAAGGCCTTTCTATCCCTGTCTTTGTCTCTTTTCCAGCCAAATGATTTTGGGCAAAGTTTCTCTTCTCCTGGGAAAAACACTTTCGTTATGTTGAAAATGAATTTGTTCACACGTTTAACTTTTTAGAGCAATAATTTTTTTAACCATTAAAAAAAAAAAAAACGAAATCCGTTGCCGATGACTCGATTCCGACTCATAGTGACCCTGTAGGACAGAGTAGAACCGCCCCATAGAGTTTCTAAGGAGCTCCTGGTGGATTCAAACTGGCAACCTTTTGGTTAGCAGACATAGCTCTTAACCATTAGGCCACCAGGGTTTCCAACCATTTAAATTAAAAAAAAAAAAAAAAAATTTTTTTTTTTTTAAATAGCAACTCATTATTTGTTTATTTGTTTACTTAAGCTCAAAAGTTACATGGAATTGGATTGGAAGCTCAGGAAAGAGCTGCCTGCCCTTAATTGCATAGTAAATCTGTCGGAAAATATCCTAGGGCCTCCTCTGGGAAGACGCCAGTCTCCTGCTTCTCAAACAACAGTAGTAGATCCCTCCACCAGCCCAGTGCCCTTTGGTACATGAGAGAATAAATTGGATGCCAAGGGGAAGGTTACGTCATGGAAGAAATCGCCATTTTATCCAGTAAAAAGGAGCATGTTGATGTTATTAAGAAAAAAACAAAACAAAACTCAGAAACAATTAAAAATCAAATCTCTTGGATGCTGGGGTTAGTCCAATCATTGCCAAGAATATACCACAAAATATCAGTGTTTTCATTTCCTTTTATTCTCATAAAGAAGTGGAATACTCTTTCTATCCTCAATGATAATTGGGATAATAATATTGCCTACTTTTCCCCCAAAAATGACATATGTATGAAAAACAGCTTCAAAGCTTAGTGAAGAGTTGTCCCAAGATTCTTCTGATTCGACCCTCATGTTCCACCTTCAGCTTCAGGGGGTGTGGCCTCAGAGAGAGGAGGGGGCAGCTCTGATCCAGGCTGTTCCTCAAACCTCGGGTTTGGTACCAACCCCTGAGCAGAGAGCCCTACCCCATCCCAACGAAAGTGAGGTCCACCCTCCACACATCTCCAGCACCAGACGACTGCTTTCCCTTCTCACAGTTGCCCTCCAACTTCATCTCTACTTCGTTTTATCTGTAGTGGCATCTGGAGAAGGGAGCAAACCAGTATGGCCGCAGGGTCACAACAGGTAGAAGAACTACGTGACTTAAAGCAACACTGGACCAGGAGTGGCTGCTGCTTTTTGTCTCCTTCTCTTTCACTTCTTTGCTTACTCCCCATCCCTCGAATATAAAACCAGCATTTACATTTGGCTTATAGCATCTTGGGAAACCCTAGTGTCATAGTGGTTAAGTGCTACGGCTGCTAACCAAAGGGTCAGCTGTTTGAATCCACCAGGCGCTCCTTGGAAACTCTATGGGGCAGTTCTACTCTGTCCTGTAGGGTCGCTATGAGTCAGAATCGACTCAATGGCACTGGATTTGGTTTTGGTGTATAGCATCTTGATGGTTTCTGTTTTTAAGGATTTGGCTGTATATTGTTAAGTGATAAAAGCAAGTTACAAGGATGTATCTATAGTAGGATTGCCTTTTGTTTAGAACATTGTGATTGCTTCAAAATTTGTTTGGAATATATATATATATATACATACACATACTTATATAAATGGGAAACCCTGGTGGCACAGTGGTTAAGTGCCACGACTGCTAACCAAAAGATTGGCAGTTCGAATCCACCAGGCGTTCCTTGGAAACTCTATGGGGCAGTTCTACTCTGTCCTATAGGGTTGCTATGAGTTGGAATCGACTTGAAAACAATGGGTTTTTTTAATACATAAATGTCAATGTGGTTATTATTTTGGGGCAATGGGATGGTGGGATGTATTTTGTATCCTTTTGTTTGTATTTTTAACATAAAATTAGAAGCTAACAAAGATAAACCTTATAAAACAAGGAGAGAGGAGTTAGATTATCCCTATGGGCATAATGATAGAATCTCAACCGCTGTCATTCTTGCCAGGAAGCAAACTTTAAAAAACTTTTCTTACCCAAAGCTTGTTCCCACAGGGATGGGTAGAAACTGCCTTTTGGTATTCAGAAGGAGCAACTGGGTCAATGATATGAAAGTTTCTTTCTGCTCATACTGAAAGATGCAAGTTGCTCAGAAAATAGTACTTTTGTGTGGTAGAAATGACTAAACCAAGAAAGACCTCAACAGTTCCCAAAGTTTAATTCAGGAGGGGAGGAGTCACTTGGGGTTAGAAACGAAAAGGGCACAGGAGGAAGTTAGTGGTTAGGGAAGACAGACGACTCATTCTTTCAGAAGGTTTTTTAATAAAAATCACGTTGTTGACTTAGAAAACACCTACTTTGAAATTATGAGACTATCCAAGCCATATCTTCTCTCCTAACATTTACTTTTCTCTCTAATTTCTTGAGTTAAAGCTAAAAAAAAAAGTAAGTCTGAACCAAATGCAAGGTTTAGGAAGACCCCGAATACAGCACGTCAGCTTGAATAGGAATATCTGTTCTCTCCTAGTCCCTTGGAGCACTCCAGGCAGTACCACTCCTTAGATTTATGATTTTTCTGCAACTTCTTTGGGTGTGTGTGCTGTGCTGGTTGGAAATATGGGAGAACGAACCTGCCCCTTTTTCTTTGGCTGTCTGTAAAGCAGATGCTGAAGTGGTAAATGTCCAGGGAGGTGAAGTCCGGGAAGCACCGAGCTGCCCTGAATGTCTGAACTGTAACCCTCAGCAAGGCTTCAGGGCTGTCACCGGGGGGCCCGTGGTCACCTTGTGTTTCTGTGTATAAACCTCGTGTGCCATCATGGGCTGCATGTGTTGGTAGAGAAGGTGGCAGGAGACTGAACCCAACAGAGAGAAGCTGCCAAGGGATCAATGCCAAGAGATTTTGAAGGCAGAAATCATTAGCAACCCTCCCACCCGGGAGGTCCTCTGATGAATGCAGGAGAAGGAGTGCTAACTCGGTGCAGCACTGAGCAATCAGAACAGCGCTGGCCGGGGTGCGCGGACTGCTGGGCCGTGAGCTGACCTTTTGGTTGCTGGATGGTGAGGAGGTTATTAACCGGCATAGCTGATCAGCCTAGGTCACATCTGATGACTGCACATGGACTTCTAGGACCCTTGGAAGAAAGGCTTGGTGATCTAAACCCCAAATCCACTGCCATCGAGTCAACTTATAGCGACCCCATAGGGTTTCCAAGGCTGTAAATCTATACAGAAGCAGACTGCCACATCTTTCTCCTGTGGAGCCGCTGATGATTTCGAACTGCCGATCTGTTGGTTAGCAGTCGATCACTTTAACCGCTTCGCCACAAGGGCTCCTTCCAAAAGGTAACAACTCTATGGAACACAGTTCTACTCTAAAACAGGATTGACTCTACAACATTTTTTTTTCTGCTATGTTTTAAACATTCTGTATACCCCACCACACTTAGTTCTGTTCTTTAGACGTAATTTGGTGCTCAGTAACAGTCTGCTGAATTAGTGAACGAATGAATGAGTCACTGAATTGTCTTCGTGCTGCTTTCTGTTTGAACACTCAGGGCAGCTTTGAACTTACCCTATTCCACCTGGCTGGACATTTACAACATAAGCTGCTTTATAAACAGCCAAAGTAAAAGAAATAGGTTTGCTTTTGCATATTTTTGATCGGCACAAATTCACACTTAGAGAAGTTCCAGAAAAATAATAAATTTAAGGAGTGGTACTTCTTGGAGTGCTTCGAGTGACTGTGAGAGAACAAAAAATGAGTTGTCGTCGAGCTGACCCTGCCTCATGGCGACCCCGTGTGTGTCCGAGCGGAACTGTGCTCCATAGCATTTTCAGTGGCTGATTTTTCAGGAGTAGATTGCCAGGCCTTTCTTCTGAGGCACCTCTGGGTGAACTCAAACCTCCAACCTCTCAGTTAGCAGTCGAGGATTAATTATTTGCACTAGCCAGGTGTTCCTCTTCTTAATCAGGCTGACATGCTGCGTTGTGTTTGGTCCAAGCAGACTGCTTCCTACGGGGCAGGTACCGTCTCTCCTTGGCTGTGTCCAGTCCCTGTCCATCATCGGGCACCTGATTTTATTCTGACCTGGCTTCTTTGAACCAGTACCTGTCTCAGTTTGCCAGCAGCTTATGTTGTAAATACCCAGCCAGGTGGAGCTGGGCAAATTCAAAGAAAGAATCAGTACTCTAGTTTCACGAAGAGTAGACCTTGTCCTGAATAGCTTTTCATGGAAAGACTTTTTTTTTTTTTTTTTTTGCATTTTAATCATGCTTACAATTGCTATTTTTATAGGTGAGCCTTGTTTTGTGAAGTGGATTTTTCTGGGTAGTTTTATGTAGATCAGATATCCTCAAGTCTTTGTATTTTTTTCTGTGGAAGCATCTATTATTTATGCTTCATCTTTTTTTTTCTGAGCGAGAACTAGTTTACAGCAATCTTACACAGCGCGGAAGTATTTCACACTGCACCCAAACATTCCAGACTTAGCACGGATTTTAGCTGTGGGGAGAGCAAGGGCCAGAGAAGACGAGTGACGCTCAGGTTTACACTCCCGGTTGTGACAGAGGGGCCGGGCCCGGACTCAAGTGTCCAGTTAGTTTAGAAAGGTACCACACCGCGTTACCTTCTTTTCGGTTTGTTTCTTTACTTCAGTTTCTGGGACAAGTGGTGTACATTTAAATGCATCTAGGGCAGTTCAGCATTAAAGGAGTCGTCTGCATCATTTTCATAATCTAAGAGTATTTTTAGATTTGCAGTATTCTGCCCTGAGAAGTTATCTTCTCGAAATTGAGAGGTGGGTCGACAGTTACTAACATTAAGGTTTTGGGTCCTGTTAGTCTTGTGGACCTCACAGGGGTTTGGGAATCTCTTCCCAATTTACCATTTGGCAACTGCCATTTCTACCAAAACCTGCAGTAGTTTTGGAAATAGAGCTGTGGAGTGGGCTGTGGGTTTCCCCTGGGTTTATGGCCGTCTCTGAGGCTTTTCTAAGCTCAGGGAAGACCCATAGCGAGTCAGGGAATCCCCAGTGTCCTTTTCATATGGCTGCCAACCCTTCTCCTTTACATCTGGCTTCAGTCCCTCTTTCAACTAAAGCTCTCTTCAGTTTTCTTGTTTTGTTTTTGCTTTTTTTAATCACTGGGGCATACCTTGTGTCAGTATGTGAAAGGATTCTCTCCGGACTCCCCAGGAAAGCCTGGGCTGGACGCTGAGTGTGCCTTTGGTTGTCTCTCACAAGCACTGAGTCTCAGTGCACGCTGCGTGGTGCTCCAGGCTCCCTGCGCAGTAAGGGCTTGTTGTCGACGTGGTGCCTTGGATGGGCCCTCCTGGGTCTCCAGGTTTGGACGGGACACTTGTAGAGAGAGATTATGGGTATACTCACTGCAGGAGGCTTTGCGAGCAGGGGGCTTGCACCCCGAGTGATCTTGTCACAGCCTTAAATGACCTTGCGTGGAAGGTGTTAAGAAGCCAGTTTATGCCTCACACTCTCCTCTTTCTGCCCTTTCCCCTTTCTCAAAGGGAGGCTCCATTTCCTCTCTACTTGTGGGAGTTTTGACTAGGCAGCTTCTGGACCAGCACGATGGTGGGGGAGTTAGTGGATTTTCCACTTGGCCAGTCAGAACCCTTTATGTTGCTGTTAGCTGCTGTTGAATCATCCTCCAACTCAGTGGCAACCCCATGCACAATGGAATGAAATGGTGCCTGCTCCTGGGCCAACCCATGATCCGTTGCGGATTCAACTGTTGTGATCCACAGGGTTTTCATTGCTGATGATTGAAAGTAGATTGTCAGGCCTTTTTTCCCAGTCTGTCTTAGTCTGGAAGCGCCACTGAAACCTGTTTACCATCGTAGCAACATGCAAGCCTCCACTGACAGGTGGGTGGTAGCTGTGTGTGAGGTGTGTTCTGTGGGAATCGAACCCAGGTCTCCTGCGTGAAAGGTGAGAATTCTACCACTGAACCACCCGTGAGGCCCCAGAACCCTTTGTACCAAAAAAACCAAACCATTTGCCATCCAGTTGATTCCGACTCATGGTGACCCCACGTGTATCAGAGTAGAACTGCGTTTCATAGGGTTTCAGTGGCTTGAGTTTTTGGAAGTAGAGTGCCAGACGTATCTTCCAAGGTGCCTCTGGGTACCAGCCAGGGATCCTAGAACCCGTTATAGGAGACCCTAAATGCTTTTCCCAAAGGTTGCCTAGCTCCACAGTAGCTCTGTGGCCTTATTAGGGCTCACATCCCCTCTTTCATAGCACCCAGGGCTCCTCCCTGCTGGCTTCCGGAGTTTGATGGATGACTGATTTCCCACCTAAGGGCCATTCTAAAGGTTTTGGAGTTTGCAGCATTCAGTTATTACAATTGACCCAATGTATGACTTTATGGCTTCTTTTATGAATAATTTTTTCAGTCACAGTAGAAAGTGTAGTCTGTTGTAGTTGGGCCTTAAACGATCCCATACAATTTTAATTTGTATGGACTTGTGATTTCTATTTGGGGAGAGGGGGCACAGAAGGAGAGAATGGGGAGTGAAAGGCAAGAGGCTGGTATATCATGAGGATGGTATATGATAGTAATGCCAGCTAACATCTAGTAAGCATTTTGGGGGTGCCACATGGAATGGTATGTACCCTACACGGGTCGTCAGATGAACTCCGCACTACAGTCCTGTGAGTAGATGTGAATGGTTGTTGGTGCCGTTTTACAGATGGGAATACTGAGTCTCCAAGAGGTCAGGTGACTTACCCAAGGCCATATGTCTCCTAGCCTTGGAGCTGGGAGTCGCGCCAGGTAAAATGAGCTGCAGACCTGTCATGCTGCAGGTTGGGCCTGACAGAGGCTTGTGTCATCTGCAGAAGCCCACTCTGACTCCTGGTGTTTTGGGAAGGGTATAAGCAGCTGCCTGTCCATGACTTTGTGGCCCTATGTGCGTCTTCTGCGGCTGCTCACCTGCTGGCTGAGCTGCCTGGTTTTGACTTTCTCAGGATGTGTCCCGGCTTCTGCCTGCCAAGCTGGCATCACCTTGCTGTTCCAACCCGACACCCAGGGTCTAAGCGTTGCCCAGGGTCTGATGGTTTTCTTGGTGTCTTCCTGTAAGCTTGTCCTCAACAGCCAACTTGGACCCATCAGTGCTTTAATTCCAGTCTCAGAGCCCTACCTCTGGGATTCCCCACTGTCAGCATCCCCAAGTGACAGGAACATTAAGAATGGAGGGCAGACTCCTCTCAAGCATCTGGAAATTGGTGTCAGGGTAGGACTGGTAAGCAATCCCAGTCAACAGTTCCGAACTCATGAGGCTTCTTATGTCTTTGGCCAAGGCAAGTGTTTCTCACGTTGAGAGAAGATAGCCAAACATGAGGAATATAGCTGGCCATCTCTACCCCCAAAACACTTTTTTTCTCAGCAGTTCATTGTGTTTGCTTTGAAAATTCACAGCTCTCTCTGCCAGCATTTCAAAAACAAACAACCCCACCCTTCTTAAACCACACTGAAGTGCTCTAGCAGTTCAGCTGGTGCTTCATCACTAGTGTTCAGATACTGAGGTGTTAGGCTGCAATTGGCTGAGGTGGGTGGTGTGCTCTGTTCAACGCTCTCAGGCTCAATCTTGGGCAGGAGAGGTCTGCCCCAGCATTGAGAAGAAAACCATAATCCGATCTCAAATTTTCTTCTAGCCCATCTCCTTGTCAAATTTTTAAGAACAAAGATGCTATTTGACACTTGGCATTTGGTCCGGTAGCTTCAGATCCATGTATGTTTTTCATCTTGTCCTTTGCAGATCAATTTTCTCCTCTTTGGAGCTGCCTCCTTTCATTTAGGGGGCCACCATGGAATAACTCAGGCAGAGAGTTGTGAGTTGGGGTTAGAGTTAAGCACAAGAGGCTGAGAATCTTTTTATTTATTTATTTTTTGTACTTTAGATGAAGGTTTACAGAAAAAACTAGTTTCTCATCAAACAGTTAGTACACACATTGTTCTATGACATTGGTTAACAACCCCATGACACATCAACACTCTCCCTTCTCAACCGTGGGTTCCCTATTACCCATTTTCCTCTTCCCTCCTGCCTTCCAGTCCCTGCCCCAGGGCTGATGTGCCCCTTTAGTCTTGTTTTGTTCCCTGGGAGGCTGAGAATCTTGCAGATGCGACACCTTATTGGAGGCCTCGGTGGTGGGGGCGGGGGGAAGCATTTTTCTTGTATGCACACAGACTTGATGGGACTGTGCTGCCCAGGCCATTTAAAGGAAGTTTTAAAATCACAGTTGAAAAGAAGTAAGAGACAAAAGAAACCAAAAACGTTTTTCTCCTTCCTCTAAATATCTGTAGGATAGATGTGGTAATGGTAGGTTTATGTAATCTGAGGTTCCTTTATTGAACAATCAATAGACCATCCCAGTACTCGGGACGCATTAAAACCTACTGCAAATATGTGGCGTGTGGACATTTAAAGGCGTCGATAGTACAGTGTGGTATGTGTGCAAGTTAAGTGACTTCCTTTTCATTCCCGATTTATCTACTGTGAACATTTGAATACAATACTTGGTTTATGAATTTTTAATCTAGCTTTTATTTAAGGATTTAACCATATGCACATTTTATTAGCTGGATGCTGAGCTGTTCAGAAATAGGCTGATGTGCTTTTTAGAAAAGGATGTTGTTGTGTGCTGTCAGGTTGATTTTGATTCATAGCGACCCTACAGGACAGAGTAGAATTGCCCCCATAGGGTTTCCAAGGCTGTAGCCTTTATGGGAGCAGATCACCAGGTCTTTTCCCCCACAGAATGGCTGGTGGGTTCGAACCTCTGACTTTTTCGTTAGCGGCCGAGTGCTTAACTGTTGTGCCACCGGGGTTCTTTAGAAAATGATACACCCACTTCCAGTACACACTGGGACATGAATTGGGCTTGGGTTCACTCTGGGAACCATGAACCCACCGCTCCTGAACATTCAGGGCAGTCTACAAAGTGGACTTCTCTGTAGCATATTAATAGCTCATACTTGGAAGAACAAAGACCATTTTAAAAATAGTCTAGTCACAAAGAAGGTTGGTTTGGGGGTTTCGTTATTATTCACAGTGCAGCTTTCTCCATGGACCCCAGTGTTGGGGCCAAATCTGCAAGCTGGCTTTGGCAGCTTCTCTGCCAGTCCCCACGTTCCCCCATGTCGACTATTGGGAAATGAATGCCTGCTTTTGCGACATAGTGTGAAACTCAGGGAAAAACAAGGCAGACATCTCGTTTGCATGGCTGTGTTTATTTTCTCATCAGCAAACGTTGCCTGTCATGAAGCAGTGAACAGTTTTGGTATGGGATGGGACAGTGCCAACCTCGAACAGATGTTGGGAAAAGACTCAAGGAAAAATCAGTGTTTCTCTGCTGCTCTTACATATACAACGTTTTTTATGTGAGTTCCAATTTAGGCTACGTTTGAAATGTCCCAGCAGCTGAGTTCTGTCCTCTCTGCTGCAAATCTGAGCTGATGAGGAATTTTAGGTGGTTTCCCCCCGTCAGATCTGTTACTTAAAGATCAACTCTATTTTCTACAAGAGATTTTTTATTTCCTTATTAAAATTCGCTGGATTCTGTGAAACTTCATTTGAGCTTCTCTCAGTAATTATTGAAGGGGAAAGGGGGCTTGTCAGGCTCGCCCGGCCTCAGAGGCAGATGCTGTTGGCACGCATTAATTTCCTTATGTCAAATAGCAGTATTAAGGCAAGCCAGTTCATTTTAGGCAGCATTTTTTTCTTTATTTGGGAAGAGGGTTCTGGAGCCCTAAGGCTGGGAGTGGAACCAATTGTGCTCAGGCATTAATCATGCTGTTTGACTGCTGTTCGACCTCTGGGTGCTCAGATCTGGACTTGAGACAAAGCCGGTCCTGTGTGAAGAGATACCCCAAGGTTAAGCTGGTAACGTTAAGGGGAAGCTCATGGCGGTTGTGTGGCCCCTTTGATTCAATGAGAAAGAAGATATTGTCTTGCACGGGAAAATTGAGAAGGACGAGGGAATGGGGAGGGAAGAGATGGGAGAACTCATGTGGCTTTTCATGTGCAGCCAGTTTCTTTTTTCTTTTGAAAATACACTTTAAGTTGGGCTGATACTTTTCTGCTACCTAGTGAAGAGAGTAGTGCAAACTTCCCTGTGGATAAAAGAAAGACATGGGGCGAGGTCACCTGGAATAAACTACATTAGGGGATTGTTGGTGGACCTGTGAGTTTGTGTGCCTGAGAGAGTTTAGTGCCATGGGGTGGATTGGAATCGTTCATTCTACCTCTGTTCTCTGCTCCTAGCTGGGAATCAGGGCTGAGAAGGAAGGGAAGATTTGGTAGGGTTGTCCAACCCACAAAATGGGCAATGCTTACTTTCCTTACCAGTCACCACTGAGTTGATTCTGACTCATGGCGACCCCATTGTGTCAGAGTAGAACTGCGCTCCAGGAGGTTTGCAGTGGTTGACCTTTTGGAAGCAGGTCACCAGGTCTTTCTCCCAAGGTGGCTCTGGGTAGATTTAAACCACCAATCTTTCTGTAAGTGGCTGAGTGTTTAGCCGTTTGTACCACCCAAGAACTCCTTTATCTGTTCAATCTTCAGAGTTTATGCTGTCACCACTCTTCCTGGTGGGCCACCTAATTTTGGATCTTGCTTAAAGGCTGGAAGGTTATGAAACATCAGCCGCTGGACCCTAAGAAATGATACTGTTGAGAATGATATGACCTGTTCTACCTCACGCAGTGTCAACTCCTTAAGGTTGATGGCAGCATTCATGTTCTTCTAGTGGAACACATTTCAGAAATTGCATCATCACTTGCTTGCCACTTGCCCCTTGATGACAGATATTGTTAACAAGTATTTGGTGTTCTTAGTTTAAAAAGATATTCCTTATATGTTGCAGATTAAGTGTTTATCTCTTCATTTACAAGATTAAAAAATCCACAGAGGATTACCGTTACCCGTTGCCTTTGAGTCGATTCCAACTCATAGCGACCCCATAGGACAGAGTAGAACTGCCCCATAGAGTTTCCAAGGAGTGCCTGGTGGATTTGAGCTGCTGACCTTTTTGGTTAGCAGCCGTAGCACTTAACCATTATGCCTTCAGGGTTTCCTCTCAGAGGAGTAATATCCTGCATATAAAAAGAACACTAAGAAAATAACAAAAAAATGGATGTTCTAATAAAAAACTGGGTAAAGGACATTTCAAAGAAAAAAAATGCTAACAAACACATGATTGTATATTCAGTCTCACTAATCATTTCAAATTAAAACAGTAAGTTTTTTTTTGCCTTCAGTTAACAAAATTTAAAAACATCAACAAGACTGAGTGCTGGTGAGTGTTTGGAGACTATGAGTATGGGTGTCAATTGTGCAAACTTTCCAGAGAGTTATATGCAGTGTTGTGTGTCAAAAGCCTTAAAACGGTGAATAGTCTTTCACCAAGCAATTCCACTTACAGGAATTTATTCTAAGGAGATAATTGGGCAATTGTGCAGAGATCCGTACACAAGAATATTTATTACACTGTTGTTCATAATTGCAAAAAATTGAAAAGGACTCAGATGTCCATCAATGTTGGAATGGTTAAAGGAGTTACCGGACTCTATCATCACAGCATACTATTTAACTAATAACATTTTATTTACTTAGAGAATGGTCTATGGCTTGATGTGAAAGGAAGAAACTGAGTATAAATCAGGATATATATATTTAAAATATGTATTTCTATCTGTATATCTATTTCTATTCTATATATATCATTGGAAAATAAGTCTAGAAGGATATTCCCTAGATTATATATTAATTGTGTTTTTTTCTTTCTGACATCTTTACCGTGTTTCCTAATTTTTTTTTTAAACAGCTTTATCGGGATACAATTCACGTATCATATAATTCATCCATTTAAAGTGTAAAATTAAATGGATTTTAGTATACTCAGAGTTGTGCAACCATCACCACAATTAACTTAGAGCATTTCATCTCCCCAAAACAGATCCCATATCCTTTTGTGGTCATAGTTTTCCCTTATCCCCCTCCTCCCCAGGCCTAGATAACCACTAATCTACTTTTTGTTTCTATGGGTTTGCTTATTCTGAACATTTCACATAAATGGAATCATATAATATGTGGCCTTTTGCGTATGGTTTTGTTCATTTAGCATAATGAGTTCATCCTTGTAGCATGTATCAGTATTTAGTTCCTTTTTATGGTTGAATAAAATTCCGTTGTATAGATATAAAAACCAAAAACCAAACCCATTGCCATTGAGTCCATTCAGATGCATAGCAACCCTATAGGACAGAGTAGAACTGCCCCATACGGTTTCCAAGGAGCAGCTGTTGGATTCGAACTGCTGACCTTTTGGTTAGCAGCCGAGCTCTTAACCACTGAGCCACCAGGGCTTCTATATGGATATTCCACATTTTATTTATCCATTCTCAATTGTTGGACGTTTGAGTTTTTTTTCACTTTTGGCTGTTATGGATACTGCTGCCATGTATATTCATATCAAGTTTTTGTGTGGACGTATGTTTTCATTTATCCTGGCTATATATTTAGTGGTAGTATTGCTGGGTAACTCTATGTTTAACATTTTGGAACTGCTAGACTGTATCCTAAAGTGATGGTACCATTTTAAATTCCCACTAGCAGTTTATGAGGGTTCAAGTTTCTCCACTCCTCACCAGCACTTATTATTATCTGTCTTTGATTATAGTCATCCCAGTGGGTCTAGGAAACCCTGGTGGCATAGTGGCTAGGTGCTATGGCTGCTAACCAAAAGGTCAGCAGTTTGAATCCACCAGGCGCTCCTTGGAAACTCTATGGGGCAGTTCTACTCTGTCCTATAGGGTCGCTATGAATCGGAATCGACCTGACGGGAACAGGTTTTTTTTTTTTTTTTAAGTGGGTCTAATTTGTTTATGCAATGTAAGCCCCCTCAATAGATTTTCTTTTTTAAAGCAATCTCTTATTATGAGTTCAAATAAAAGGGGACTTCTTTCCTGTGAATATGTCATTCTTAAAGCAAATAATTGAGATCATAAAGGAGTAAAGAAACAGAGAAATCCTAAGGACTTGCACATAGATAATCCAATTATGAATCTACTTCCTGTGAAAAATAATGTTTCATTGAGATATGTATGTTAAATATGGGGAAAGGATTTGGCATAGTTGGTATGGAGCTTGTACTTGTAGATAAATGCGGTATATATGGAACCCTGGAACCCCTCTAAGATAAATGATTGGGCAGGACTGAACCCCTTCTCCTGAACTCTGAGTTGTGCTTCCCTGCCTTTGTGTGCTCACTGCTCAGTCTGGGGTGCCCACACCCCTAATTCCATCTGGGAATCCCAGCTTCATCCTTCAAGGCCTAGCAAAGATACCGTCTTCTCAATGAGGCCTTCTCAGATCCTCTGAAGTGGGAGTGCTTGTTCTGTTTTTTGAACGCTTCCTCTTATAGGAAACTTACCGTTGACCCCTGATAATCTAGTTATTTGTGTCTCTGTCTTATCTCTCTTGTGAAGACGACAGTCTTTGTGTGAGAAGACCATCTTTGTATTTGCTTCACACACTGCGAATGAACGGTGTCACTAATGATTTGGGATAACATCCCATTGAAATGCCATCAGCAAACTGCAGTGAAAGCCTTTGAAGAGAATCCAATGTGCCACTCTTTTATAACACAGAATTATTTTAAAGATTTTGTTTGTTATTTTTTTTTTTTTAGCTTTGTTAGATGATTAGAACAGGGTGAGTATAGAGTTAAATATACTATATTTAACATTATATTTAATGAATATATCCTATTCTATTCTAATAGACAATGGATATAGAATTAAAGATTTGTATTTTTAAACCGTTCACCCTTAAAGAGTGGTTCTCTGGGATGAAGCCAGGGCACCAGTATTTTCTAAAAGCTTCTCTAGGTAACTATAATTTGTAGCCCTAAGAGTAAACGTAGTTCCACATGGAGATTTAAAAAAAAAAAAAAAAAAAAGGCCCTATGTATTGAAATAGTGAGTCCAGGCCATGGCTCTTATTTTAGAACAAGGAGGCTGGTAAAGAACAAGTCAAGATTTTGTATGTGGTTGGCAAATTGCTTTGCATTTCCTAGTTGCCACTGGAAAAATGAAAAAAATTCAAGTACTTTTAAATGCACACGTTTTATGTGAGGCTTTGGTAAGCAATTTTGATTTTATGCAACTATGGCTTCAAGAAGGCAGCGGCTTGCAGAGGCTGTCATGCTGTCTCCAGGCTTGCTTTGTGTCAACCTTTTCTCCACTTCCTGCAAGCTGGAACAAAACAGAATCTCTCCTTCCTGGTTTCAAGCCTCTAGAGATGAGTTGATTAATAAAACATAAGCAGACCTCTTCAGGTATTTCTGGTTTGTAGCTCTAAACGTAAAAAATAGTATTTATGCTTCTGAGTTCAGGCCACTCTACTTTGGCATAATACAGCCCCTTTTATTCCTGGAATGATTTTAACATTTCAAAATGCTTTCTTATTTATTATCTCACTATACAATGAGGATGTGGCATTAGATCATATTTCTATTGTAGATATTGTTAGCTGCCATTGGCCCCCAACTCATGGTGACCCCATTCACAACAAAATGAAATGCTGCCCGCATTCATCCTTTCATGCTATAATTGGTTGTGGATGGGACCATTGTCATTTTTACTGGTTAATATTTGGAAGTAGATCTCCAGGCCTTTCTTCCTAGTCTCTCAGTCTGGAAGGTATACTGAAACCTGTTCAACATGATAGCAACATGCAAGCTTCCACTGACAGATGAGAGGTGGCTATGCATGGAAGTGTATCAGCTGGGAATCGAACCAGCTCTCCCGCATGGAAGACAAGGATTCTACCACTGAACAACCACTGATCATATTTCTACCCGTTGCTGTCGAGTTGACTATGACTCATAGTGACCCCATAGGACATAGTAGAACTGCCCTTAGGGTTTAGGGATGGCTGATGGATTCGAACTGCCGGCCTTTTGGTTAGCAGCTGAGCTCTTAACCACTGCATCACATTTCTAGTCCCTCCATATTTCAGTTACAAACACACCACTCTCCTATCTCTGCACCCTTTCTAGCTCAGTCACCCTAGTACTCCAACAATCTTTCGACCTTGCTGGGACCTAAAACCCTCCACCTGGACTAGGGTGGGGTAGTGGGGGTGAAGAGAAGTAGTCATGTTCGTGAGATACTTTGAAGGAAGTGCCAGACGGTTCATCCACAGCAAGAGCTGTGTATCCAGGCATACTGATGCAAGTAGAGCAGAACAGCAGTGGGAACCTACAGAAGTTCTCCAATTGCTTCCACCCCAGCTTGTGTCCTCACTTCTTTCCTCACCCAGCTTAGATCACATGTTCGCCATGAGGAACACCTTCTTGATTCCCCTGCACCCTCTTTCTTTTTCATACTTGCCTGCCAAAATCCCAGTCTCAGTTAAAACCAGCTCTCCCTCCACATCTACAGTAAGGCAGCTGGAGAAAACCTGACCTTGTTAACGGGCTAAAGTCAGCGCTCAGTGCTGTCAGGAATCCCACCCTACTTTCCTAGTCCATTGACTCCTGCGTTCTCCTTGATGGTGGTTTCATGTCTTCCTCAAACCTCTAATACCCCTGGCTCCCTCTCAGCTGTTGACCTGAGAAAATAGAAGCAGTTGAGCAGGGTAGAGGGTATGGGATGGGACAGGGTTGTCTGTTGCTGTGGGTGAACCATCTGGCTCTACCTTCAAAATATTTCATGAATCCGACCACTTCTCTTCATCCCACTACCCCATCCTGGTCCACCCACCACCATCTTTCACCAGGATTATTCTATTAGCATCCTAATTGGTCTCCCTGCTTCTGCCTTTGCTTCCTATAGTCTGTTTTCCACCCAGTAGCCAGAAGGATCCTATTAAAGTACAAGTGATATCACATCGCTCCGGTGGTCAGGCCCTCTAATGCCTTCCCATCGTCTTCAAGGCAAAATCTAAAGTCCTTATAATGGCCCTCAAGACCTATGCAATGTCCACTTCCTACGGATCTGATATCATCTTCCAGTCTCGCCCCTTCTTTCACTCTGCCCTATCCACACTGGCCTCCTTCTTATTCCTTAAACATGCCAGGCACCTTCCAGCCACAGAGCCTTTGCTCTTGCTGTTCCTTCTGCCTAGAACACTGTTCCCTCAGATATTCATGTGGTTCAAGTCCTCAGGTCTTTGCTCAAATGTTTATTTATTAGTAAGGCTCTCCCTGTCCAACTTATACAAAAAAACAACTCTGCCCCACTCCATCCTCTCTACCTTACTCAATTTTTCTTCGTAGCACTCGTTACCATCTAAGAGGCCATGCATTTAGTTGCCAACTAGAATGGAAGCTCACGAGGCCAGGAACTTTGTTTTATTCACTTCTCATCCCAGAGTCCAGAACAGTGGCTGGTACACAGTAGGTACTCATTAAATAGTGAATGAGTTCTTCTGCCCTGCGGGTGTTGCTGAGGCCAATGAATCATGCCATACAGAGGTTGTTTAAAGTGATGGAGGCAGACAATGTCAAAGCAGGATTGTTGGGTTGTTAGATTTTGGGTGGAGAGTGTCCTCCTGATATTGCTTCTGTCAGAGGCTTTCCTAATATACATTTCAGACTGCACAGAGTTAAGACAGAAACCTCAGAACCAGCCTCCTACTAACAGTAGGCGTCATGCTGGGAAAATCAAGGGCACAGAGTACATTTGGGGGTGGGCAGAAACCCAGCCCAGGAGCTCTCTGCAGACATAAAGAGGCAGCCACGCAGGGACAGCGGCAGCCAGAGAGCAGTCTGGGAGAGTTGAGGAGTGTGTCTGGGAAGGCTTGTGACAAAAGAGGGGGTGGAACTCATGAAAAGAAGTTCATACAGACTTGGCATCCAACAATACAACATTGAATTTATAGATGTCTTTTTCTGAAAGTCTTTATTTTTTATTTAATGGTGCTCGCCCTGGGGCAAGGTCTATATTGTTAGGTGCCATTGAGTCAGTTCCGACTCATAGCAACCCTATGCACAACAGAATGAAACACTGCCTGGTCCTGTGCCATCCTCACAATCATTGTTACGCTTGAGCCCATCATTGCAGCCACTGTGTCAGTTCATCTTGTTGATGGTCTCTTCTCTTTCATTACCCTCTACTTTACCAAGTCTCCAGGGACCGAACCCACCTGATAACAAGTCCAAAGTACATGAGATGAAGTCTCATCATCCTCACTTCTAAGGAGCATTCTGGGTGTACTACCAAGACAGGTTGGGTTGCTCTTCTGGCAGTCCATGGTATATGCAGTATTCTTCACCAACACCATATTTCAAAGGCATCAATTCTTCTTTGGTCCTCTTTATTCATTGTCCAGCTCTTGCATGCATATGAGGCGATTGGAAATACCATGGCTTGGATATGTTTGGATATTTTATTTCCTCTTGGATGGGTTTAGAATAACCACTTCCAAACCTGATAGGTGCATCATCTGTAGTTTATGTCCGCTAATCTCAAATTTAAATGTGGTTTCGAAGTCTTTTAAGTTGGGCCCAGACATCGCACTGGTCCATGTGGATCTTGTGTGGAGCTGAGGATACATGTGGATCTCAGGGGGAGCTGAACTGGGACAAGAAGGAATGATGGATTGCATGAGCTGTGTTAAAATTGGCCTCTATCAGCATTACATTGTCAAGGTGTCATATTTTTAAAAGGGCTTAAAGACTTGAACATCCAGAAAACATTTCCCAGACTTGTTCTTTTGTACATACATAATGTTAAAGCCCTGAGAGGAAGCTACTAGAAAAGGGTCCCTGCCTTCGGTTCCCACATCCTGTCACATTCCTGGGAAAGAGTTTTGGTTCTCACTGGGGTATATGTATTGCACTCAGGAAAAGTGCAACCACACTTCCTTTCGAAGGATAGGATCGTGCGTCTCTACAGCTGCTGAGGTGCTGACACAGCGCAGGTCGCCCAGCCCTGGTTCTCCTGGGCTGGGGTTCAGCAGGGCTCCTTCACAGCTGCGTGTGGCAGTGAACGTGTACACTTCCTAGACTAGCTCTTTGAGCAGGGCAGGCATCTCCTGAGGGGCAGTGAACGTGTACACTTCCTAGACTAGCTCTTTGAGCAGGGCAGGCATCTCCTGAGGGGCAGATGGCAGTACAAGGTGTAGCTTGTCTGTAATATGGTGATCCCCGGGTGGTGAAAACAGTTAACGTTCTCACCTGCTAATCACAAGTTTGGAGGTTCGAGTCCACTCAGAGGTGCCTTGGAAGATAGACCTGGCGGTCTACTTCTGAAAACTCAGTCGTTGAAAACCCTATGGAGCACAGGTCTACTGCGACATACATTGGGTTGCCATGAGTCGGAGTTGACTCAAGGGCTACTGGTTTTTTAGTGTGACAGAGTGAAATTCCACATGGATGGGCTCAGGCTTTGGTCTGAGGTGTCAGTAGCAGGTGACATTACTCTGAGAGTAAAGGAGAGTGTTGTCACATTGAGGGTGCAGTCTGGTCTGGATCCCCAAAGGGAACACGGTCCTTTGGTGTGCTGTCCAGCGGAACTTTCTGTAGAATTGGAAATGCTCTATAGCTGCACTGTCCAATATGGTGGCTATGAGCCAGTCACATGTGGCCGTTGAACAACTGAATTTTTAATATTAACTAATTTTCACCAATTTAGGTAGACACATGTGGCTAGTGGCTATCGTATTACAAAGGACACTCTAGACACTTAGGTGGTAGACAAAAGAGAATAGATGGGGAAATTGAGTTTGTGAAGTCGTTAGTTGGGCATGCTAATATAATTCTAGCAGTGAACTTTATGTACTAGTCAGTTTGTTTTTGCTGTTTGGCATGTGAATAGTAATGATAGTATAGTAATAACAACAACAACTAAATTTAATTTGGTGCTGACCTGTGTCAAACATTGGGCTAAATGCCTAAATGACGTCACGTAATGCTCACGGTAAAGAGCCCTGCTTCCACAGTGGTTAAGTGCTCGGTGCTAACAGAAAGGTTGTTGGCTTGAACCCAGCAGCTCCACGGGTGAAGAAACCTGGCCGTCTGCTTTCCGTAAAGATTAAAAAAAAAAACAGCCTAGGAAACCCTATGGGGCAGTTCTACCCTGTCCTATAGGGTCGCAGGTTGCTATGAGTCAGAATCGGCTGGACAGCTCCCAACAACAACAACAATGCTCACAGTAGATCTCTGAGCTGATGTTATGGTTGGCCTCATTATGAAAACTGAGGTTCCAAGGAGTTAAAAAATCTACCCTAGATATGCTACCTTATCACAACACCTTTAAATGACCAGGCAGGGATTTGAACTTGGTTTATTCTGACAACTGTGCTAAGCCTAATGAATGAATAAAGAAAGAAAGAAAGAAAATTTATGCTGCCTGGGAAGTGAAAAAGTATATTCAGCTTACCCTCAGGTCAGCCACACTAACCCTCTGGTACACCCTTTCCCAAAAATCCCAGTGCCAAATCTGCCTTCTTTTGGACTGCAGGCCCCTCTTAGAAACATTGAAAGCTATTGACCCTGTGTTCAGAAACACACGTATTTATACAATATAACATTTGTATGATTTTAGGGTGCTCTTCTGAGCCCAAGGCCTCTCAGTTAGAGTTCCCTGAGCCGAGGTTAAGCTCCGGTGCCCCAAGGAAGCTGGCAGGGAGCTGGTTGTCCTGGGTCCCAGCGGGGTGGAGATATTCATGGAGTACCCCTTCCCTTGCTGAAAGATGAGAGGCTCACCCCTGAGGTCTGGGTATTGTCCTATGAGAGGCTTCATGGATTGCAGTTCATTAGTTCTCAGAGATTTTTAATAATCCTGCCAAGATGGGAAAATGATCCTAGTAATTTCCCTGAGCTTGCTTTCTTTTGGGCTGTTTTACTGTTTTGCTAGAAGTTTCCTTAGGGCTTCTTAGGTGGTGATGAGGCAGGCCTTCGGTTACAGTGAGGATCTGTGCGGAGATACTTAGGAAAGAGAAGGTTTCCTTTTGTCAGTGACTTGGACTTTCCTCAGAATCTCCACCTGGCCTTGATCTTCTTATTCCTTATAAAAAAATTATGATAGATTTAGAAAGTTACATCAATCACATATTCAGGAATTTCCGTCTGTGGTGATGTTTGTACATGATAAACGTAATCAACGTCACGGAATTGTATGTGCAAAAAAAGTCAAAATGGCAAATGTTTTGTTATATACCTTTTTACCACAAAAAATATATAAAATATATGGAGAAAAAAAAAGAGAGAATTTAAATCTGGTTCTGCCACACCACTTCTTAAAACTCTCCAGGGTTTCCCGTTAAAATTAACACAAAACCCAGACTCCTTACAGCAGCCCACAAGCCCCCTTGGTATGCCCTCCTCCTTCTCTCCATTCCTCTTGCGCCTGCCCTTACCTTCTGTCATGTGAAGTCACCAGGCTCGCCTTGCCTTGCCTTAGGGCCTTGTGGCAGCTGCCTTCCAGAAGCCTCCTCCTTCAAGTGACGGCAGAGCTGCTGTCTTCTCAAGGCTCATCTTAAATGATTCCTCTCAGAGTGGCTTTTGTCCACTACCCTATTTAAATCACCCAGTTGCCACCTCACTGCCAGTCAGTCTTATGTTACCCTATTTTATGTTCTTTTTATCTGAAATTATAATTGCTTGTGTTTAATATGTCTCTTCTCACTAGAATGTAGGTTCTTTATTTGTCCAGCAGAGCCCTGCTTGCCTAGAATGGTGCCTGGTACATAGTGTTGTTATTCGGTGCCATCGAGTCGGTTCCAACTCACAGTGACCCTGTGTACCACAGAACAAAACACTACCCGGCCCTGCACCATCCTCACAATCGTTGTTATGCTTGAGCCTGTCATTGCAGCCACTGTGTCAATCCATTTTGCTGAGGGTTTTCCTCTTTTTTGCTGACCCTCTATTCTCCCATGGGATATAGTAGCTACTCAATAAATATGTTTTGGATTAATTTTAGCCATTCATCTGCTTATACCCCATATTCTCACCTAAAAGATTTGTAGTAACTTACAGGAAATAAAGTTAAACAGTAAAATTTAAATTAAAAAGATTACATGAAATAAAGAAGAAGCACTATATTAAAACAGGCTATTAGAACCAGATAGGAATCCTGGTGGCACAGTGGTTAAGCGCTTGGCTGCTAACCCAGAGGTCAGCAGTTCGAACCTACCAGCTGGCTCCATGGGAGAGTGATGTGGCAATCTGCTTCTGTAAGGATTACAACGTTGGAAACGCCATGGGGGCAGTTCTACTCTGTCCTGGAGGGTTGCTGTGAGTCAGAATTGACTAGATGGCAACAGGTTTTTGTTGTTGTTCTTATTAAAACCAGCAGAAAAAAATTCTATCAGAAGAGCAAGACAAAACGTCTCCTGCGTTTCCTATATTTGCATCACAAAATTGCTAAAGCAAGAAAAAAATAAAAAAGGAAACAGGATTAATTATGAAGTTCTCATTCCTCAAGAGGAGAGGGCCAACCGATGCCTCCCAAGAAGCAAAGCCTTTCTTAGTATTAAGTTTGAAAAAGAATTCCACGCAGGGAGCTCCATCTAGGAGACAGTGGTCTCAGACTCCCGCAGCTGTGAATCCAGGGTGGGTCCCTACAGCAGCTTTTGGTGCAGTTCCTGGGTAGAGGCTGACAGTGTAGCATCAGCACTCTCCAGAGAGACTTTTTCAGTGTCTGGTTTGCTTCAACATCAAATTGAGATGGCCTTGATCTTAGAGGAATGGATGGACTGTGGGCTGGCTGAGCAGTTCTGCATACTCGTTACTGCTCTCAGCTGGGACTGTGATCAGAAGATGCTGGGGTGTGTGTGTGTGTGTGTGTATCAGCTTCTGGTGAGGCCTTCAGGTACTGAGGCTGCTCACTGAGGGCTAGGAAGATCAAGTAAGCACACCTGTGGCATCCTTTGAAGGAAATAAACCAAAAATACCAAACCCATTGCTGTCACGTTGATTCCCACTCATAGCAACCATAGAGGACAAAGTAGAACTGCCCCGTAGGATTTCCAAGGAGCTGCTGGTAGATTTGAAGTGCCGACCTTTTTGGTTAGCAGCTGAGCTCTTAACCACTGCGCTACCAAGGCTCCTCGATGTAAATAGAGGTGACTAATCAAAGCTTTTGCATAGAGGTGTGCTCAAGGGAAATAAATAAAAATAAACTAGGAACCTTTCCAATAAAAAGGAAGAGACAAAAAAAGCTGAAAGCTATAAGAAAAATATACGAACTCCATGGAACCATCACAGAGGACTGGACATAATCTATTTTTCTAAATTTAAAAGCAGTTTATAACAATAGAATCTGTCTTAAATAATGGCATAAATAACAGAATTCATTCATTCATTCATTTAGTCCACAAATGTCTGAGTGTTTAGTCTATTTCAGGACAGTGCTGGCCATATGGGCCAGGGGAGAGCATGCATTCTAGAAGGGAGGACAGAGGTCTCTGGGTGGGGCAAACGGTTTGCACTAGACTACTAACCTAAAGGTTAGTGGTTCAAACCCACCCAGTGGTGCCACGGAAGAGACATCTGTGATCTGCTTCCATAAAGATCACAGCCAAGAAAACTATGGAGCTCAGCTCTACTCTTGTACGGGTCACCATGAGTCGGAATCAACTGGCGGCAACAGGTTTGGTTTTGGTTCAGGGAGGACAGACTGCGCAAGGGGGTCAGTGCCAGGAGTACCGTGTGGTTGGGTGACCAGCTATCCCAGTGTGCCTGGGATGCCCGGTTTTCGCACTGTAAGTCCTGGGTCCCAGGAATCCTTCGTCCTGACAGACCACAGGGTTGATCACTCAGCTGTGTGGTAAAGAGCTCAGTATGTTGAAATGCCAAGCCCAGTGTGTCTGTGCCCTGCAGCGCTGCCTGGGGACTGAATGAGGGGGAGCTGGCTCCCATGTGGCTGCGACCAGCTTTTTCTCTTGCCTGAAAGTCTGGGCCGAAGCTTCTCAGAGTAGCTGCCCTACGTCCTTTCTTTCCTGGCCAGTCCAGGGGCAGCCTGCCCAGACACGGCATCTAGCTCTTTGTAAGTTCCCATCACTCAGATGTGCAGAGGGAGTGTAGGACCTAATATACGTAAATGTTTAATGACTGTGAGTCAGCACAGGAGTCTTTAAGTCCCTTGAAATACTCATTAGAAGAGATTAAGTGGAGCTGAAAGGTATAGAAGAGCAAACCTGCTAACTGAAGCTTGGCGGATCAGTTGACCTGGTTATCTGGTCATCCTTGGTTAGGGACACAGGGTAGGCTGTGACTGCTCCCTGTTACTGCCCCTGTTGTTGTTACTGTTGAGTTGGTTCCAACTCATAGCGACCTTATGTACAACAGAACAAAACACTGCTTGGTCCAGCGCCATCCTCATAATCGTTGTTATGCTTGAGTCCATTGTTGCAGCCACTGGATCAACCCGTGTCATTGAGAGTCTTCCTCTTTTTTGCTGACCCTCTACTTTGCGAAGCATGATGTCCTTCTCCAGGGACTGGTCCCCCCGATAACATGTCCAAAGTACATGAGATGAAGTCTTGCCATCCTTGCTTCTAAGGAGCACTCTGGCTGTACTTCTTCCAAGATAGATTTGTTTGTTCTTCTGGCAGTCCATGGTATATTCAGTATCCTTTGCCAATACCATAATTCAGAGGCATCAATTCTTCTTCAGTTTTCACCTGCATATGAGGTGATTGCAAACACCATGGCTTGGGTCAGGTGTACCTTAGTCCTTAAAGTGACATCATTGTTTCTAACACTTTAAAGAGGTCTTTTGCAGCAGATTTGCTCAATGCAATGCATTGTTTGATTTCTTGACTGCTGCACCCATGTTAGCGAGTGCCTTTTGGGAAGAGGCATAAAGTAAAGCCGAAGAGCATAGACTCTGGAGCAAGTCTGCATTGGTTCAAATCTCATTCTGCCATCAGCAGTGTGGCCCTGGGCCAGTTACTTAACCTTTCAGTGCCCCCATTTCCCTACCTGTAAATTGGGGGTAATGATAATGGCGTCCTTACTGTCGTGAAGATTAAATGAGGTATGTACCTGCACGTGGTAAGGGCTCACCGATGTGGTTATTGTTATCACTTGCTGTACCCTTACTGTATAATGGAGCCCATGGGTGGCACAAACAGCTAATGTGTTTGGCTGGTAAATGAAAGGTTGGTGGTTTGAGTCTACCCAGAGGCACGTTGGAAGAAAGGCCTGGAGATCTACTTCCAAAAAAATTAGCCATTGAGAACCCTGTGGAGCACAGTTCTACTCTGACACACAGGGCTGCCATGAGTCAGAATCAACTCAATGGCAGCTGGTGTTACCATATATCAGGCATTGTACCATGCATTTTAAAACGGAGTCTTATTTTCTCCTCACAGTATTCCTTTGAGAGAAGGAGGAGCAGATCCAAGTTTTCTAAGGTCCTAAAGAGTATACAAGGAGAGGGATGGCTCTTTTAGGAAAACAACGCAATATTATCTTACAGGACATGTACCATATAAAACCTTCAAGGGCCTTGGGAGGGGCTGTGAAGCTATTCACAAGCTTCATGGTAAGTCTACCTCATTATCCACATTTTACAGACCATTTTAAGTCAACTGAAACAAGTAAGGCAGGAAGGTGGTGAGGCATGTTTGTAATTCCCTGTTAATATGCAATTTGTCTCTGTGGTAAATATTGCCCTGAAGTTTATCCACAATGGATGTTTGATTTGTCTTTTTTTTGTTATAAATTTGAGTTAATGCCCAGAGCTTCTTATTTGTTTGATCCAAAATTCTCAGATTTGGGCAGTTACAGTAGACCACCTGATACGTGTTCTATGAATGTTAACCTGCCTTAGACTTGGCCAGATTAGCCTCTGCTGAAGGGCAATCCTGTGAGCCTGTCAATCTTCTGGAGATGGATGGAGACGCTACAGGGATCCTTGGTGCTTAGAGACTCTGCCAGGAACCTAGTTCGTGGTGTTGGGGGTGATTTGAGGTGATTTTCTGACACCTTCCAAATGCTACCCATTGTATAATGTTGTTTCAGTGTTAATATTTCTCTGAAAGTTGGCACACAAATACAGAGAATATGCTATTTCATAGTTTTCAATCAAAATAAATGTTTTATGAATCACTATTAAATCTTCATTTTCTCCTGAGCGATTATGAATCCCTGCTAGTAGTACCTTATAGTTATTGCAGGCTAATTTCTCAGTACTTGAGCTTTCGTTACAAATATTAAAAACAATTTGATTCTGTAAGAAAAGTTAATAAGCCTCACTTGTACCCACTTAACTCTGATTATTCACTGCAGAAGGCTTCACAGTGCTTAGTTATACTTTTCTTCTCAATGATAAATAAGCCACTGGATGGTACAAATGGTTAAGCCCTCCACTACTAACTGCGAGCTTGGCAGTTTGAGCTCACCCCGTGGAGCCTCAGAAGAAGGGCCTGGAGATGTGCTTCTGAAAGGTCACAGCCTGGAAAACCCTATGGGGCAGTTATACTCTGCACACATGGGGTTGCCATAAGTTGAAATTGACTCTATGGTAGCTGGTTTTTTTTTTTTTTTTTTCTTCTTCTTCTTTTTAACAAAAACTCTGTACACCTTAAGCAATAACCCACATTCCTCTTTCCTACCTGCTCCCGGTAATCACTAGTAAACTTTGGTCTCCATGCATTTGCCTGTTTAGGAGACTTCATACTGACCTCATACATTTGAACTTTTATGTCTGACTTATTTCACTCAGCACAGTGTTTTCATGTAGCATGTAGCAGAACTTTGTTTCTCTTTATGGCTGAATAATATTATATGTACCATGTTTTTAGGCAAATAATGAGCGCCTTCTATGTTTGTTTGCCAACCATGCCCTCCCTCCCTGCCCCACTCCCGCAAGTTATTTTCATAAGGGCTGTTATGCCAATTTTTTTTTTTTTTTTTTACATGTTGCTGTAAAAAAAATTAGCGCAGCATTCTTACAAAAATACCTCACAGGGCGTGGTTGGCAAACAAACGTAGAAGGCGCACATTATTTGTGTAAAAATACGGTATATTGTTGGTAGCATTGTTGGTTGCCATCAAGTTGCTTCTGACTCATAGTGACCCTATGTGTGCAGGGTATAACTGCTCCATAGGGTTTTTGAGGCTGTGGCCTTTCAGAAGCAGATCTCTAAGCCTGTCTACCAAGGCGCCTCTGGGGGGGTTCCAACCACCAACCTTTTGGCTAGTAGTGGAGCCTTAACCGTGAGCCACCCAGGTCTCCTTATATGTATATGCCTCATTTTATTTATTTTCCAGTCATCTGTTGGTGGGCACGTGGATTGTTTCTGTCTTTTAGCTATTGTGAATAATGCTGCAGTAAACATTGGTGTACAGGTCTAACCTATTTTAAAAATGGAATTCTTCTTCTGATACTCCTGTGATTTTGGGCTGGGAAGAGAGGTGAATAGGCATTGTTCCTAGTTAGCAAAAGCAATGAACTGTGGTGTGTGTGTGTGTGTATGTGTGTGTGTTGGGCATCTGTGTTTGTGCCTTTGAGTATTTGTGTACACACACTGGCTTTCTGGAATTTCTTCCAGAATTTCAAAGAATTTCCTGTATATTACGTCTTTAATTCTCCTAATAGTTTTAAGGTCCTTATTTATGAATAGAATGACAGGGAACTGAGAGATTAAGTGTCTCATGTAAGGAGTGAGTCACAGAACTGGAGGTAAACCCAGGGCATTTAATTCTTGTTGTGTTACTTTATGTTAGACAACAATGGCACACAGACTGAACCTTACAAATGCAAACTAATTAAAGGAAGGATCATGTAAATAAGAAGTCCAAATGACACAATATTTTTAAAAGAAATGTGATTTTTAATAAACGTTTGTTGAACTAGGAAATATGTACTTGATGGAAGTCATTAGACATTCTGCTATCATTAAAAGATACAGTGACACATCAATAGAACAAAGGAAAAGAACCACATGATCGTCTTTATGGATACGGAAAGAAGATTTGATAAAACACAATACCCTTTATTTTTTTTAATGTGCTTTAGATGAAGGTTTACAAAGCAAATTAGTTTCTCATTAAACAATTAATACACATACTGTTTTGTGACATTGATTGCCAACCTCACGACATGTCAACACTCTTCCCCTCTTGATGTCAGGGTTCACCATTACCAGCTTTCCTGTTCTCTCCTGCCTACTCATCCCTGCCCGTGGGCTGGCATGCCCATTTGGTCTTCTTTTATTTTATGGGCTTGTCTAATCTTTGGCTGAAGAGTGAACCTCAGGAGTGACTTCTGTACTGAGTTAAAAGGGTGTCCAGGGGCCATACCCTCTGGTTTCTGTCAGACCAGTAAGTCTGATCTTTTTTTGTGAGTTAAAATTTTGTTCTGTATTTTTCTCCAGCTCTGTTTGGGACTCTCTATTGTGACCCTGTTAGAGCAGTCGATGGTGGTAGCTGGGCACTGTCTAGTTGTGCTGGACTCAGTCTGGTGAAGGCTGTGGTAGTTGTGGTCCATTAGTCCTTTAGACTAATCTTTCCCTTGTGTCTTTGGTTTTCTTCATTCTCCCTTGCTCCAGACAGGGTGGGGCCAGTGGTGTATCACAAGCTTTTTATTTTTTTTAATTTTTTGAGTCAATGCCCTTTAGAATTTAGTAACAAAAAATGGTCTTCCATCGAAGAAGTAATCTATGTGTTTTACAAAGTAATAAGAGTTATGAAATCCATCCTCTTTTCCTTGTTATGGGCTGCCAGGAATCTCTGAGCTAAAGGTAGGGCTTAGTCACTGATAACGTATTTGCTCCTGTAATAATATATCTTTTGACTTCTTTTTTTAAATTTTTCTTTCTCTACTATAAGGCATTTTTGTACACACCTTTTTTTTTTTTTTTTTTTTTTAATGTTTCCTTCCATCTTTCCTGGAAGCAAGCATGTGATTTTTTTAAATGCGTTATTGAGAAAACTTCTTTCTCAAAGTTAAGATGGAAAACTGTTCTCATTATAGTTGTTTTCCTGTGGGGTAATGATGAAATTCTTTTTTTTTTTAATTTTTATTGTGCTTTAAGTGAAAGTTTACAAATCAGGTCAGTCTCTCACACAAAAATTTATATACAGCTTGCTACATACTCCCAATTGCTCTCCCCCTGACGAGTCAGCCCGCTCTCTCCCTCCACTCTCTCTTTTAGTGTCCATTCTGCCAGCTTCTAACCCCCTCTACCCTCTCATCTCCCCTCCAGGGAGGAGATGCCAACATAGTCTCAAGTGTCCACCTGATCCAAGAAGCTCACTCCTCACCAGCATCCCTCTCCGACCCGTTGTCCAGTCCAATACCTGTCTGAAGAATTGGCTTTGGGAATGGTTCCTGTCCTGGGCCAACAGAAGGTCTGTGGGCCGTGACCACTAGGGTCCTTCTAGTCTCAGTCAGACCATTAAGTCTGGTCTTTTTATGAGAATTTGGGGTCTGCATCCCACTGCTCTCCTGCTTCCTCAGGGTTTCTCTGTTGTATCACAAGCTTTTAAGTACAATACTTTTTCCTGATGAAAACTCTAAAGAAGATTGTAATAGAAGAGAAATTCCTCAATGTGATTCAGAGCATATATGAAAAGCCAACATTATACTTAATGGAGAAAGACTGAGTGCTTTCCCTTTGAAATTGGGAATGAGACAAGGGTGCCCACTCTCACCAATTCTATTCAATATTGTATTAGAAATCCTAGCCAGAGTGATAAGACAAGAAAAAGAAATAAAAGGTACCAAGAGTGGAAAAGAATTAAAATTATCCCTATTTGCTGATGATATGATACTATATTTAGAAAACCCCAAAGAGTCCACAAGAAAATTTATAGTGTTAATGAGGGATTTAGCAAAGTTGTAGGGTACAAGGTCAACAAACAAAAATCAGTTGGGTTCCTATACACCAGTAATGAGAAATCTGAAAGCAAAATTAGGGAAACAATTCCATTTACAATAACATCTAAGAGAATAAAATACTTAAGAATAAATCTAACCAGGGACATAAAGGACTCATACAATGAAAACTATGGAACAGTGCTGAAAGAG